>NC_034427.1:5654968-5987379 GCF_002078875.1 Numida meleagris | reverse complement strand
TGGCAGCAAATGTTGCATTTAATTAGGCTTTCTTTTGCATATGCATAAGAGAATTGGACTTGAGGATTACTGCAGTGTTAATAAAAACAGAATGATAGTGTATCATAGACTGGGATCTCCTTTGCTTCAGACTGGACCTTCAGTCACCTACTTTGCTTTTCTTTCTAGTGAATGTAACAGTAACCGGGATTCAGTGTTGTCATACACCAGTGTACGGAGCAATAGCTCTTACTTGGGCAGTGATGAGATGGGATCAGGTGAGTACGTGCCTAGGTAACATGCTTATTTTCTCATACCAGACCCTTTAGTAGAGGTGACAAGTCTTTGGGTATTATAAGCAAATGCACGTTTCAATTGCAAATGTGGTTTCTTCAAACTAATCAAAAGAATATGAAAAGATGAAGACTTGTTCATTTTCTAATGAAGCACAGGAAATTTGGAATACGGAAGAACTATTAAGTCTTTGTATTATGTGAAAAAGTATGAGTATTTTGAATTAGAGATAAAGCAGTGATCAATCTACACCCACTGCAATGTGAAGATATGCTTGTGTCATCTCTGGCCTCATCATAGATTATGCTGATAAGACAGTTCAAAGCTTATCTTTGTTTTCTTAGGAGATGAGCTTCCCAGTGATATGAGGATTCCTTTAGACAAACAAGACAAACTTCATGGCTGTCTGGAGCATCTTTTTAACCAGGTATGAAAAGTATTATTATTATTACAAAGAATTGTTTTCTCTTTATCAGTGTCAACAGAGGAATTTCTAAGTATCAGATTAATTAATGAAATCATGTCCTGAGGGAAGGAAGCTGGAAGCATATTGTATGACATATGACAGTTTTATCAAACAATTTTGTCAACATTCAAGTTGTCTTGTGTGATATAAGCAATGTTGAGTTCACTTGTATGAAGCATTAAAGAGAAAAAAAGCTTTGTTGAAAAGGAGAAAAGAAGATGAACAAAAAATCTTGATGAATCACACCTCCGGATCTGAGGAGCGCCCTCACAAGTTTAGTCTACAGATGTCTTTATAGATGTATAGCACCAGAGAATTGTTTTGTAATGGGTTTTATCTCATCACCGTAGCTCGTTATTTGTGTGGAACATTACTCAATGTGAGGCTCTCAAGGGTAATTCGTGGTTAGAAAGTCTTAATAATATTTGCTAACAAAGGGGAAATTATTCAAAAATACAAATACTTTCTGTTCAGATTTTCTTCCACAAGTCTAACACTGAAAATACTTCTATTGTAGGTCGATGCAATCAATGCACTTCTAAAAGGACCAGTAATAACTAAAGCCTTTGAAGAAACCAAGCACTTTCCAATGGACCACAGCTTGCAAGGTAAAGAAGAATGCTGACTGTATTTAAAAATGTGATTTTCTAGGACTTAAGAGATTATCATGAATGCACATATGCCATGTTGCCACACAGTTATGTAACTGCGCAGTCTATCCAGCTGTATATTAGGAATTGTATATTACTGATGATCCCTGTGGGTTCCTTCCAACTCAGGGTACTTGATGACTCTAAAGGCCATGTCCGAGCACTGAAATTTTGCATGAATTCTTTTTAAAATACACAGAACACTTTTCTGTTATATGCTACTGAATCCTTACAGCTCTTTCACAAGTAGCCAGATCTATCCTTTGATGTGAGCACAGATATGTATCTCAAAAGGTACAAATTACAGATATGTCAGATTCAAGGTAAATGCTCTGATAAGCTGGTGAGGCATTGACCGTAGATGTGAGGCACCAAAAGGTTCCGCCTGAGTTTGCTTAATGACTTCTGCTTTTCTTCAGAGATGGGTAATTGCCAGAGTAAACTCATCCTCACATGTCACTTATTTTGTAAACTGATTCCCATAGAGAGCAAACAAATGATACCATGTTTTCTTTGTCTTCAGGGAGCATGATAAGGACTTTTGTCTTAATGGTTTAGAGGCCCAGGATGTGGTTTCTTCTCTCAGTGAAATAACAACACTTTATTTTCTGAACATTTGCTGCATTTCCTTTCCCACTTGGAATCTGAACTGTTTCCTACTGCTCCTACTATGCTTCAGGTGCAGTAGTTCTGCGCCTCCCAACCTTGACAAGTTCTATTTTTAAGTCACAGTGGCAAACTCTAGAGGAGATTTTTTTATGCCTTTTTCTTTTCCTGATTCCAGAAATAGACCATACCAAGTTCTGTTACGTGAACTCATCTTCACAAACACATTCACATCTATGTTGATTATTTGTTAGTCTTTCATTGCGTTGTTGGAATGAAGTGAGGAAATCACAGACACCCTGTGTTCACTTCCTTTATTTTATTTCACTTAAATGGAGTCTAATTTATTACAACTAGATTAATTAGACTGAGAGAGTCTTCTAGTTAACTGAAGTGAACTGATGATTGCACATTATTACACTAGTGAACAGACAAGCACTGCTTACACGTAGAATCCCCAGAGCAAAGTGTCTCGTTAATAGCTCCTGCAGACACCTTTCGGTGACAAATGGAAATCTGAATGCTTATCCCGTTTCTGTTTGGCGCAGTTGTTTGGCACCATTTTTCTGTTTGCTTACAGATTTTATTGCCAGCAATGGGCTTTTTAGCTTAGCTCCATAGCCAAGTCATGAAGAATAGATTCTCCACTCTGTAATTAAACAATTAGCTGCCATCAGGTGAAAGAAAACAGAATGGTTCCTAACTTCTCATCAGTGTTATGGGATGCGACAGCTGCAGCCAAAAGGCTGATCTGATTCTGCACAGCCAGAAACTTTAGATATAATGTGCAGGCAGCTATATCATATATGGAAGTCATAGAAAACAGAAGGTAATTACGTGCTATGTGAGTAGTGCAGGGCTCCTTTTACCGCGCACATCGGCCATGTATATAACTTTTAGTCCACCATCCTGCAAACAATGCTAGGAGACTGCTGATTATAAGATTATAGGAATAATATTTTTTTTTCTCCTTCTCCATTAAGTCTGTTTAAGAACATCTTTCATTTACAGTTGTTGCTATGGATAGTCTGTAACTCTGCTTGCATCTGTATGCACATTATGCATCAAAAACCACTCTATATAGCACTTCCTAACTGCCTAAGAAACTTTTTTTTTTTCCCTAGAATTTAAACAGAAGGAAGAAACCACAGTTAGATGCCGGAATAATATTCAAGCCAGCATTCAAGAAGATCCATGGAACCTTCCATTGCGCATCAAAAACCTTGTTGAAATCATACAAAAATATGTGGAAGGTCTGTAAATGGGGTAAAGTTTGTTATCAGTTTCAGAGGGAAAGGATAGCTCTGATCTAATCAAGTCTAGCAGTTGAGTTTTTCATTTTTATGTCAAGTTGTAATAAGGCTGTGCTGTGCTCTAGAGAAGAACAGGTAAAGCAGTCCTAAACCATTGCAGTCAGCTTGAAGTGGCATAGGCTAGCTGAATCTGATACTTACACTCCAGTGCAAAGCACTGGGAGAAGTTTCTTCGTTGGGTATTAATCTGCATGTACAATTTGTTTCCAATAATTCACAGTAGTTAGTAGAGCATGTAACCTGTAAAATTCTTTGATTTGCAGCTTGTTTCTTTTTCTATGATTAAAATGCCTGTGTGAGTAAGGACTACTACAGTACACAGAAATAGCCATGCAGGGGATGAGGAGAGGCAAGAACTGTGGGGAATGAGGAGACTGTTAATCCAATAGAATCAAATCTACACTGGCATCATGCTGACTTCCTTCCTTCTCTCCACTGTTTTAGATGGGAAGAATCAGCTGCTTTTGGCCTTGTTAAAATGCACGGGTAAGGTGTTTTGATTGCTTGCAATATGAGACTGTACATACACGTCCCTAACAGAGCTTTATGTGACTGCACGAGCATACCTCTGGGTGTTATTTCCTGAGCATTTAGCTTTAGTCTTGGCATTTTATGCTAACATTTCTTGTGCTCTGCATCTGGGACAGCCTTTTTATGCATCTGACATCTATTCTTCAATTTATGTTGCTTCAATTCTGTGCAGGCTGCTGTGTCTCCTGGCTAGTCATTGATGTTGCACAAGCATTGTTTTTCTGTCTTTTTTTTCTTTTGTACAACCCTCACTCCCAGATGGCCTTTACTGTTTCCTTCTGCAGTGAAAACATGCAGCAAAAATGAGACGTGTTGCACAACTTTCTGTGAGACCATGGACACTGACATCTTTCCAAACAGAGCAGGCGTGTTAGGGATTTAGGAGTGTGTATACTGAAATCGTAGCTAGGAGCAGACCAAAAACCTAAATGTGGAGACAGCACATAAATACACCGTGAATGGATATCATTATCTGTTACCATGCCCTAAACTTTGTACTTGCAGATCAAGTGACAGGCCTTTCCCAGGAGTGAATGTGCAGTCTCCTTTTGTGATTGAAACTTGTACTTGGTGTATTTTTGTTTGCAAATGAGGTAATACATGACTGAAATAGGATGTCATTAATTCGCTGTGCCAGCTAGATTCTCAAGTCTTCATAGAATAAAGCCCTCTGCTCCTGCCAGGGCTGGTCCGTGTGTCTGTCAAAACCAGCCTGCAGTGTCAGTTTAGCATCCAAAAAGGCTGTTTTTTTAATGACAACAGATGTAATGATTTCATAAGTGTCTACCTCTGCCCTATCTCCTGCAGCATTTTCCCTAATATCCTCTGGAAAGAATGCAGGAGCAGATGGCACTGAAGTGGTTATGCCAGCTTTGTGGAAACAGGCTTTTCCCTAGCTCTGAGGACAGACCTATGCTCTCTTTGCCTTACTTTGGCAGTACAGTGGTGTACTGCTGGAAGGACTGGTTGCCATTAAATTGCAGATATGGCCCAGGGCCTGGAGCGTATCAGTTAGTATACTGTGCTCAGTGCTTCACAAAAATTACCCAGATCTTCAAAGCCTCTGAATGGTGTCTTCAGCTTCTTTCTCTGTGGAACACTGCCTTGGCAATGACAGACTGCTGTACTGTTGGAGGAACCCAGGGTGCTTGGGAAGTAGCTCCTCACTTATTCATGTTCCTCTTTGGCCTGCAATCCCCTTAAGCGTGACGAGGTTGCTTGGACCAGAATGTGGCTGCCTGGCAGCCAGACTAGAAGCAAAATCCTCCCAAGAAACGTAAACCAATTGGTACCCTATGGGCAGGCCCAGTTAATGCATTAAGCATATGGGAAGCCCCTGAAATACAGATAGATGAGGGGAAGATGAATCTCGAATAGCCCAGAAGAGAAGCAGTGGCAGAGATCTCTTTCATGAATTCTCTTACTTCTTTAAACATAAAAAGAAGGGAATCGGACCAGAAATGGCATGAAGGAGTCAGTTAGAGCTCTTCCCAAAGAAGGAGCATGCAGATGGCAGACGTAAAACAAAGAGTCAAGTGGCCTAGAAAATTTTTGGCAAAATTTTCCCAGCAATGCTGTTTTTATTTCTACACCCAGGTCACACAGCAAGAAGAGGTTATCTGTTACAACTGTGTAAAGCTACAGCAGAAGCTAAATATCTCACACGTACATAGAAACTGCCTCTTTGGCAGTGAGATAACAGTATTCTCATGACTTCTTTGTGTCTCTCTCCTTCTCTTGCAGATACTGAGCTACAGCTGAGGCGAGATTCCATCTTCTGCCAATCTCTGGTGGCTGCTATTTGCACCTTTTCAGAGCAGTTGCTGGCTGCTCTCAACTATCGATACAACAACAATGGGGAATATGAAGAGAGCAGCAGAGACGCCAGCAGAAAATGGCTGGAACAGATAGCAGCCACTGGTGTTTTATTAAACTACCAGTCCCTGCTCTCCCCTGCTGTGGTAAGATGAAGAGTTGTGGCACCCTGGGGTCTGTTCACATTTGCATGTATGCTTCTCTGCCACTCACAGCACAGCCAGAGTCCTTCATGCTAGCAGCGTATTGAGACTGATGACAGCAACCTCAGGAGACTCCCACTCTGACAACCATGACCCAGTATTTTCCATATCCTATTATTTCCATCTCCTCACAAATACTGGACTCATTGTCACACCAAAGTCTATTGGCATCAGGCTGCCTTTATGTTTGGAGTAATGTTGCAGCATTTAGACAGGACTTACTGCTCGGCTGTTGATGAGGCGTGGGTGGCCTGCCCTCTTCTGGTGAAATGATGCATATCAACAAGTAGGCCAAAAAGTTGGGAACTGTCTGCAGTTCCAAGCAGAAAAAGCTAGAGTTTAGTTCACACTGATCACTTTTGTAGACTAGATAGACTGAAATCTCTCTGACACACTTCCACAGTGCTGTGATTTGAGCTTAAGCCACAGGCACTGTGTCTAAGGAGGAGAAGGTGCACCTACAGCAGACAAGCTGTAGGAAAAGGGAGCATAAAAAGGGCAAATTATGATCACTGTACAGAGAAGTTTTGAACCGTGCAAATATAGTATGTTGAGTGTGATTTTTAAAAATAATCCAAACCATATGCAGCTGTATTATTTATTCACTTTGCATGGAATGTATGGACATGTATTTTACAGTAACCAATAAGCTCTTCTTACATTTGCAGGTATGGGATAAAGTTTGGAAAAACAGTCCCCTTCAAAACTATTCAGTCTTTAAACCTCTCTACTCTCTGTGACTCATGTCAAGTGACATCTAAGCAAAGGGCAGCTGTGTTTGTATCACAAAGTTAAAAAGCCACCAGCAGTTAATTACTTGGTGAGGGGAAGGGAGTTAGCGGAAAGCTCCATATGTTCTAAGTCTCCTGAACGAAAGCACACCAGTAGCAACTATACTGTCCTGTTATTGATCTCTTCCTGGAGATAGTCACCTATTTATATCTGGTTCTTTGCCCTGCAGAAGGAGGAGCGTATCATGCTGGAAGACATCCAGGTCACTCTGACAGAACTGGACAAAGTTGCCTTCTATTTTAAGCAGCTGGATGAAAGTCTTGTAGCAAGTGAGTCCTCTCAGTTTCTTTTAAAGTCTTTTTCTTGTTTCATGGCTTACCATCCTCCATGATTCTAAATCTAACAGATCATGTCAGGCCTGGAGGGTACTGAGCAGCATGTTCAGTGATTTGGAGCTATGGTCTGTGCCACAGCACCTTACCTGTGTGATTTTTACATGCAGGGAGATAAGACAGATGATGAGCAGATCCTGACGGATGTTTGTAATTCACCTCACTACCAACGGTGTAAGGACTGCCCCTCACTAGCTCACATCCTCTGTGTCACCCTGCTGACTCTCTTTCCATGTGTATTAACTACAAGATGCCAGGAAACAAGATGGGATGTCGATTATTAACCATGTTTATTGTATTACTGAGCAGGATATTTCAGAACTTACTTTCTCTCAATAAAGCCTCTCCCTTATTAGTTTGATGGTGGAGATATGAAATGTCAATAGATGATCTAACAAACTCAGGCAGCAGTGGTTTCAAATTTCTCCCACTGTGCTAATGCAGCAAGTGTTTAATCTTTATGTTTATTTCTGCAGATACTCATGTCTTCTACCACATCGAAGGAAGTCGTCAGGCCTTGAAGGTTATCTTTTATCTTGACAGCTACTACTTCTCCAAACTGCCTTCTCGGTTTCAGAATGGAGGAAGCCTGAAACTACACACGGTGCTATTTACAAAAGGTGTCTATGAAAAGATTTCTTAGAAAAATAAGCTAACTGATGATAGCAAAAGATTCAAAATAAAGAATGACCATCAAACTCTTCATGTAGCTGAAAACTACAGATATATTTAAGAAGCAGATAGTTCTATTCTGGGACACTCCTAGCGAATGTTAGAGATTCGAATAAGACACAGTTATGAGAACATGATATGCCTGCTTGGGGCTTTTTTATGTCTTCCTGTAAAGCTTCAGGTCATAAAGTCATATTGGGCTATATATGGACAATCTGATCTAGTATGGTATCAGGAGCTGCTCCCAGGCTATAGACAAGTCTTTTTAGAAGCATGCACTGTAACAGAACCATCCAGGATGGACATGAAGAAATGCTGACTAGATTAGCAAACATTCACACCAAAATATACTACAGGAAATTTCCATCAGGGGTATATTAATGGGCAGTAATAAGCCTTGACATGGTCCAACAGTCATTTGCAGAGCAGTGAAATGATGTAGAGATAAATAAGTAAAACCTTATTACATTTTACATTTAACACAGTAACATTTTAGTAAAATGTTTTCTCTTTTAGCTCTAGAGAGCATGGAGGGGCAATCACAACCAGCTGGCTCATCTCTAGAAGAACTTCCACAGCAAATTAATGGTCTCTCTCTTGAAAAAGTGCAGCAATACTACCGTAAACTCAGGTATTTAATACTTCTCCCTTACCTTAAAAGATGCTGAAAAGAGTGCTTGCTCCTTGCTAAAGACATTAAAACTAATGAAAAAAAATCCCACTCCTGCTGATCTCCTGTACAAACACAATTCTTGGAGATCCTCATTCTTCCCACACTTAACCTTGTTCTGAAGCAGGGCACTGTACAGGATGAGATTCCTATCGGATTTGACTTCAGAAGTTTGAGCAGAGCTAAAATTACAGTAATACAGCATTTCAGAGATATTTCAGTACAGACTATATGAGTTTCTGCAACAAAATTGTTCAATAAGAAAGCACCTCTTGAAGTACAAGACTTCTCTCATAGTCTTCTCAGAAGTTTTATATAAGCACACATACGTGCTTGAAATGAGACTTGCTGATTAATGTAGCTCTTGCTGGTCTTTTCGCAGGACATTTTATCTAGAGAGATCAAACTTGCCCACTGATTCCAATACTACTGCAGTGAAGATTGACCAGGTACTGTTATTGGTTTTATCTCTTCATGAATTGGTCTCTTAAACCCAACTCCTGGGGTAGTGATACAGCAAACCTGTACAAACTCAAATGTAATTTAAAATAATTCCCTGCCCTAAAGAAGTGATGTGAATTTCTCTGGGGCTTTTGTTTGAAGGAGAGTGTGGGTAACTGGGGTTGACACAAACCCTTTAACTTAGGCACTAGTAAGACTTCATATTGCTCTGTCTCCTTCTAAATGGGGTATCTGATGTTAGACACAATGAATTCATTCTTCTCTCCCACAGATGTATAAAAATGAACATTCACTTTACAAATTAAATTTTATTCACAATTATAGAAGAAAATACCAGGACAATAGTCCCAGCATCTCAGCTAGAGGCAGTCTAACTAAGGCAGGTGACATGGGAATATGTGCATGTAAGGCAGTAAGTACTACTGCAGTGAAAACAAATCAGACCATCATTGTAATATACACTGTAAATAATCTAAGTGATTTGCGATAACTGCAAAAAATTGCCCCACACCTAAATCATAGTTTGCATTTTTCCACTTTCAAGTATATATTACTGTGCAGCAGTCACTTGTGTAGATTAAAGATAGTGTGCCTAGAGACAGGATAAATAATTGTACATTTACAACTGAGGGAGTACATGTGCCACTGATGTTTTTGTTATTTTTGTTGCTTTGTTTAGCTTATTCGCCCTATTAATGCAATGGATGAGCTTTGCAGGCTGATGAAGTCCTTCATTAACACGAAGCCCACCCCATCAGGATACTCGAGCAGTAACACATCAGGAGCTGGCCTGCTTCCTATATCCTCTGAGCTCTGTTACCGACTTGGAGCCTGTCAGATTACCATGTGTGGCACTGGGATGCAGAGGTGAGATTTTAAAAACCTACACGTTAGTGTCGCAATGAAAATTTTGGTCTTTTCTAGAGAATTGAGCAATATATTTGATTCAGTTTAAATCAATAGCAAGGTGGATGCTAAGTGACTATAATAAGGATGTAAATCTTTAGGGGAGGCTGAGACTTTTAATAGTTCTGTTAATAATTAGTTTTGATGCAAACTTTGTTTCAGTGCATCAACCAATGCAATTCACTAAATGAGTTCATTGCATAACTTTCAGTCAACACTGTCTTCAGTCACACACTAAAAACGTAAGAAGTTGCTCAGAATAAGATTTATAATCTTGGAGCATGCAAGAGTTGGTTCTGATCATGCCCCTGTTGTTCAAGTGAAAAAAGAAAAGACGTATCTGTGAATGTCATAGAATCACCAAGGTTGGAAAAGACCTCCAACATTACCCAGCCCAACTGTCCACCTACCATCAATATTTCCCCACTAAACCATGTCCCTTAGTACAACATCTAAACGCTTCTTGAATATCTCCAGGGACAGTGACTCCACCACTTCCCTGGGCAGCCTGTGCCAGTGCCTGCCCACTCTTTCAGAGAAGAAATTTTTCCTAACATCCAATCTCAATCTCCCCTGGCGCAACTTGAGGCCATTCCCTTTTGTCTTATCGCTAGTTACATAGGAGAAGAGGCTGACCCCCACCTTGCCACAAGCTCCTTTCAGGTAGCTGAAGAGAGCTATAAGGTGTCCCCTGAGCCACCTGTTCTCTAGACTGCACCATCCCAGTTCTCTCGGCCACTCCTCATAAGACTTGTGCTCCAGACCTTTCACCAGCTTCACTGCCCTTCTCCAGACACGCTCCATATCCTAACAGAAATTAATGCCGAAGAGCATTATAATGCCAAAATAATGCTGAAGAGTGAAACATAACCTCATGGTAACTATGCTGGAGACTTGAACAACTGCAGGAACCAAGTGTAAAGAGACTGAAAATGCAGGACTAAAGCTCATTTTATAGTTTTCTAAGTGGAAAAAGCTAAGTAGTAGATAAAAAAAAGCTAGCTAATAGAATCCATACTTAATAAATAAGTGTCCTATACATGTCTTTATATACGTTTTTAAATACGATCTATGATTTAGTACCACTTGTTCCCATGTTCAGAAGTACATTAAGTGTGTCCCTGGAGCAAGCAGCCATACTGGCTCGAAGTCATGGACTTTTGCCTAAGTGTATCATGCAAGCTACAGACATCATGAGAAAACAAGTAAGTACTAGGATTTGTGTGTCTACTGCAAGCCACTAGCTTTATTCCAGTAACATTGCAATAATAGTAAAAACACCTATTTATTTCAGCATGGCATTGTATTTTGTTCACTATGAACTCATATAGCTGATCTTTTATTAGTGTCTTAATAGCTACACATCTTTGACACAACAGATTAACTTTTGCATGTACAGCCATTTACAGCAATTATATGCTTCAGTATGCATTATTTAAAGTGTGTGCCTTGATTGTTAGAAAGTAGTCTAGCTAGTACACTTAAGACAATTTCTGCACGTACAAAAATCAAAACTCTCAATCAGTGTTAAACTGTAGAAACTCCCTAGTGGTAGACAACAGTGCTTGTAAAGTGCTTTGGGATTAATTTTACCTTTTCAGTAAACACAGATGACTAATGTATCTACCAATAGATTCCAACTTTTCTAAAAGTAGTTAATGGATTCTCAGATAGAAAACATACTCCTATTACACTATTTTCCCCTAAGGATCGGATGCTTTATCAATATCATCAGTACCATAAATTCTTTGTTTCTTTAGGGACCAAGGGTTGAAATCTCTGCCAAGAATCTGAAAGTGATGGACCAAATGCCGCAGTGTGCACCTCGGTAGGTTATTATGTATTATGCATGTTATCTGAATGCTAGTTTTATGTTTCTGTAACACTTGTGCAGATTCTGTTGGAACCAAAGATCTCCTTAGAAGCAATAGCAGGAAAAAAAAAAAAAAGTCATGTTCTCCTTTCTCACTGTACTAATTTAAGTACACTGTAGCTTGATAAGCTCAGCCTGTTACAATTTGCATATCATTAACTTCAAAAGTTTCTGCATTTTCTGAAAAAAAAAATCACTGAACAGAAAGAATGGTCTTTTTTGGACCACTGCTATCAGTTGATACTGCTAGTGATTGACAGCCAGCTGTGGAATACTGAGAGAGAAAAATTCCTGAATGGTAAATCTGATGGCAGGTATGCAAAGACAATTCATGAGCCAGTACTTTGGCTACGGTCCTATTACGTGCTTAGAATATCTTGACTGCTTATTTATGGAAGAACAGATTTCAGAGAATCATAGAATTATCCAGGTTGGAAAAGTCCTTCAAAACAGTAAGAGAGAAAAGAATTATCTTTAATAAACTGTAACACAGCATTTTCATACAATGCTCATAACAAACCATCATGATGATGATTTATTTGTACAGAATCAGTTGGTAGAAATATCAGAGAAACTTCTGCTTCTGCTCTTGTTAATGGTGTTTTTTACATGAGGCACACAGAACAGTTTCAGCATGCAGAAAAGATCCCGTAAAGTCTTTGCCATCCCTTCAGATAGAGCTGTCTGCTGCTCAAAATACTTATGGGGAATTATTTTAAACTTTAGAGACTGTGATGATATTTACTGTAACAGTGTGGCTTTGGTTTGTTTTCTCAGAGCCTTTAAAGTGAAAAATACCTGGCGTTTGCCACCTTGTCTTTCTGTTGGTTTGCAAGTGTTATTTTGAAAAGGAATCCAGAAAATAGTCTAGGTTGGCTCCTGTGCCACATCCCCAGTGTCATGCATCAGCACGCTAGCAGTATGGTTATTTTGCCTTGTTAATGACCTACATTACTTCGGTTCCACTTTAATGACCATAACAACATGCTGCATTTAAAAATGACCAGCTTTACAGACAAATATGAGACGTTTCTCTGCTCTGGTATACACTCTAAATTCCAGGACTATTCACTTGGATTATTTCAGGGTAATAAAGTTCAGATACATGTGTACCTCCTGGGTTCCACTGTTGTAATTTGAAATAAAGCTGAGCAGATTTAAAGGCAGACCCAGTGAACTGCTGATTTTCAGTATAACATTTCCTAGTGTTCAGTTTGTCAAGCTCTGTAATAGCAGTCTTGAAAGAGAAGTTGTAAAAGACCCATTTACTAGACTGTACTTAAATGTAACATAGAGAAAGCCAAGAAAAGAATTGCTGAAGTCCCAAATTGGGCCAAAGTTAAAAAGGAGCGGTACAGTGTTTCAAATAGCATTTAAACAATGATTGTAAATACTGTAGTTAATAAATCACTAGAGTCACTTTTATATTTGCAATTATGAAAAATAAAAATAGTGGTACTCTCGATACTGGGTTGCATCTAAGACTTGCAGAATGATAAAAGCTAAATTTAATACACTATGCCAGTAACTTTGTTATCTTTCTTATGACATTTAATACCACGCTCTTAATCTGCCTTAAAGACTCTACAGGCTGTGCCAGCCACCTACAGATGGGGATTTATAAACGTGACAGAGGCACCTACATTGTAGCACAACTAAACCATCCACCAACAAGCAGCCCTGTCTGAGGACCCACGCTAACCGACGCTATGGCGCTGAAACAAGAGGAGGAGACTGCGCTCTGCCTTAGCAGGAGATGAACCTGCTGGACCCAGGCACCAGCAATCTGCCTCCGAAGTCCTGCAGCACATGCAGGGATTCTTGTATTTCTTTGACCTCTTGAAGAAATTCTTGAAGCAAACACCACGGGACTAAGACGGAAGTTACTGCCACGTGGTGGATGCCTGGAACAGTGACAGTTTTGCATCAAGAAAGCGCAGTTTTACTGATAACACGTTTGTGCTGCCACTTAAAAGCCGTGGACTTGAAGATATGGGTTGGTTAAGAAAATCCTGGATGACACCTCTCTCTCTCCCTGTACTGTATCTGGCATCCATTTAATTGCCAGCATAATTTTGGTCAGTGGCCTTGAACGGTAGCCTCATAAACACCACTTTTTAACGTACTGACCTGCACTTTGGATCAACAAATAGCACAATCAATGGTTTTTTTCAGATACGAACATAAAGAATTTCTTCTGGAGTCATTTTCCACTTCAGCCCAGCGACAACCAACCTCTCTATGCTGCAGAGTATACATTCCATACTACTTCTTACCATTACTTCATTTTACTTACTGTAGCCTTCAGGTTTGGGATTAACTCTTTTTACTAATGCCCTACTATGTACTCTGGAAATACAGTAACAATTAAGGGGAGAGATTGGAGTGAAAGATTTTAGAGAAACTTTACAAAGGAAAAATACAGTCTTAGAATCTGATTATTTGAACAGATGTAGTTTTAAAAAACCTGGTCAGAAGAACTATACTTATTTATGTGGAGTGGAATATGTGTTTTGGATCATGTTATTATATATACAAGATTTAAATAAAAACTATATTAAAATGGGACCAATATGCTGGCAATTACACAGCTACTCCCAGTTTACTGAAAAGAAATCTACATTATTTAAAATCGTTCAATATTTAAGTAGTCTTTAATACAGTTATTAAGATGTATTAGGGATGCTTTTAAGTTAAAAGAAAAAAAAGGAATCATGTATATAATGTACTTTATTTTTTCTTGTTTGAAAAATTGTTTTCCACACTGTCAGTATTATCCTAAGCACGGTAATTTTTTCCAAATTACTGGCTGAAACTCATGAAACACGGCAGCAGTCTCAGGACAGAAATAGTGATATTTTAGAGTGAGTGCCTTAATACGACCACCCATCTGTAACAAATTTCAGTTGTAGCAGGTGTCAGTAGGACAGTGTATAGGACATTCACCATTCCTTTGTTTCTCCACAGTCTCATTTAGAACAGTTCATTGTTAGGAAATGCAGAAGCGCTTTGCAGTGATGTATATTCTAGAAAATAAAGGCTTGGGATTTTTTATTTGTGAGATCGTTTGGTTTTTAGCTGGCTTAATCTTAACAAAGCCCAACCAATTCAAATCTTAAAATTAGAGACTTTCAAGGTGGATATGAAGTTCTTTTAAATTTTCTAATCCATACATCAGCACAAAACAGCTTAGGACAAGTTTGAGGAGGCAAGTTCTCAGCCTTGTCTCTGAATTCTTGAAGTATTTTTTTCTTGACTCACAGATTACAGTAATTTGGGATAAGGAACATCTTTGTTTAATTTCTCGCTTCTAAGTATTTCCTCTGACCTACAGTAATCTGCTGCAGGGAACTAGGGCAGCCCAGCGTTAGCCAGCTGTCAGATAGAGGAGCCTGTTCCTAGAGTAGCCATTCTGTACTGCAGTAAGATGAGCAAAGCATTATTTCAGTGCACTTTCTTTCTTTTTTCCTCTTTCTTTTCCCTTTCAATTCTGCAAGAGTTATTCACACCATTTACTGCTTGAAGAAGAAATGGATGTTTCTTTACTGAATCATCAACTTAAAATGTACTTAGTATTAATCGAAATAAGAACTGTAGGAACACCCACATGTAAAATGAACACTTAAAGCCCAGATCCTCGCTTTGTCTACATCAGTTCTGTGCAGCAGAACTGCAGCAGTTTATATAGCCTGGTGAGGATCACTGCCCTCATTTATGCAGTCATTGTAGACATGAAAGATGCATAGGGGAGCATCTAAGGGCATTTACTCTATGCACTGTTTTACAATGAAATGTACATGTTATTCTCATTGAAAACATGATAGCATTTTTATTATTAAAAGTTGATTTATATTATAAATCAAGAGAATATGATCTTATTTTTCTGTTATACCCCTTGTTTCCTTAGTGCTTTATGTTTTGTTTAACAGTTTCAGTTCCATCTGATATTTGTATGGAGCTATGAGGGGTCAGAAGTTCAACCTTTAAGGGAAAAGTTGCTTTCAGCATCAGCTTGAACAGGCAGTGTAATGCTCAACTCTTCCTGTTTGTGCAGCATGGGCTACAGATGTGGTTTCACTGCAGACTTCACATTAAAGTAGAAAAGAAAACCTGTTTTGATGCTGTCAGATCGCAACGTTGGAATTTAGAGCTGGAAAAAAATGATTCAAGTGGGAAAAAAAGAAGGCAATGTACAAATGGATCTGCAAGTTAAAAGAGTGGATTAGGTCTACAGAATTTCCATGGCTAAAAGCAAAGAATGAATCAGGTTCGCCACAACCAAGCAAGTGGGGATTTCAAAGATCTGGAGCATCTGATATGCTGCCATGTGGAAAACTAGATTGAGATGGAGAAAATGGAAACTCACAGCATGATTATGAGGTGTGTAAGCAGCTGGCTAAAGGAAAGAAGGAAAGACCGAAAAGAAAGTGGGGGTTGGGTGGCAGTGGCAAGCGGAATTTCTTACGTATAAGTCTTGCAACTGAATAGGTTTAACATTTTCATGAATCACTGAAGCACAGGTACTACGAGCCTGGGACTGATGAGAAGTTGAGAAGCACTATTCTAGAGAAGGGTCAGGATAGACAAAAAAAAAAAAAAAAACCTAGAAGACTTGGAAGAGAAGTTTGAATGGGATAAGATGTTAGAGTACAAATAGTAGCTCATGCAGTTGAAAATTGAAGTGTTTTGCTATATTTCTTGCTAGCTGATAACAAAAAAGAGCCCGGTTATAGAGTTTGTCCCAAGACAACTCAGATTCAGTATGATAAAAGCTCATAATATGATAAAAGCTGAGCCTGCTGCCCGAGACAGATTTTCTATTGAGGAGAACTACTGAAGCCGCTGTGCAAAGGCCTGGTGGGCTCCTGCCAGACAGCTGCATACAGTTACAGACACCAAACCATTAAGTGAAATTGCAGTAGCTAGATGAGAAAATACTGAAATGCCATCGATACAATATACTGTATTGGATTGGATACAATTCTGCAAGGTAAGACCAGAGGAATCTGATACACTTCTGTCTAAGGCTAAAAAAGTATCTGATGCCTTTATAAAAAGGTAATCATAAGAAAAGAAAATTTAATCTAATAAATACAGCCACAAGGAGAAAAAGGAGTACAAGCAATTAGAGATAACCCTTGGTGGAAAATTGTTCTGAACCCGAGAAAATCTTTTCTTCCAATCAGGCTCTGACAAAAATGCCCACAAAAACAACATAAACCAAAAGAAAGCCCCATCACTTCTATAAAGCTGTTTATAAAGCTTATAAAGAACTGTAAGCAGCAGTACCTACACTAACAGGAATGTATCTGCAGGTGGGTCAAGAAGGCATTTCCCAATCCAGCTGTGTTTGGCTGCACGAGCTGTGTTTGTCTATGACAGAAGATGGAAATGGTTCCCACTCTGCCCTGTTTTGTCCATGACATTTGCAAAGCAGAAAGTTTTTCCAAAACCAATCCTAGCTATCTTTTAGCATTACACATTTTCATATTCCTTTATTCATTTACAGACCAAATTACTAGGATTTATATATTAGAAGCCATAGGTTCAGACAAGTGTCCTGCGTTTCCTTTCAGAATAAAGAAACATTGGGGAAAAAAAAAAAAAGACTCAAGCCAGGCTCTGGCAAATCCTTTCATCTCTGTCAAATTTTCTTATCAGTAATTAGTGCTAGAGAGCTCGCTTGTCCATTATTTGGGAATATTTTGAGAACTAATTATTTATGGTTCTAAAGTGATTTGAAGATATGAAAGAATAGGTGATGACAATAAGAATTTCAATTCTATTTCAAAATAACTTGAAACACTCTTACTTCCTTAGCAGCACACACAATACAATCCCAGTCATAACACGTGGCATTGTAAGTACCAGGTGCAGCTTCTAAGCATCTGGCCTAAAAACCTGTTACCCTTGTAAAAGGGTGAAAAAAGAACAAACAACTTACAAACCCAGCTTCTTCACAAAAGCATAGCACGTAGGCTAACTGATAAAGTATCAGAGATTAATGAAATCATCCAGTACAGTTTGTATATAAAACTAGTATTGTGTAGCACTGCAGTGATAGAATATGAAGTTCAAATTGAGATAAATCCTCAGGAGTTATTAACCTTAATGGGGAAGAAAGGCTTTCCAACAGCAATTTTTTCCTTCTTTGTAGAGTGAGAACCCCGGCTTTGATAAGCACCATTGCTATACCACTGGGGTCTCACCCTTCTCTATGCATAAATCCATTGCTTCCTGTTAAATAACATGGTGCAATAGCAGTTTTGATGGTGCTGTCACAGTATTGCTAGGCCACATCGCTAAAGGAGGCTTTCTGTTTAACAGAAACAAAAGAAATCCTAGTGTCCTTAAGACATGGGTTGGAGCACTCTGTCTCACTGTGCCCAATTTCTTTTGCTACACTGAGCAATTCACTTTTCTTTCCCCCATTTGGGGAGGGAACTAGGTAACTGTTGTCACTGGCATTGTGAAGAGTCAAAGAAGAACTGTAAACTGTTTTGAAAAGTGACAGTGCTTTACATATACACTGTAGAAATGGAAAGCTGGATAGAAAAAAAAGGATAAAGATCGTAAGGATACATACAGAAACCGCTCAGAACGACAGGTTTGCTTTCTATAGTTAGCCTATCAGATGTTTCTAGGTGAGCTAAGACTTGTCTAGAAAATGAAAATCACTGCACTCGTCCAATGCAGAACACATAAGTTCTTGAAGAGGACAAAGGACTTCTGAAAGACCTTCTATTCTCACACTTTACACAAAGCACAGGAATGGCTGCACTACTCTGACCATAGATTAGACCAAATTTAAAAGGCTATTGAAAGTTAACTGGTGATCAACTGTAGGAGCACAAGTAAGATTGCTAGAGCATTCCGGCATTTACAGCTCATTTTGCACCTAAGATCAATTACCTCATCTAGGCAGGGAGGGCAATGCTGAAATGACACAAGTTGTACAGTATGCTTTTGCATAAAACAGACCTTTACATGGTTTTAGGAAAGTGTTCCAGAGATGATATTTTTATACCAGTTTATAGGACTGGCATTTTCAAATGTTTTGTAAAGAGAAAAAAATGTACAGAATATTTGAGAGTTGTTTTCCAATTATGTTTGAGGGATTCTAGTATACTAATAGTGTTATATTTTTCTTCATGTTCTGTATTTTTAACTAAGCACATGTATCCTGCATTAAGATAAAATTCTTAATATAATTTGTTCAACCTTTTGTGTTGTATTGTCAAATCCACGTTGTCATTTTAGTATTACTCCTCTGTGTGTGTTTGGTATACTTCATGCTCTGTGTCAATCACAGCTGAAATGTCTTAATGATGGACAAGGATGGTCACAATGATGGATCTTCTATCGGAGAGGATTCCGAGCACTCCTTTTGGGTCTGGGAGGTTGAAAGATAGCCAAACGAGGGACATTTCTGTTGGTTTTAAAAATTACTTGGGCTATTGCTGTTGCAGCAGAACCTTTTGGACTTCACAGAGAGGGAGAAAGTAAATGGAGAACTGTATTTTAAGGTCAAGTCCATTTTGTTTTATGGGACATGGGACAATTAAAAGAGTTCTTTCCTGCTGTGTGTGAACTGCATTGTGTCTTTATAGGTCATGGAGTAAAGAACTTGATCTCATTCCCTTCTTCTGAGAACAGAGACAAAAACTGGAGCCAAGAAAATGCGTTACTGCCGTTAATCCCCCCGGCTGAGAATGTGATATTTTGTTTGAGTCTAAGAACAATCCTGAGTCCTCTCTTGGGGTATTAAACTCAGATTTGTATTCAGAACATCAAAATTGTTGACAATATATATTATTGCCATGTGTATGCGTGGCATCAAATGCATGGCAAGAGGAAATTCTGGACAGCCAGCCAGATTTCACAAATCACCTTATTTTACTCCTAATTGCCTTCTGCCTCTACCTACTTAGATTGCTAGTGCTCTCAGCTATTCCTAGCATGGGAACTCTTGTCATTTTCCAGTTCATCCAGGGGCTTGCGTTTAGGCAGACATTCTATCCACTGGAAGACTTACTGAAGAAATTAAATATGCACATCTGAAAGGATTCAATAGCTTTCCAAGAAAAAAGAGGATAACATAAGAGTTAAGTCCCTTCACTCATGCTTCTGATCAGCATACGATCATTTGGGCTTCCCTCTCTTCATAGCACTAAAGAGAAACATCATCAAACGAGAAATTCCAAACCAGTTGTATCCTGCACATCCTTTGTAGTGGAAAATAAAGTTGTTTTGTCCCATTATTTGCATTAGCACATTTCTTACATTCTGAAAGTCTAGTAGCCTGAATGTTATGAGGCAAGGACAAGATTCTAGTACTTAACATTGGTTTGAACAGTGGTTTCATTTCCATTGCACTTGCAAGAAAATATATGACACTGGAACAGAAACCAAAGAGAAGCAAACTATGTCAACATGCCATAGATAGAAGCAATAAATAATGAGCTACTGTCCAAGCAGTATTTTATGCTGGAGAAAAATGACAGATATCAAAGAACAAGGAAGTTGGTGCAGACCTCCCCTATTTCCCTAACAAGTTATGCAGAGATGTGTGGTCACTCCTCAAGTTTTTAGAGAAGTACTATTTTTCATAGGTTTTCTTATAGGAAAAGCCTACATAGGCAGAAAATGAAAATCAGAAAAATAAAGTAAATAGGCATTAGGAGTTCAAGTTAAGAAGCAGCTTAGTATGGATCACACACAGAATTAATCTTACCCTGAAGATCACAGACCCGCATTAAGATTCCTAGCCCAACATTCCTCAACATGAAAGCCCTCTCTGTTTTCATCTACATTTCCCACTTTACCGGCATCCGTTTTTATGAAGTTCCTGTTCTTCTCCCTGGTGAATTTGACCAGTTTACTGTACAGCCTGCTTTCTCATTCAATCCTAGTCACCTGGGCAATCAGCTAGTCACTGGAGAAGGAATTAAATGCTTGCTTACTGGAAATCAATTAAGATGTCTGCATTTTTTTCATTTTACTGTTCAGCAGGGACAGAGAGGCAGGGACTGTGACTGTGCCAGTTCTTTGCCTTACAAGTCTTAGCAACACGTTTGATAGCTTGGACTCATAGGCTGTCATGAACAAAGAACAAATACCACCAGAGAAGCCTCAGAATTAGGACTTCTAATGTAGTATGGCTCGCACAGAAGTGACGTGAAGAAAAAGCTACCTGTAACAGTGGTTCATCAGGAGGCATCTTGCTGCTGCTGAGGATGCCAAAGGGCAATGCTAAAGGCCTGCCGACCAACTGTGCTGTGCTTGCTGTCTGCTCTCAGCTCACCAGCTGCTGTGTTCACCAACAGAGAGACAGCTGCAGCCCAACTAGGCCAGAACTAGGGCACCCCGGAGACCATTTGCTTCCAAATCTCCCCTACAAGGAGAACTAAATTTTAAATCAGCCAGGCTGGAGCTGCCCATCTGCTGTAAGCGCAGGTATACAAGAAGAAATTCTGGGAAGAAGATGCAATACTTCTCTTCTTTGCCCTGTTTCCACCTGGCCACTATGTTATGCTAGGGAATTTTTTGCTACAGATGATATATGGCCTTAATCTTCAGTGTTTCTATGACATTTTTATTGTTGCCCTGTGCTCATAAAAGGCTGGGAGTACTCTTTGGTGATTTAATTGTTTTCATCTCACAAATAGCTTTCTATTAAAATAAAAGTCTATCTGTCTTGTATAGATTGCTCTGTTTTACACTGACTAATTCACTAATGCATCATACTTTTGCTTCTTCAACAGTGGGTAACACTTACTCTAGGAGCCTAGCTCATACATCGGTCTCTACACAGACCCAATAAATTAATTTAAGCAGAGAAAAGTGACGTTTGGACATTAAGTTCGCTGTACTGAGTGTTTCAGGTTGTATTTTCAGTTACGTTCTCCTTATCCCAAGGTCTTGTGAGGGCTGACAGCACTGTAAGATCAGTACAAAATAATAACTTCTCTACTGGACAAAAAAGAACAAAAAATTACCTTTTTGCTGGTTTTCCTTCACAAAAGGAATGACTCCTTGTTAAAACCGTAGCTCTGTTGATTTTTGGTAGCAGAAGCTGAGTTCAGTTCTTTGATTAAAACGAGCTCTCTGTGGAGGAGAAGAACAAAAAGGGTGAAACTGGGAAGTGTGAAAATGTAGATGGAACACCAAGAAACATTCTTAAGTGTTGAATGGATAGAATGTTGGTACAATCCCTTAGGGGGAGTTCTGACCATTTGAATCTTACAAAGCATACAATTTGAGAGACCACGAATGAGCTTCTGAAATTGCTAAAGGAACACACAGTGAAATCTTAGGTTGCACTGTGCGTTAGACAATGATCAAAATAATCCCACTGGAGCTTAAAATCTACTGTGAGAAAAATTACTGCCATACTAGTGTAATTTTTTTGTAATATATCACATAGGACCGCTTAGCCCTTGGGTTTCACAGTTATATACCAAAAATGTAGTTCTTTCCCAAAGGGAACCTCAATCCAAAACTGTCAATTTTTTTTGAAGAGCATTGTACTCAGTACCTAGCAAAGGAGGTTAGTTAGCCTAGACAAGCTAGAGAAACTACCCCACCACACAGAAAAATATAGCTACGCCTACCAAAACCCAATCCTGAACGAATTGCTCCGATTATAAGTCAATTTCTGATTTGACTGGAAAGAAGGCAATGAAACTCCCGATTTTTACACTTCTGGACTGATTTTAACTGTTTCCTATCCTGTAGAAGTTTGTCGTGGTAAAGCTGTTTGCTCTAGGTCAGTTCATGCCCAGCTCACCCCTACTGCCAGTAATTAGAGGTTGTTAGCAGCTCTCTGGGTGCTGCAAGCAGCTGTGTTACAGCCACTCCTTCAGTCACAAGCAGAGGAACTGCCCTGCTGCTGAGCAGGGCTGCATTTTCTAAATGGAAGCTCCCTTGGAGCATCTTCACAGTCCCTGGCAGCCACGATTCAGTGTTTGAAAAATGCTTCTGCGTGCCAAAATAATGACTCATTTTGCAAGATGTCAATTAATGCCCTGCAGAGTCTGCAAAAAAAAAAAAGTCAGTTTTTAATGAATTAGAATTAAAATTAGTAATTAATGTTTGAATCAAGTGATTATTTTCTTGATCCTGCTTAAAATTAAATTTGGGTATAAGCACTTTGAAGGCGATGAGCAAGGAATCATTATTATTTAATCAGGTTTAAATTACTTACATAATTACTTACATGAGTGACGTATTTTCATCTCAAGATAATTCCAAATAATTAGTATGGCTTTATCGCAATTTTAATGTGCAAAAACCTAACTCAGATTATTAGCAGTGCTTGAATACTTGCTTTTTTTTGGATGAAACTTATCTGCAAATTATTGCACCAAAGTTAATGAAGCTATCATACGAATATATTGTGTGGAAAGAGTGATTTGGAAAGGATGCCTCATTTATCTCGGATTCCACATGAACTCAGCTCTGTTTTATTTTTCAGGGATTTTTTTTATTAAAGTTTTGTGAAATAATAAGCAACTTTACAGCCAGCATAACACCTACTGTGTCTTGTTGCAAGAAATAACAAACCTTGGGCCTTATTTCTATTGACTGTTTGGTGTAAATCAAGGGTAGTTTCCATATATTCAGCGGAATCACGATGCTATGCAGCACATATAACCCCAGCACAGCAGCACAGATTTGCATATGCTAAAGTAATCATTTTCAATTTCTTAAACAGTGTGGACCAAGCATTCACTGAAAGATCTAATTCTTGTCTATGTATGCAGAACTTCACAGATCACAGCTACCTAATAGACCTTGTTTATGTATGGGGAAGAAATCAGGAAAGCATCTGAAGTATTTTTACCTTTTAAAGCTAACTAACTTTTTAAAAGGCAATTTGATTGCCTTTTAAAGCAGTTTAACAGATGGTGATAAATCAGAGGAGCCAGTATAATATCATTAGCCAGAAGTGCTTTATAGACCACATTTATTAAAACTTCCCATTAGAGAATTCCACCAGGGTTCTGAGATGCAGCCTAGACCATGGCTGTGGTTAGCTTATTTTTATAAAGAGGAGATAATTACAAAGTTCAAAAGTTTCCCCACTGTTCATTATCTTTGGGGCTTTCACACCTCCTTACAACAAGCAATGTTGTATGTGGATGTATGTATGTAAAGGATGTATGTGCCAACATATTCCTCCATGGTTAGCAGCCAGTGACTGCCTCAGCTCAGTCTTGCAGTGGAATAAACATCTATCAGTCTGGGGATCTATCTGTATTACCAGAACTGGAAGGGTCTCTCAGATCCTTGTGTGCATGGCTGTCACCTCTGGGTTGCCATCATGCACTCCATTTATCTGGTTCCCCTCTGACCATACTTTCAGGCTAACATGCAATGATCTTGAAATATCTTCATCTCCACAGCACCCCTATAAAGCAGGAAGTACTCTATATCCACTATACAGATGGAAAACAAGAACAAGCTCTGTGAGATATAATTCTAAATGAAATGACTGCATTAAAATCACTTGAAAGATGAGCAACAAACGGTAGTTTTCACAGAGGATGAGGGTTACCAGCAATGCACTTCTTGGATCTGTGTTAGGTTCTGCCAGGACTTGTTCACCAATGAAATGAAAGGAAGAACAGGGGTAAAAGGCTTGTGTAAAAAATTCAAATGACAGAATGTTATTTAGGGTAGCAAAATACAAGCATAGTTGGAAAAAGCTGCTGAAAAATTTCATAAGAATGAGTAGCTGATGTGATTAAATGGGAACTAAAATTCAACATCAGTAAATGTATGGCATTGGTCACGTGAAAAAAAATAATTGTATATGGGATGTACAAGGTCAGGCTTTCAATTTGTTACACAAGCTGTGGAAAATTTCCCAGTGTTTCTGCTCCATTCTCTAGAAATATTAGTTCTGAGCTCTGAGGCAATCGTAATGAAACTAGAACAATAGAATTCTTGGGAAAACATAGCAGAAATCCTTATTTATTCCATGGCTCACTAGTCCTCCTGAGTCTTAAATACTACAGGAATTATCCTTATGGTTTAGGCCTCCGAATGTTCTTGGAGAATCTTGAGAATCTGCAAACAAGCATTCTTACACCGCATAAAATAAATCCTTTTCATAGGAGCCTCGCCTTCCTCTGCCCACCGAACGCTCCTTTAAAATTGCACTGCCTGTTCCTCCTCCCTGCCTCTCCACATATCCCCCAGAAAGCTTCTTGCTGGGTAGCTCTGGGCTTTTCCCTCTATCTAGTGAGTTTCCCTTAGTTCATTGTTTTGGTTTGGTTTGCTTTCCCATAAAAAAAATACATTAGAAATACTGTTTAGAATCTGCCACAACTATCAAAACCTGGTCTCAGAGTGATGAAAAACTCTACCTATCTTTAGCTTCATTCCTCATTACTAGTTTGTATTTGTGGCTACTTGTAGAATTGTATAACATATGAAATCTCATGGAAATATCAGTATTTAGCAGCAGCAAGTAAAAACCCTGCTAGCTTTAAGTGAAATAATAAGCTTTTTTTCAGACATAAAAGTATGCAGGTGGAAAGAATTAACAAGTAGCCATGAATTGCAAAACCATAACACCAGTTAAGTATGCTTCTTCTTGATAAAGGTTCCAGGAAAATTCCCAAATTTCCAAGTAGCAGCAGAATTGAAGCTACAATTTCAGCCTCGCTCTATCAGCAATCCATAGTAACAACAGAGGCTGCGCATTTATGTAGGGAATTTAAATACAGAGCAATAGATGACAGGTCTGTGTTAAGGCAGCGAAGGAGGGGGCAAGATTCCTCTCTTCTCCAGACTGACACTTCTTCTGCAGGGCCAAGACACCTTGCTCATAGTACTCAGAAGCCCCTGGAGGCAAGCATGCAGTCCATCAGGCTTTTCTCCTCCCAGAACAGCCAAGTACTAACGAGCAATTCAAACTGGGTAAGTTCTTAGTGCAGTTGAAAATATACTTCTGGATTCACGTTCAGGGCAAGTCATAAAATGGCAAACATGCTCTGCCAAATGAATTCTGTATTAGATGTGAATCTGAAATTTGCATCATCAGACTTTGCAGAAAGGCAGGGAGTGAGGAATTAAAACTAAAAAAGCAGTTAAGCAAAGAAATATTAAATATCTCTTTACAATTATGCTGCCTATGTATAAAGCTGAAAGGAGAACGCATTAAGAGTTTTAGCCCACATTCTCGGGGCTGCCCAGGGTAGCTGGAATCCCTAAAGACAGAGAAGAAGTAAATACTCTGTTGGCTCTTCTGGGGTAAATTGCCTGTTCTCGTCAGTAAGACACTGAAGCTAATCTATTATATTCAAAAGAATAATCCACACAGCTATGTACACATATATAAAACACTGGACTATCCAAAACAAATGCACATATAAAATTCAGCTTTTCTATGTAGCAAGGGTGGAAAAAGGTTCAACAGGCACCGTATGGCAAGAGGTGAGTTAGCTGTAGCTGCCTTAAACTGGTCCTCCCGAGACTGCAGCTGAGCGACACTCAAACAGATGTGAAATTGTTTCTAACCCCTGAAAGCCAAAGGAAATGAAGTCTCCTCCTCCAAATGAATTTTCTCACTTGTTAGTATGAGTAAGAAGCAAACATGCCAACAATCACAAGAAACTCTTTTTAGAAAGCTATTTCTGATCAATACAACTGAATGATCACTATTAAGGGCGATTATTAAATATGAATTTCAGTGTTCATATCTTTTTGCACATGATGCCATTTATATGATTTATTGCATAATATCCCCAGTAATATTATTTTTTTCCCCACTTGCTCATCTGGAGAAACCACAGATGATGGACTGCTAGAGAGACTCCCCACAGCTAGCTTCAAACATGCTCAGCCTCATTAGTTTTAGACATACCAGCTCATAAAAATCTTCAAACATACTAAGAGGTTCCGTGTGTGTCCCAAAACTAATATACGCAGCAAACTGTAATCTGTGTAAAATTGCAAAATCCCTCAAAATAGATTTAAAAGACAGCACAAACCCCTACTCCCACTCCTTTCACATTATTACAACAAGATGACTTAGATGCATTCAGAGTGGTATCACCAGAAATGGAGGTTGATGCTAGCGGGTGCTGAAATGTAATGTCTTTTCCATACACTCCAATTACATTAAAGTGACAAAGAACTGGGATTGTCAAACTATTCAGTTATTGATTGGCCTTTAGATAGACAGCATTTGTTTCGAGGTTCTCCCTCTAACCCTGTGTTCCATTAAACTCACTACGGTTACCAGTCAGAACAGATTGCTTTTTGGAAGATTAACTAAGTTAGATGGTAAGGCTAAGTGCACAATCTATTCACTCTCTTCCCAATCACTTACAGCTCATCAGCTCTTATAATAAAAAATGAGAATGTTAAAAGTCTCCGAAAGAGCAGGGCTAAAAGGGTATGTCATGTTTTAATCACTCGATATTTTTTACCCTTTTCCGCAAAACACTGAAGAACATGGGACTGTCAAAGAGAAGACTGAGACTTTCCTTTGTTTTCCGACTGAAAAAAAACCCACAAACATAAGAGATAAGAGCTTCACAAAACCCTTTGAGGATGCCTTTTTTTCCTGTCAAGCCTAGCTGAAGAATGATTATGTGATATAAAAATTAAAATCACTGCTTATAAATCAATACTTAATCAACAATGAATTCCATCAACAAACGAATCCATCAGAGGACTTAAAAAGCTTCTGGCTAATTCTAAATGTATCTCTGCTGAAAACAAAGTAGTCAGTATGTGGAGAGGAGTGTTCGGTTCCCTGCATTCTGATCGCCCTGTATACAGCTTTTTCAACTCTGCAGTGAATATCACACTATGATTTAATTTGAGATGCTGTAGAACAAAGATGAAAATACGCCAGACAGAAAAGTAACCATTTCTTTCTTATTCATATTTTCTTTGCAATCTTTTATCTTATATGAAAGAGATTTTCAATAAAAACTTTTGCAGAACCATAAAACATCCTCACTCTATACATATGAGAGAGAGAAGGGATAGGTTGACATTTCCCACAACAGCCTGAACAACTGAAATCCTTAGCTCTCTTTAGCATTTCCCTAAACAAAACTTATACAGAAACCAACAGATTGCTTCCCACTTAATTTGGTACCCTGAAAATCCCTTAATTTGATTCTAGATACTACTTGGCAAAGAAGTTGATGTATGCTGAAACACAAAGTCAAATGTGTTGGTTGCCTAATGAAGAGCAAGGGTACATGGTGTACTCAGTGAGATGCTGCTGCAGCCAAAAAAAAGAGGCCCTGCTGTATGGCTCCTGCCCTGTCCTGCGCCAGCTTTGGCACTCATCAGACTTTTTTGTGAGCTTATTCAACGCACTAACTCAGCAGAAAGCCATTTATCCTCTCACTGGTGTGTTTCCTGCTCAGTTAGCAGGCTGAATCAGCTCCCAGCAAGGTTCAGTGCATCAGTACAAGGCGACAGAGAAAAGCACTGAGTGGGGACCAGGCTGTCCTCTGTCCAACTGCCAGCAGCAACAAGCTGTTGTACTGGCTTCCCCACGTTGGGAACCTCACTCAGAGGTACTTCAGTAAGATCTGCTAGCGACCTTTCTAGAATCTGGACACAGATGTACCAAATAGAAGAGATTCCCGGGGCCAGCTGATGGATGCAGCCACAGACACGACCTCGTGATGAAGGCTGCTGGCAGCTAAGGGTATTCCCCTTGCCAGGGGTTTACCATTGCCTCCCTGCTGCAGCTCAGGTCCCTGTGTCTGAACCAAAAGTTCATGAAACCATTTATCATCTGCTCCAGCGTGAAGCTTGAGGCCTCCCCATTTATCTCACCACTGAATGCTGTTTGGTGAACTTGGCCAAATTTGTGACAACAAACACAATCAGCACACAGCTAACCTATGCCATCAGCTCTGCTTGTGGACAGAGAGGCCTCCACCGAAGGCAGAGTGAAAACTGTCCGGTGATATTTGTCATCTTTTGTACAGAGATCACAGCCTTCAGTTTTATGTATGGGGGAGGAGAAGGGAAAGCTGAAGGGAGAGAAGGGAGAAGGAGAGAAGAGGGGAGATCAGGGGAAGGGATGTACAGCAGAGTGAAGGACCCTGTAGAAAGATTACAGCAACCATGACTTCTTTTTTTCCATAAAAAGAACATTGTGGAGACTATTATACCTGATGGCCCCATAACTTTTAGAGATTTAGAAAAGTATAGTCTTGGCAGTAAGCTTTAAGGATGAAAATCATCAGGATAAAAATCATCACTATCATCACTGGTTTCAACCTCTGAACAAGAGAAAAGCAGGGTGCTATAGAACAGAACAGGAAAACAAGTATAATCTTCTTTCATTGACTTCCAACTCAGCAAGGTTGGCAAGGGTTGTTTTGAAGTGAGTTTAAAGATCAATTACTAGGTTAGAAGTGAAATCTTCTGCAAACTCTATAATTGATGAGCTCCAGACAGAGTTCTTTTGTTAGTTGCACCGCATCAGATCAGAACAAATCTTTAGATGCTGCCAGTGAACCAGAAAGCAGCAAGAGGATTTCACAGGGGGAAAAGAATAATCTTATGAGTCTCTGGAATGAGTGCCCTGCTGGTCTGCTGAATAGGGGCGAAAGCCACGATTAAATCTGCTGCCATTCCTGCTTTGCTGTTGTCAGGCTTTATACCAAAGACAGATCAAAACCTTAATCAGCATTCATCTTGTACAGCTATTGAAGTTAGTAATAGTAAAAAAATCTTAGCGGGGTCAGGTTTGATTTGTTCTAAATGAAATTCCTGGTGATAGGCTCTTTAAAATCATCTGCTGCATTTGTTTTTTCCTGCATTATGGAACATTTGGCTAATACGCATGATATAAACATGTTCATCTTCAGGGCATAACAAAATGCTCCAAGATCATTTATTTACTAGAAATAGTTAATGGGATGAGCAGAGGCCTGCTGAGCATGTGAAAGAATGCCCATAAATTACTCCGTGCTTTTTAAGAAGCAAGAACATGAAAACCATTAAACACAAAGCCCTTTATCCTGAAAGTCCCATAGATTACACGATGAGAATAAAAAGACTATGGTACTTCATCATTATAAATATAAATGGAGATTATGAATTAGTATAAATAAGATTAATATTGCTCCTAATCTTGTTCTTGAGAAGCATCAACTTCTGGGAAAAAAAAAATCTTGCACATAGATGTGGAATTAGAGATTTTACATAAGGGGATGATGCAATTTATGTTGATCTGTAACACGGTCTAACGAAAGAATGCTTAAACTGTCCTCCTTTTACAGAACATACCATTGATGAGTCTCCACTCACACATTAAGCCAACGATGGAACCGTGAGCCGATCTCAGCTTAGTCTGGATCCATCGGACCGGACTGCCAACCTACGATGAGTTAAGCACCCCTCTGTTCTCCGAGCAGTCAGATAAACAACTTGTATGGTCACACTCGGATGGGCTGCACCGAACCCACGCGGGAAGTCCCAGCGTCCAAGGCCCGGAGGCTGCAGCTCGCGGGCGGACGCGTGTAGTAACTGAGCCGCCTCTCGGCCGGGAGATGGCGGTAACTCACTGTGCAGAAGGGAAAAAGCCGGACTGAATGCTCAGAAATGCAGATAGGGTGTGCAAGGGAAAGGGAAGAAATTCAGGAAACAGACTGCGAGTGCTAAGTAAATAATATCGTACTGCAGATAATGGAAGGAACAGAGCTCTTGTTTCGTGTTTCTGTGGTTATTTTCACTCTTTCTTTGTTTCTAAAAGAAAGACAAATAATTGAAAAAATACTCAGCTTCCTGATCTGTCAGCTAGCTATTATTTTTAGTGCTAATCACATCTGCATATTGCAAAGAGAACAACACACACTCCTAGATGCCATTTGGCAGCTGTATGTTAATGTTATTTGTGGAAACATGCTCGAAAGCTTGTACGTAAGGAAGAACTTAGATATGCCAAAGGAATCGCCCTTCCACAAGGCACCTCCACAGTAAAATGCACAATATGTGAGAGCACCAGTGTTGTGCCTCTGAACGCGTAGCTCAGCAGCACGCTGCTTTGCTATTGCCCCTTTGCATCGCTTTTCACCCATTGCAATCTTCCAGACAGATCCCATCAATGATTGCGTTCTCTTCACATTTTTTACAGGGTGTGTTCTCCAGCTCCTTTTTGCCTTGGTGTCAGCCAATCTGTCACCCTATTCATATCAATGCTGAACTTTCTGTTTGAAAGAAGCATCAGGATTTGTGTGCTTAGGCCTGAAACTCTCATCCTCTGGCTTGCAAAATGCATACGCACACAGAAAAAATCTTTTTGAAAATCTGTTTGTTTCCCTCATTTTGTTCAAGCTATAAACATTCTGCAGAGGGAATATCCAGGCAGGACTGTTGAAAGATGTAGTGAATTTCTTATGGCTATTAAAATGTATTAATGATCATCACATCCCAAAATCGTATTTGTTCTGGAAATGTGTTATAAATTTTCTAAATTACCTTGGCAGATCCATGTGAGGTATAATTAATGATGCCCCATTAATCCCAATCCAAAAGATATATTCTGATATATCCAACGGAGAACCAGGCAGAATGAGTGGGGGATATAACATTCCCCCTTTCTCCATTTGGAGGAGTTTGCATTTTGAAAGCGATGATGAACATTCCTGGCAAACAGCTTGCAGAAGCTCCTGTGAGAGATATTTTTTGCATTATGTATTCATTACATCATTACAAATACACATCACAAGTTAGTCAACACCAGCATGTCAATGAAAGGAAAGGCAAAGGTCTTTCTCTAAATTATGTCTTGTAGATTTTCAAAGAGTTCTGCAGGACAGAGCATGAAAGCAGACTCTTAGAATAGGACTTCCTTTGCGTCTTTGCTTTTTTAATTTCTATAGGTAGGTGCAATGATTTCAATATGATTCTGCTGCCACTTCATTCTCATAGAATCAGTATTTATCCCTGCCTTTTCAGTTTAAACTCCTTCTACCAACACCACCCCAGATAGAACAACACCTCCTGGTGTTTTTTTTTTTTTCTGACTGGCATTATCTAAGCTCTTTGTGGCAGCCACAGCCTCCTGTTTGCGGCAGACCATTCAAAGAGGTTGTGGTATCTGCATTTTGAAAAGCTGATATTCAGAATTTAGTCGCAGAAAACCCTGAGCAAAAAGTTTGGGAAAAAAATGATCTGAATGTATCACAGTCTAATGAGCAGAGCTACAGTTCATGCTGAACTCTGGAGGTCATCGTGTTGTTCAGATTGGCGATCATCAATCTGGAGCTCACAAGGTTGTCCTGTTTAAGCACCATGCAAATTACGCACATGCTGGTTCTGCACATCCTTGTGTGGATGCTCACAGAGAATGTGAGATCCTTGTGCTGCAGCCTGATTTATTCTGAAAGCTGTCTTTGAGAAAAGGTAAATTCTGAGTCATTCATTAAGATCTTGAGAAACTGCTTAATCCGGAACCAGTGCATGCCCAGAATGAAGTGTAAGAAGATGGGTGTCACAGCACAACATGAGTATATCAGAAATAATACGAATAGGAGGCAAAATGAGCAGCTCCAAAAAGCCATTGCCCACTGCAGTGTTATTGCAAGCTAATCTGCATATTCATCAGCTGTCTATGATACTACTGACAATAAACCTGGGAATTTGTGTTTTTGTTGGATACAATTACTATAACTACAGTAACATGTGTCACAGTAGCAGTAAATCCTGTTTATTTAACCTCAATCCAATATTTGATCACTTGAAGGATTTGCTTCAAAATGTCTTACCTAAACTACCTTTACTACTTTTTCACATTTTCATTTCTCTAATCAAAACAAACTCTAATTTAAATTGTGCTGCGAGCTTGTCATTTTTCAATCTTTTGTATCTATTCCACAATTAGCAAAGATAATTCTCCTTTTTCATCTGCTCATTACAAAAAGTAACCTTTGCATTTTTGGCCAGATAGTTGCTGTCTACTTCCTTGATCCTAGTCAGAAATCATATTTACAGCAATCCTATAGTCATAAAAAATTAAGATAAAGAAAATTAAACCCCCTGAGGATAAATGATTTGCAAGCTACTGGGTACGTTATCCAATAAAATGATATCTACTTCAGCTTACCCCTCCAAATTAACAGCTCCAGTTGTACAGTAGAACACTTAATTCTCCACATCTGGAAATCAGAATCATGCTCACATTCAACATCAATTCTCTTCTAACTTTCAGCAAATGTTATTTCAACCTGAGCACAGGCATCAGCAAATGTGACCCCTCACTTAACTACTGCAACTTTTCCAAATGGCCTTTAATCTTGTTGGTTGTCAACGTGCAGGATAAAAAGATAAATCTGTCAATAAACACAGCTTCAGCCTCCTAAGTCCTTCCATAATTCTCATTCCAGCCAATGTCAGAGTAATTGCAGTTTCATATGATCAGTGTCCTAGCCCAAGTACATCCTCCCATCTGCATAAATATTTCTTGATCTGTTTTCTCACCTAGCCCAGGGGGATCAGTAATTGTTTTCAACAATAATCGTTTTACCATTTCAGTATTTAGCCTCAAGTTCAAGGTGTCTCTGAGTTGCCATCCACATGAACATTACTCTGTTTTCAGCATAATGTCCTTTCTCATTTATACTCTCATCTCTCCATCTCCTTTCTCATTTAAAAGCACCCATCCTTAAGCTCTGTATCTGGGTAATGTAATATTACAGCCTATTTCCCGAACTGGCCACATTTCGGTTACTCCAATTACATCTGATTTGTCTTTAAGCAGCAGACGTCCTTGCCCCTCCAATCTTGTTTGCTGTTCCCTTCCCTGCCTCTTTGTGCCCTGCAGCACACAAAGTATTCACCTGCTAAAAAGTAAACAGAAGCTGGTCTGCCTCACTCCAGTGTTCTTCATACCTGTCCAAACATAAGAGGGAGTGGATGTGCAGTTAGTAGCTGTGAGGAGTAGAAATCTAGGATCTTGTATCAGCTAGGAGATTCGTCCCATTTTCCACCAACAGGAGGTGCTCAGTGCAACCCTCTCACATACGTAGCTAAGGCAAACAGCTAGAGCCACCTGTAACTTTTTCTGACTTCAGGGAGGCCGATACCCCAGTTGTATAAGAGCACCTGTATTATTTCTGGTCATTGGTTGCTAGAAGCTGAAACAAGCCTCAATGTACCTGTGAAAAGACAGCTCCAAAACCCACAATATATGTGAAGATTTTTGCTTCATCTGCATGGTTTCTGGATCTCACAGGCAGGCTCTTTGTCATAGAGCTAACAAGGTATATTTTGTCCTTTATTTCCACAGACAGGTCTGCATTAGCAAGAAGACCATAATATGTCCTCCCTTCGTCCTTAGACTGGAGCAATTACAATCCATCTGTCACTCTGCTTTTTATTACCAGGGGGATAGCGATGTAGCCTTACATTATCTGTTTTATGTCTCTGGTACCCTGGCTGTACTAGTGCTGCTCTAAACACCAGAGGCCTCTCCTCCTGCTCTAGGGAAATACAGCTTTACACCCAAGCTCATCAACTTCGGTCATAAAAATGGCATAAGGTTTTCCAGCTCACACACTCACTGCACATTTTATTTCATTTTATTTTACTTGAATACACGTAATGCATATGCATTACGCAGGCTATGCCAGAAGCATCATTCCAGAAACATATTTAACTCGACAGCTTGCTCAAGTGGAACAGCACTGTTACTCGTTACACACTGAACTAAAAGTCCTACCACAGCAGACTTACAACAGGAGCTTTCTATCCCCACTATGACCTACCAAGAACAGAGGAACTGCTATTCTCTCTTCCACTTCAGAGCAACACATCACAATGTTGGATTCAAGGGGGATGTGGTTGCGATATGCCAGTCCAGATAAAGGAAAATTTTGTTGCTCAGAATATGCAAAGATGAGTAAAACTATAACCCTTTGCATGCAGCTTCAATAAGAAAGTGTTTGCTGTCATTAATGTTACTTTCTGAGCACACTGTGTGCCGAGTTTAAATTTTGTATCTAATTACAGTCAAATTACAGAGCAATGGCATGTATTAATTTGTCCTCCCGTAATTTCTTTAATATAGGAAGTAGGTTTTGTCTCAATTTTTCCTGCCTTTATAAAGTATTAGAATAGTCATTTTAAGTGCCTACACATGAGTTGAAAGGATGCTGAGTATGTATCAAGAGCATGATTAGACACACTACAGCTGAAACAGAGGTACTTCCAAACAAAGCATCAGAGTGTTTTCATTGTGGCATCTTTGAGGGAATGTTAAATTATCTCAGAATCCTGAGAAAGAATAGCTAGACCACTTAGCTATTTGAAACAAGTACAAGCAAAGAATATTACTAGAAATATTTTTTTCTCTTCTTTTCACAAGTCTAACAAATTTATACAGCTGCAGAGGATAAGTGAGTAAGTTCAAAGATACCATGAATATAAAAGATCTAGCTCATATTAGCTCTTCTATATAAAGAGTAGTTAAATGATCCTTCTAGCTCTCAGGCTAAAGCATTAGCTCCATTTTACAAGTCAAAGACTACCAGCTCAGACAGCCAATCTGACGTGGACACAGGCATTCTTTCTCACTCAGCCACCTAGATTGGGAAGCAGAAGATACTTTGCCTTAATGGATGTCAGATAAAAAAGGTGGGGGGAAAAAAGGCCAGCTTTCTGCTGTTTCAATCACAACAGAACAGGAAGACATAAGGAATTTTGTTTCAAGAAGTGTCTCATGGAATAGCAGGACGTGCACACATATTCGAGGCTGGTCTGCCCTCTAGCAGCTAACTCAGCTTTCCCTTTCTGCTCCTGGTTTGTCTGTCACTATGAGGTCAGGCTTACTGCAGTGACTGGGGTAATTGCAGTCCCATGGCATTTATATCACTACAGCGCTAAGAACATTCTCTCAGAACCAGCAGTCTATGTAGAACAGTAAAAGACCTACCTCAAACAAGTAAAGGTCACTGCCATTATTTTTATTAATTCCACAGGTTCTAAGAGCCAAATCAGAGAGACTGTTCTGCATCCAACACTTCTCGATTACACGTGCAACTTGCTCTGTCCTCCTAGCTCACCAGCCCAGGGCAGCAGAGGTCTCAGCAGTTTCCCTGAAGGTCATGTTTAATAAAGAGTGATTTTGCATCATATATACTGTGCGCTCTCAGAAGCAACAACAAAAATTCTTATAGAAAGACTAAGTTAGCTTATGCTTCTGGACTATAATGACCACTCTTAGTCCTAACTGACTAGAAAAGAGATGGTAAGCATCACTTTTACCTCAAGATTACAAATATGTCCTGTTGCTAGAAAGATGTGATTTCCTCCCTAAGAATAGGTTTCCTTGGTTTCCTGGCAAGAAGCAAACATATATTTATAATACTAAGACTCTTAGTCAAGTATATGTTGCCAAACATTCATGCCCTAGAAATACTGCTGTTTCCGATTAGTTATTACACCAACAATGTATAATGCCATATGGACTTAATAACACGCCTGTCACTTTCAGAAAGTAATTACTTCAATTTTGGCAGCATTAATCTGCAATATTTGCTGTCTCTTTGGATGACATTGTAATGGTGCAATGCAAAAGTGATCAACATCTCCCAGCCTGTGAGAAAGGCAGTGTCTGAACAGATTACGACTTAAACAAGGAAGGATATTTTTCTAGAAATACAATAAATTATGTCCATTAGTGCTATGTTTTGGAGCATCTGAGAGCAGAGGAAGGGACCACATTACCTGCAGAGAATCTCTAAAATCTGTCAAGATTTAAAAAAAAAAAAAGAAGAAAAACACCCACAGAAAAAAACCCTTCCATTTTCCAGATCACTCAAAAATGTAAAAATTACAACTGCTATTTTAGAAAACATAATTCATGATTATATCCTGTTGTCAGCAAACCAGCTAGGAGTACTACTTATAATTCTAGGTAGAGTGCAGATTTTAAATCATTAATTCTGGAGAATTCTAATTTCTGGATAGAAGAGATGCTGAGGCTTTGTAACTGATTAGAGACCTTCTACAAGAGTCAATGAGCACGATATGTCTGCCCTGCAGGTACTGCACCAACTGCTTCATAAATTTGTGAAGCAGCAGTTTACATGTGACTAGTCATATCTATCAGTGTAGTCTCAAATGACTTATGACTGGATTAGATCTCATTACCCCTGTAGTGAAGTGATGTCTGCCACTATTTTAATTGTTTGCAAGTCTCAGAAGTGGAAGCAGAAGCCAGCATTTGTTACCGTTCACAAACACAAAGTAGAATTAACATGTTGAAGGCCTGGACTTATGTTCACTTCATCCTGTGCATATGTGAATTAATATCCTGTCAAGACATGCGTATAAATATGTTCATTATTGTTATTAGTAATCCTCCTTATTTTAATAGAAAGAAAATTAGTATCCAAGTCTGTGAGCAGAACTGGGAGTAGAATGAATTTACTATAAGGGAAGACAAAAAGCTCAGAGATAGTACAGGGCTTATCACATCTGCCACAGGAACCATTTGTGGAAAAGAAATGGCATCCATCACAGGTTTGATATACGATCATACTTAAAACGGTCATCATATGATCATGTCTGCACGTGGATTTTTTTCTGGGCAGAAAGAAAGCCTACCTCCTGTAAAAGATCAATAAAGCCTTCAAATGTCAGTCTGTTGTCTTCAGATGCTCAATCTTGACCATAAGCACAACATCACAATGCACCTGAGCACACGAAACAAGAGGTACTGAATAGCCTGAATACTTACATACTCACAGAGTCAATAGCCATGTACTTCTTGCCCATTTACCATACCCTATGTGTTTGTCAGAGTATGGACCTAATCCAGATTTTGCAGACTTTTTCACTTGAACAAATACCTTTGCAGTTACTGTTCTGTGTTAAATTTGGATTCATCCATGTGATACATCACACTGATGATAAAAAAAAAGCTACATACAAGGGCTGCTTTGAAAGTAATGCCTCCTATTTTTTCATTCTGGTCCATGACTTCAGAGGCAGATGTTGGTGGCTCAGCAACAGAAGTTGAACCTTCCCACCAATATTCCATTATCTGTTGTTGCTGTGCAACAGATGGCAGCAGAGAAGCAGTCTGACATGGAGGTGCGTATGAAGCAAATATATGTCATTTAGTTCCTCCTTGTGGAAGAAGGTGCACCCACTGACATTCATCAGTGCTTGCTGAACATTTACGGAGACCAAAAAGCAGCTGTGAGCACGGTGAGGTGGTGGGTGGTGCGTTTCAGCAGTGATGACAGTGGGTCACCTCCACTGATGCAGATTTTTACGAGCACAGCATTCAGGCTCTTTCTTATTCATTGCTGGTGAAAATACATAGTTAATGGTGGTGACTATGTTGAAAGTCTTTTATAGTTGAGAATTTGCTTTATCAAATAACGTTACTGTGCTCTTCGTACTTATTGAATTTTCCATGGAAATAAAAAGGAGGCATTACTTTTGGGGCAACCTATGTACATAGTAATACAAGTCAATCACGTTCCATTAGAAAGGAAAATTAATACTATTACATACTATGTTAATCTGTCAGCTAGACATGAATGGAGAGGAAATCTCAAACAGGGACACAATTATTGCATTTGCACAGAATACAAGTAATTACTTGTCTTTACCAGAATACTGGTCATTACTCATGGAGAACATTATTTCTGCACAGAATGGCAGGGAATTCAGCTATTCAGCACAATTCAGCTGTTCCTAATGATGGAAGTCACTTCTGATTTTTAAAGATTCCCTCGAAACTGAGTGGTTTCTGTCCCTACAGAAGGAGAACCAGACTCACAACAGCATTTGAAAAGAGTGAAATCACAGGCTTTGTCTGATTACGGAGAAGTCATGGCTTATTTCTAGGCCTGGGAGTTGATCATTATATATGTCAATTATCGTTTACTATGCACAAGGACATGATGATCCACTTCTACATCCCACCACATATTTCACCATAAACAATGAATGGAGAAATTCCTTCAGTGTGGCCTACTTTTCACAGACTGCCACTCTGATTTCTGACACTATCATTACAGATTATGGTTTTTGTACAGGGCAGAACGATCAATCATTTTTGTGAAACTGCACAAGTTGATAAACGAAAGGCAGAAGGTACTTTGGCACAGAAATTCCAAGCCAAAGTGGGAGCAAACCTACAAAGTAAGACCGCACTGAAGACTCTGAAAGCAGTTAAGCTGTTACCACAATCAGTTCCAGTAATAAAAATAACATTAATAGGTTGTAACCTAACATATAGAGAAAGGGAGCCTTTATTCAGTAGTGTTTGCTATCAAATTCAATGTCAAAATTCCTATTTATTTCACTGGATATGTTCAAAACTGCAGAACGCCTATACTGCATACAATCCTCTGCTGCTGTTTCATTGCCCAGCTCTGAGCTCTCCTAAGCTCTCAGGGACACTGACCTGCTTTTCATGTCCTCAGATACAGCCAAGCAATTCCTTAAAAGTATTTCTATGCTGTTTGATTTAATCCTGTGTAAAGATTTTAGGTACCTTTGAGCTCTAAATCCTGCACAGCAGAAGTCACATAATCGTATTAGTGCAGCTCTCCAGGCAGGCTAAGCAGACTTGTTTAGAAAGACTGCTGAGCAGGACTTCTCAGGGCAAGTGTAGCAGCTCCCTGGTGGCAATTCAGGCATCTGCACTGTGTTGTGCAGATGTCCCTTTGTTCTCCTTACCATAAGATCTGGATCACCCTCAGCTTCGCCTGTGCTGTCCCGCTGCCCAGCCTGACCTCTTCTACACTCTCTTATGGCAGACTAAGAAATGTACTCCTGGTTTATGAAAGTGGCTGCTGTCAAGACTAGCAAATAATACTAAAAACTCCTTCATTTAACGATGAAAAACTGCTGCATAGCTAAAAAATGAACAGGTTGGTTCCAACACACTATACAAGTTGGGACTGTGCTATTTTAGGATCAGTTTTCTGTGATTTAAGTATTCATTTTGCATCAAATAGTTCTATACTGAGTTTTCAAATACATACTCCTAGCAAATTGCAATTGTGATGTAAATCAGAGTAAGGCTTGGTAAAAGATGCTTAATTCTTGAGTAGGCATTTGGAACAGACTAAAAGAACACATACAATTCTACTATTATTCAACTGGTATGTGGTAACTCATTAAGGCACAGTAACTCCAATACATGTAAGACCTTTAGTGGCTCATCTAATTGTGTAAACATGGTTAAATGCGTAATTATCACTTCTTGCATATTGCAACAGCACACTTACCTTTTAAATTAACAGACTCCATATCCTTCTAAATGTCCAAATTATAGAAAAAATATAGCACATTTATGTGAAAGGCTAAATTATTGCAGGAAATTAAACTTCCTGTCTAAATAAAGTTATTTAAATGTAAATTTGACATCTAATTAAAAAAAAAGTCAAAAACAAACAAAAAACCAACCAAGCCTGTCCCTCAGGACCCTTTTATCCCTAAGGTACAGCTTGGGTATCAACTGTACCCAAGTTACTTTCTTCGTTGAGCAGTACTGAACACCTCTGCTGAAGATGGATGCGAGCACAGGGACTGTTGTTTCAAGGTTGCTGTTAAGAAGGAAGAAGATCAATGGTATAGGTCAACAGAGGAACTAGTACAGGACTGCAGCACCTGGGTGCAGGGTGCAATTAGTAATATTTACACTTAGCAAGCTATCCATTTTCTACAGCCTGCAGCGGATATCTGTAATTTCCCAGGACAGATCTGCCATTACACACATCACCCAGCAAGTGCTAACAGAAAGATATATCAGCATATTAACAAATGACTTTATGAAGAACAAACAAACATTTCCCCCAGTGAAATTAAAATTAATTGTCAGTGGCGTGGCTGCCAAATGTTCATCTGCACTCAAATTAGTTCGTACTGAGAGTAAGGATCGGATATTTGTTCAAAAATTCTCTCTCCTGAGGGTCAAATGGTGGAAAAGGGATGAATTGGAGAGTAAGTAGATGAGAATAATAAAGAAAAAGAAGAAAATAAATAAAAGATTACTAGCATTAGCCAATATTTGTTCTATTTGTTCTGCATAAGATTGTAATATATCAACACCACTTGTACAATTATAAATCCAAATAACAGTCAGTGACATTCAGCATTGCTACTCTTGTGAATACCAAAGAAATATGCTTAGTTACATGAGATCTTCAAAATTATTTCTAATATTATAGGAAACTTCAGCTACATTTAAATGGTCACAGACTGACACAAAGGCACAGTTTGGTGTTACCCCAGTCTAATCACTCTAGACACATAAACAACTTTTTTTTTTAAACAGATCTTTCAGCAACCTTATTCTTACGTGCATAAAAAGAAACAAGATGAAATTTTCATCCTTCCTGAGCTTGTGCTACAACTAGAAAAGAAGTAGTAGGTGTTCTTATCAGTCTATGTATAATACATTCACAATAAATAACCGCATAGGTCCAATGTAAAGGGACTGTATCCCTCCAGTTTCTCTGTGTGAAATCTAGCTAGTAGCTTCTATTGCTGGAAAAAATTTTTCTTCCAAAATAGCTGTGGAGTGAAATGGTTGTTTCAAATGCAGCAATGCACCATGAATGCAATTAAACCTCTCAAAATCTCAGCTCTCTTCATGGGCATCTGTAAATCTTTACTCTTTAGACCAGAACTATCTTGCATCCCAGCTTGCTAAGCCCTTTTAATTTAATGCCACACATTTATTTGCAATACTGTGACAGAAAATCTTCAAAAGCATTACTTTGGCATTATTACACTGTGAGAAATGATGGTGGTTTGGGGTCTTCCGGCCTAATTAGATTCCATTTTGTTCAGTCATCCTCAAATGCAACTTCTATTTTCAAAGGATTTTGTGAACAGTTTTCTAATAAAAGAGAATTTATAGTATATATGGGGCATCAGCATAAATAGAATTTAATAGCTAAGTGCCAGTAGGGAACAGTCTAATTTTTTATCAAATGCTGATTAGTGACCGTGGATTTCTGGTGAGATAATGAGCCCTGGACTGGCTTCTGTCCAGTTTTTGACACTGGCACAACATACATCTGCTAATTGCGAGGGGAATACATATAATAACTGAACTTCAACTAATTAGTAGAGATTTAATCTAGTCATTGAAGTTTATCTTTGAAGTTTAGAAAAATATCAAAAGTCAGATCATCGCCACAGACACTTAACATACTTAACAATGTACACCTTAATTTATTCCATGCAAATAAATTAAGAAAGAAACTTCCAGAACTGGGTGTCTCCTTAAAAAAAATTAGCACTGCAATGGGAATACATTACAATAACTCCCATTAATCCAGAACTAGGAACAAAAATCCAGGCCAAAATGAATAAGCCCCACACACATAGAGTGATTTCAGATTCTCACAGCTGGATCTGCCTATGAACTTCATTATCATGTCCTGAAATTTCAAGTCACCAAAACAAAATAACCAAATTCCGATAACCTCAACATCTAGATCCACTTTTTCTATCTTCACTAAGAAGGCCACCACGCCAAAAAAAAAAGAGAGCTGAAGTTAGACACCCATTTGCACAGCCAAGCACAGAAATATATGCATTTCCAGAACCCCCACAGTTTGTAAGTTTTAGTATTTTAATTGCATTTTTTTCTCCACTTAGAAATCCCTAGAACATTTCATTTCTCTAAGAGCTAATACACATTTAAAAATTCTTTACTCCGCTTTTGTAATTGAAAACATTTTTGCTACAGTTGTCAAGGTCTGTAAAAATGAAACTCAGATTGCTTTGATCTGATTTAAGATGACATAAAACCTGAGCTTTTATGAACTAGTGGTTCTAAGCAGGGATGCAGAGAGGGCAGACACAAGGTACAGAACAGTGACCTCATCACATTGCCACGCCTTACAACATTTGAATTACTCTGTTGTATTCACACATATTGAAGCTTTTACAATATGTTGCAAAGTACTTTGAGCTACAGTGAGTTCACTATGGAATGGTGATAAATAAGCACATGCACTGAGAAAACTACTGGAGGTTTGCTAACGCTCTGCAGGTTTTCCTTATTTGTCTTCCCTTTTGCTTACCTACCACTAATTCAAAACAGGTAAGAACAGACTGTTTAACCTTACGCAGAGATGAGCAAATAATTTCATGCTTACTAGCACACAAATAACTAGTAGAAAAAAATATCTAAAATCATTTTGGACCTTCAAAAGTTTCTCCAAAATTTGTATTGATGGTATCATCTACTATGGGCATCTTCTGTAAAGAAGACCATCTTCCTGAAGTACCTCATCAAAAACATCAATAACAACAAAAAACCATCAGTGTTAACCTGTCTCAAAAAACTGAATGAAATGTTATTGCATGACAACCTTTATATAGTTCCTTCTGAACTTTGTTTATACTTCCATGCACTGCAGCCTGCAGGTAACCTAATTTTGCTAATTAACTGGTAGTGACTGGTTCTCTACTTTCTTTCAATATGTAAGTTCTATGGGGCATGAAAACCCTTAAGAAAGAAATTTTTTATTCTTTGTACTCTCAGTAGCTACACTTTTTCTTGTTAATGGAATCTGGATACTGCTGAAGATTATATTCCGGATTAGATTAATTGCATTTCATTCAGCCTTAAAATACCTGCGGTTCCATGTTCCTATGCTTGACATTGTGTTAAGAGATATTTCAGCAGGTCAAAGAGAAAACAACAAAGGGAAAAATGGGGCATATGCAATGCTAAGAAAGTTGTTGGAAAACATGGATTTTTACAGCTGAAGCTTCTGTTAAATTCATTACTTACCATTCATATTTTACTAAGAGTCTCTCTCTACTATGTGCCGTGCAAGAAAGGCATGATCTTAAATGACTAGTACCAGCTTATTTTGGCTTTAAGGGACTAAATTGTTTCTGTCTGTTTGTTTATGTGGGTTTTGGTGTTGCTTTTCTTTTGGCTATCAACATATCCAATGGTTTTGCTTTCAGTCTTTCAGCAACCTCTAGCAACAGAAATGACATTAAAATCTCAGTTCTGACATCAACATTCTCTTAACGTATTTTCTTATTTTTATAGAATCCTTTTCCATCAAAATAGAGAGACTGTCAGAAAAATGGGTGTCTGCTGCACTTTCTGCTCCTGTAAGAGTCGGTTGTACAATATGCCAACTCATGACTATGTAATCATTGATTTTTCCTTACTCCTGTGGCGTATTATTTTGACAAGCGCAGAAAAAATAGCATCAACAACATTCTACTTCCTTGGCACACTGAGAAACACAAAACAGAAATTGAACAAAATGAACAGAGACTACTGAGACTTGGCTATCATACCATTGGGTTCTCATCATTCTCTGGTGACTGCGCAGACTTATCTCCTGCCATCTGTTCCACCTGCTAGGGCTAGCTGGGTAAACAATTTTTCCAAGAACAAAAATTTACTATGTGTTGCACAGCCTTTAGGCTACATTTATTAATTTTCAGGTCTTCCTAGCATGTTACTTCACAGGAACAACATATATCAAGAAGGGCAAGATAAGAAATAATTACCAAAATATTCCAAAAGGACAGTTCTGAACATCTCATAGCTACTTTCTGTACGTTCATTTTCACTACTTGGTATCCTCCACATTCACTGAAAAAGTTGCTTTTAAAAAATCAAACTGCTTTGAAGCTTATTTATATTATGAAATGAGCACTGATGGATTGAGGAGACTTGTCCTTGTTCTCCAAAAGTAACGGAAGAATGCTTGCTAGACTGTTCCCTTTCTGTCTTCCTGTTTTTACAACACTTCTTTGCCTTTAAAAATGATATTGAAATTTTTGAAAACACAAGGTTATGCTCATAACTGTAATAGAACACAGAAATAGAACATTGATTTGCACAGCATAATTAGACACTGCCCATCTGTTGACATGAATATATGTTTAGCAGGCACACCAGCTATGCTTGAATACTGGGCACTCAATTTTGTTCAGCTAAGCTTCTGAAGTGATGGAAACCAAGGTATTGTATTTAAGTTTCTCTGAAATTGTTTTTCACCTTGGTTTATTGCCATAGACAAAGCAGCTTTGCTTTGTTTATAATGTATAATGAGTAACACAAAGGCCTGATATACATTATACGGGAGGTAGTAAGTTACATGATAAATGGAGTTCACTTTTCTTACATTGTTAATTTAAAGACTAGAAATGTATTGCTATATCAAATAAGCTGCTGTGTTTTCTGAGTCTTTGACCATATATCCTTAGTACAGAGGTTATTTTTTATTTCTATTGCACCACTGGTGTACATAGCTTCTTACAATTACTGGTTATATGACAGGAGAAAGATTTCAGTCAGTCACAGCTAAGAAGAAAAATGTTGTTGTCCCACCTCTGCTGATAGTTTTATTAGCATTGGGCTAAATTCATTCCTAGGTAGCATCACTGATTCCAACGGCACCACAGCAGAATGAATTACGTGCTCACATCCCATTTATTTCTCTGTCCTTTCAGAGTTAGCCACCACAGCTTATCTCTTCTATGCCCTGAAGATGGACAGTCCAATTTTTAGGGTGCCTTATTTAAGAAATGGAAGACTTCAGTTCATTTCACTTTGTACTAAATTAACTCAGACAAGCTTCTTAAACGTCAGTCTCATTACCAACAAGCTAAAAAGCATCTCTTCAACTCTGCATTCACTGCATATAGTTCAGATATTTCCATCAGATGGAAAAAGATCAAAAGAACACCCTCACTCCCAGAGCACCCAAAAGCCTGCTGGCTAGGCAGTCTGCCATATTGAAGATAGGGATTCAAGACCCTGCAAAAAATCAGGACCGGTCTCCCATCATAGAAGGCTGAATGTTCTACAGCAGTATCTGGGGTTTGATGAGGGACAAACGTCAAGTCAGTCAGCCCCACTAGGTCAGCTGCTTTCTCTTCTCTACTCCACGACACAGCCCTAAAACAGACATCAGACTGACTAACAAACAGAAAAGAAAGACTGCTTTGGAAATCTCATGGGGAGTTGGATGTAAATTATTTCCAAGCATGTTTCCTTCACATGTCTAAGCTTCAACAGGTTTTTGCCACAGGGAAGCTTCTGATTAGGAATGCCAACAGTGCTTCAGTGTTCATCCCAGAACTAGAAGCTATGGGTAGATGCTACCACAGAAACCGAGAGACTTCACTGAAATATAATAGTATTGGTAGAATAGAGTTGTGGCTTTACTTTGAAGTCCTGCTACAAAGGTTGTTAATTTTCTGTCCGCAAATGACAAGCAAATCTCCAGAAATTATTAAATAATAAAGATATCTTGGATACAATGTTGCTGCTGTTTTGATCTGGTCAGAAGAGTGAATTTTTTTTTAAATTTAAGTCTAATAACTGTTAATTTGTAGTGACTGAAACTTAATTGCTACTTATATTTGGAATTCAATACCTTCTAAATTTGACATGTTGATGAGCTACTTACAGCAAGCTGAAAAATCAAAAGTTGGTGCTCTTAATAGCAGCTTTCAAAATAGGGAGTATTCAGTGTAGCTCAGTTAGGGTTTTGTTTCTAAAGGTTTGTTGTCTGTTTAGCTTTTCAAAGAGACATTCAGCATCTTCTTTTGAACAGTGAGGTACATCACTATCTTTCTTACTTTATTTGATTAATGTAAATGATTTGCCTGCAGCAATCAGGCTGTGTTTGCCAGGATAGTCATTATACAGTGACAGAGATTAGTGAGGTACTTAATCAAAACCAGCAGTGATTGATACTCTGTCAGTTTTGGTCTTTAATCAGTGAAGCTTTCATCCAATCATCAGCCATTTAAGAGTCTCATTTGTCTGATTACTTTTGGAATATTGGACTTACTTAAAAAAGAAATACATAAAAGTAAGCTATAGCCTTCCTGTGACAATACTCAGATATATATGACTGTGGTTACTTTTTCAGCTTAGAGCAGGGAGGAAAAATAACACATACCAACAATCATTTATACAGGATGGTTGGAAATGGGACAGGGAATTTTTCAGTTCAGCTATAGCGCATGAGTAGAACTTAGCCTCAGGTCAACAATGACCAAAACTCATTTTCTTTTGATAGCTCTCTAGAGGCCTTCTGTAAATGAGTTGGTGGTCTCACTCCAGTTTCTAGAAAGCAGTAAAGTTGCCAATAAATTTGTCACATTTCATTTCATCTCGTAATGACCCACACAGATTATACAATGGACAAACCAAGTGAAATAACTCATTTTTTTTTTTTTTCAGAAGGTTATGTGTGACATAGTGGTGAGTGAGTCAGCTCCTGGACATAATTTATTCTCAGCTTTCTCTGCACATTAGCAAAAAGTCCAATCTCTACAAAATGGAAGATGTGTCTCACTGTGCGTGCCATGAAACTACATGAACCCCAAGCAATTCTTCAAGAGCTTTAAGAATCTTCCAGCTTTGATGAATTACAGTATAAACAAAGCCTAAATTGGACTGTCAGGTAGTGAAGAGTTATTACAGAGAAATAACAATGCTCAGTTTTGATGCATAGAGAACTGCAGAAACAGCTGGTGATAATTGTGTGGTGGAGGTAGATCCACTAAGAGGTAGAGATGTAAATAAAATGAAACTACCAGAGCTCTGAGATTTCACTTCCCAACAGCCACATAGGAACAGAACGGGAAGATAAAAAACATTAAATAGCTCTAAGTACAGAAGGTACTAAAAAGAGGATATAGACTGATTGAACACAACCTCAGGATTAGGAAAAATATTGTTGTTTCACTTTCTCAGAATTGCACATTTTTTTAGAATGAGTGTCAGTATGCAAAATTAGCCCAGTGTTACATGTATCAATGGTATCTCCAAGCAATATCAATACTCATTAGCGTACATACTTTTCACAAGCAGACATACATGTAGAGTTCTGAAAATCTAAGCATTTAGCCAGAATAATTCAGACCTAAAAATGTCTTCATGTATGATTGGTGTAACTGAATAATAGTACATGAGTTTACATAGGTGGAAGATGAGAGTATTCTGGAAATTGTGCACATTCATGTTAATTATCACACAAATTTCACTACACTGGGAAGATCAAAAGCAGACAGGGTTCTCAGAAATTGAATCAGGGAATGGTGCCAGTTACAGCTGAACTGAAGAGAGAAGACCAGAAGGACCCTTCGAGCTGTCTTACCAGTGTAGATGGAGATAAAATTGCACTGCAATATTGGAATAGGTGAGGATTGTACTGACCTCTGGTGTACAATCAACACTAGGGCACACCAGAAGAAACTTTACTGAAGCTGTTTGCTGTTATGCTATAAGAAAACTGGAAATCAGACTACTTTAGGGCGAGATTACTGGGAGCAAAATGCTGAAGTCAATCAAGTTAGACTGATTCATACGAACAATCTCAAAAATTACTCATTCTAATGAAGATAAACTTACTACTTTGTACTAGGTGACAGAAGACTATAAAGCTATTCTGATTTTCTGCCTTCCCTAGATGTTTTGTCCACTTGAGACAGTTTTATAGTCAACGCATAAGAAACTTCCAGCTGCCAGCCTTCTCTTCCAAAGTAAGACTCCCGTTTCCTGTGTTGTCAGAAACAGCATTCTGTAAGGAGCTATACCTCCTTCAGCAGTCTCATTTAGTAACTTGCTAATGGTCTGTGCTATTACTCATCAGTGTTGCATTTTCTTGCCAAGGCTCAAATGAGACACACAAAGTGACAGACAAAATGAAACATACAACATTTTGATGCATATAGCAAACTAAAAAGCAGGGGGCTAAATCTTTCTTTCATGTAAAAAAATTTCTTGTGTAATCTCTTAGGCTTCTTTCTTTCTCAGACTTCTTAACAATACAACCAGTTGTACAGAACTTTTCATCAGGAGATCTCAAATTGCTTTACAGCAGAGGTCAGCATCATTATGGCACCGGTCAAAGCCAAGTCTCAAGGGAACATATCAATTTCACCAGGCTTCTGGTTCAGAATCATTTGATGCTGGAACACCACATCTGATGCTTTCACCTCAGAAAAACTTTCTTGCCTGATCCCCCCCTGCCCACCCATTATAAACTTCCTGTACTTCCCTCACTTTCCCTCAGATAACAGTTACTTAGAACCTTGTTCTTTGTCCTGGGTAGATGAACTCCACAAGGTGAGTTACCTCGAATAGACTGTCCCTAATTTTAATGGTCTATCATTCTCCCTAGTCTGTCAAGTTACCTACCTTCCTCAGGCTATTCTGAGGACGGCCAGAGGTGTGAGAAAACAACAATACTTATGAAACAACGTTGAATTTTCAAAGTTCTAGATTACAGAAATTCATCCTCCCCATTTCCTCATGTGTTATTTTACAATGCAGAAGCATCTCAAACATCACAGAACAACAGCTCTTAATATCTGACTTTTTACTTCATTGCACAGATGATTTAGATAAAGAATTTTCTACTGTATTTAAACTATAGTATGGTTTATAATCATTATTTCTTATGCTGTTTCTTAAAGGTCTGTTTACCGTACTGTTGCTATGTATGGATATAAGCAACACAGAAACAGAAATATATTTTTCCAGCATTCCAATATATGACACTCAATACTTGAAGCAAATAAATACTGGAAGAAGCAGTGTGACCCAGTAAAAGAACACTTAGTTGTCATCACTGTTGTAATGCACATGGTTAAGTATAGGGTTGGCAAATTTTACCCTTCACTGTCCAAATACATTGGCAACTTGTTATTGGCACAGCAATTAGGGTTACTTTCTTATGACTCTCACATTTATGTAGTTTCTTCACAATGATTCTGAAACAGTAAAACATTCCTAACACTCAAATCACTGATCACAAACATACAAGACTGGATGAATCATCTGCATCAGGGCCCCATCTCAGCTGAGCTCCAACAGCATTATAAATAGTGGCAATAACCATAACAAAATAAATCCACTTCAGCAAACAATGCAACTGTATGCTCAAATTCCTTTTACTGAGAAACTGTACAAATAACACTAACTCCTTAAAGTTTGCACTAAAATTGGTGATGCAGTTTCCATAGGTTTCCAGAATTGGATTAGTTTTGTCTGTTTCTGAAAAACCCATTCTTATAAATATCCTTAAATACGGTTTTATTCGAGAGCCTTAACTTCAAGCGTGTGCTGAAGTCTCTTGCAAAATGAATAAGATTTTATGACAGGATTGCATACAACAACAGGACATTCAACTCAATGAGTCCCTCACAGTCATGCATTTGTATCAGTTGAGAATAACGTAGCACCACAGCTCCCTAAAACCCTGCCAGCTTTCTGGTGAGATAGCAGCTCCAGCTTGTCTTGCTTCAAACAGAACAATCAGAATTTTGAGAAGGAACCAATGCCAGTCAGAATTCTTGATGTCACAAAACAGCAGGAGAAAACAGTATTTCATCATCAGTGAAATGAACACTTCACATGAAATTCCACATTTAATTTCACCTGCTTTCTGACATATGCCATCACACGCCCATAGACAACGCATCAAACATCTTCGCAAAAGCTCAAACACGATGTACAGCTGCTTCAGCATTACACTTACAAACAAGAGTGATACAACTAACTACATTGCTAACTAAAGACAGACAAGTGTACAACTATCAGATAACAGAATTATTGGAAAGAGAACCTCAGTGATTCTAGCCCTGAATATACAAATGAGATAGAACTGGATCTCATTAGTTTTCCCTGCTAAAACAGTGGGAGAAAAGTAACCAGCTATGAAGAGTATGGTTTCACTGAGTTTTACAAAACTGGATTTGAAGACCTTACAGTGGAATTTTCAGGTACATGCTCCAAAGTCAGAATAAGAAGGGGATTTTTATTTTCCATAAAGATTAGATAATGAAAATAAATTTCATCACTTAGGATTAAAAAAAAACATTTAAAATAAGGGCATATTAGTACATGCTTTCTAAGGTTTATTCTTCATTATGTTTTGTATAATTAGTCATTGAGTTGTTACCCACCAGCCAAACATAACTAACAGATTTTATACAAAAAGTAATTATGTAAAATAAATCAATTTAGACCACGAATTCTTCCCTATCTTCTCCTGATTCAAAAGTTATCTGTCTTTATACCTTATTTAAAAAAGGATCAGTACCAACCTATTTTACCAGATAGTAAATACACATCCAAAGGCAGAGTAAATTTTTTTGAATTTCTGAGAGAAGTACAGACTCTAATTAAATGGCATATACCTCAGGATATGATGACAAGTGTTCTTTTAAATGGAAGAGATAAAAAAAATAATATTTGCTGATCTTTAGTCTGAGTTTCTAACTTTCATGAGTCTGGTAGAAATGAAATGAGAAAATAAGAAATTAATGCACACAATACAATAGTTCAAATGCCAGTAACTCATGAACATAGTGGACAAGGCTGTATTAAATTCTGGTCTCCTAAGGGGGGGGCTACTGTGATTAATACCCAATTAAAGAAAGGGAGAAGGACCTTTTCATGGCTCTGTATGAATGTACAGCATGTTGCAGTAAATTATTGTTTTGGTATTGCTGAACGTATGACTTTTTTTTAATTTGAAGTTGCTGAATCCCGAAAAAAATAGCAGGCATATGCATAGCCTGAATCTGAGTTAAGATTTTTTATGTTAACAAAGGATTTTACCTGGCCTAAAAAAAAATTTTTTAACAAGGCACGAACTGCAGTCCCTGGCCAACACAAAATAGAGTTCTATGTTAATGTCACTATAAAGTATTAGCTTCACTGGGGAAATAATGTAAGTTGCTGCACAGCTGGAACTTTACTTTTATTGATTGTTCCTCTAGATGCATTTTAATGCAAATGAGATTTTATTTCAGTGTAAAACTTACTGTGGAAAACAACGTATTTGGAACTTCTAAAATATGTGCATAAAAGAATGATTCTTTATGGTTCCATAGTTATTGTCATACATATATTTTTTCAATTTAGTTACTGTAAGTAAATATCTACCAGAGTACAAAATGTAGCCATTATATGATGAAGTTTAAACTCAGTTTTCATAGAAGTGAGCAAAAGTTAAGAGGAAACAATGTCTAGAGTCTAGACTGAAAAGAGGTAATGAATATACTCAGAGAATTAAAACATTACAGAAATTCAGTATTCTGCTGACATTAAATTTCTTAAATAACAGAACTGGTGTGAATAGTTTAAAATCTCGGGGATGCCAAGAGTCCAAATGGACCATAGGATTTATCTTGTCCACACTACAGAAGAAGAATCTCCATGCTGAGATGATTTACTAAAAATCTCATTAAGCTGAACAACAAACTGCTTCAAACAGGAAGATTTTTACTGTCAGGATGCAACCCAAGATTTTCAGGGACAAGTGTTTATATTTATCAGCAGTCAATTACAACAACAGATTAAATGTTAACACAATCTCATTTATATTGCCAACCCCTATAAAGTGGAGTTAGTGTAAATGAGAATCATTCAATCAAAGGAACAACTCGCCAAGCAAAATTACTTCGGTCACATCTCAGTGAAATATATCTGAGCCCCTTAATTGGAGATTTCATTTTGCATATTAATACTCAGAGGAAAGTCAGGGTGGTAGTAAAGTACTGCCAGCATCGTGAAGCCATTTCCCCCCCTAAAGTCAGTTTTACAATGATGTGGGAAATAATGAAATAAAGCAGGAAAAGTGGGGCAAAAATGAAGGAAAGGTAATGAGCACACTAGGCTTGTATTTCGCAATCAGCAATAAATACAGAAAGGGTCAACATTTATGAATGATAATTTGCAAAGACTAGTCAAGGTAATGAAAGAGAATCTGGGGAGGAATAAAATATCCAAGAGTTAGAAGAGACAACAAAACAAAAATGAAGACACATCCACGGTGGGAAAGGCTAAGGTAGAAAAAAAAAGAGAAATGCAGACTGTTTAAAAATCAGTACGATAATTTTCTGGCATATAAAGAATGAGATATCAGTGAAAGAGAAAACTGATCCTTAAGAGACAGTTTGAGTAATTTATTGAGACTACATGATTGTGCTAAAATAATTGCTTAGTCATTTTTATCTACATTTGTAAAAATGATTTGTTGAAAAATGCCAAATAGATATCTCTACCAAAGAAACAAAATTGAGTTACAAAGGAGATTGTCAAAAAAGATGGATCCCTATACTTACATCTGGCTGTAATGCACTGATTTAGAAATCGATGAGAGCTCCTTCAGTCTAAGATAGCGTGGTGTCCAGGCAACAACATTTGCAATCCCCTACAGGAGAACTTAACAAGTCATTCTGACAATTGGTGTCAGAGTGCAGGATGTTCCACTTGCATCTCTTCCTCTGCTTCCTTGACAGATAAAATTAGTGCAATTGACTCTTATCATTCCTTCTTCTCTCATTTGCTATTTCTTCAAGCTGGTGGAATTCCCAAAGGCCAGGACAAGAAACTTCAGGCAGCTTCATCAGATTTTAGCTGTCTGATTGTGAAATTATGAGAAATGTGTGTCCAAGTCTGAATTCTAAAGGAAATTGCATGGGGAGGATGTATTGATTTTCATGTGTTCATAAATTAATCTTCTTTCTTTGAAGAAGAGAAAGTATCATCGTGGAGAATAAAAAGCATCTTTGCTGAAGGTGCACTGCATTTTGAGAGACATTCAGACAAGATAAGGCAACTTTCCATGGGTAAATGGCAATCCAGTTCCAATGAAATAATAGAATCATTAAGGCTGGAAAAGACCTTTAAGATAATCTAGCCCAATACACACGTATCACAAAATATCTTCCCATTTTTGTCCTAGGTTTATCATATAGCTAAGTAATTACAAGCAGATATTATGACAGCATTTTCTACATTTTCCTGTTTACAAAGTTTATTTTGTCATCCATGTTAACAGATTACTTGGCTGAAAGTTATCTCATGAATTGATCTGCAATTTTCCTGTCTTCTTTCCCTAACTTCCCAAACCTCTAACCTTGGGGTTTGCTTCTCTGTGCGAAAAACCCAAATTAAGAATTAGCCTTTACTTGTTCTTTATTTGTATTACCTTTCTGGGCTCCACAGTCTCAAGTAGAGATCACTAATTCACAATTACACAGAGAGCATCAACCCCCTTTGTACTAAAAGCCTGGAGAACATTAACTTGGAGCAGAGTCAAGTGAAAATATAGGTGCTTTTTGATTTCCAAACTATTCAGGGTACAGTATGAAGTTACTACACTAAATATCCATATTTTTAATGTGACATATTTATTTACTGAGGGCCAGAAGGCTTTCACCTAACTTTACTCATGGTAGCACCTACCTTAATGGGCATAAGGAGGATTAATTTGTCTACATTAGTAAGGCATTTTTTGAAGAAAGAACGCAATAGTCAGTATGAATGCCAAATGCTGTTATTACTGCATTTGAATCTTATGACATAAACAAGATTCCTTTTTGAGGAAATTTAACAAATTACCTTAATTTGATAGCCTAAAAGATGTAAATTCAAGGAAGGCATCAAGACTGTATCTGTTCTGCTACAGTTCTTAAACCTGACCTACCATTTTATTTACACCACTAGTATACGTGACATTTACCTTAAATATTTAATTAAAATACAGTCATTCGATCATAACGATCTCCTTCCTTCTAGTTAAAATAAATCCAGTCCTGGATAAGACATAACCCAGAATAACACATGATCAGATCTTTAGATTGGGTGTTGTGCGATGTATTTTAACTACTTATGAAATGAGGAACTGAGTCAGTTTGTAAATCTGCTATGTCTTCAAGCTATAAGGAAAACCTGAGAAGGATAGGGCAATACAAACAAATCTTAATTATTTAACACCTACTGCAAAGGCTTTTTAGAATTACAAACTGGAATAATATATGACAGCCATGACAACAAGAGGATTATTGACCATCTCAATCTCAAAGAGGCAAGATAGACCACCATTTATTTAAAATGAGGGCACCTATACATATATATATATATATCATCTATAGCAAGGTTTCACTTTCTCCTTCTTCATCAAAACAAAGTTCCTGTTCAATTTTTCAAGGCCTGACTACCTGCAGATCACACAAGTCTAGCCTGAACCATGGATATAAGGACTAGGATAGAAATGGACCAGGTGCAATTCCCATGCTAAGATCTTTAACAAGGAGCATATTGATGGCATTGACTTCAGCGGAATTACATCGCTCTTACTAAGAAGTGCATCAGCTCAAACAAGCCAGGCCACCAGGTGGCAGATCACTAATAGTTTAAAGCCTATTTAGGGCATCTAGTCAATATTTGACTTTTCAATACTTTGTGAATATTAAGAGTTAGGACTTATTTGATAAAACAATACTGGCTTTAAAAAAGAACAGAGTGTTTTGGAAATAAAATGTTGAATTTCTGAAATAAATGGAAATGAAAAAAGTCTCCTGACTGCAATGCTTTCTGTGCAATACCTCTGAAGTACACACAGTTTCACATCTATCTGTAACTGCTCTTCATAAGCTGATTCTAGAGTATGCTACAACTATAACCAATTTGAGGTGAGACTGAGAAAAAGGACCTAATCAAAAAGTCTTTTTGATACTTTATAGTGGAGAATTAAGCTGAGAGATACACAGTGAAGAAACACACATCAATTTGAATGTACTATTTGGTACAGGGTTCATACAGAGGAGGTGCATGCTCCCTGCTGTTTGTCATTAACAGATGCACAACTGGTTACATTTAATGTGCTAAGGCTCTTTCATTTCTTTACCACCTCGCTACTTTGTTATTATTGGGCAAGATAATTAACATGTATAATGAAGTACCTTCATTTCACTTAATAGGTCTGTACCAACAGATACAAGCCAGGGTTCCAACTATTGTTTGTCAAACAGATTAGGTCATTTCTATAGTATAGTGTGGGAAAAGCCTCAAGTAAAAAATTCTTTCACATGGCAGCTGGAGTACCAGGCATAGTCTATCATGATCAAATAGACTTTAGAGCTTCTAATCTAACCTTGTTGCTGTTAGGAGACAAAGCTTCTAGGACCCTTGATGATCGTCAATTTTTAATTTATGTAAGCAGGAAGTCTTCCACAATCCATAGATAAATATGACTTATCATTCTTGTTTCTCAAATTCCAGTAATCGTATCTCCTTTTTGGATGTTTTGAACAGCTCAAAGAGGGCTCTAACATGGCAGAAAAAAAGAAAACACCATGGTAGCTCTCATACCTTACCTTTATTTCCATTAATAGGGGCAAGCAATGACAGAGTTTGATATCTATGACTTCCTTTTCAACACTTTCTGAAAAACAGAGCTGCTGTTCCATAAATTCAAAACTACAGCCATGAGTTTAAGTGAGTCACTGCTCTCCTGGATCTGAGGCAGCAGCAGCAAGACTTACGCAGTATGCATACCCATAAGGAGTATACTTACAGGGGCTTGCTCTCAGAGCATCCTTTTCTGCTTTGTCAGAAGTACTAAAATACTATGAGGGATCCCACCTGTGGCTTTCACCAGTACTCTCTTCTTACTTTGAAATCAGTAGTTAGTACTTCTGAGTTTTGGACTTACCTGTCACTTGCGTGCCATATAAACACAGACTGCTTTTCTTCCGTCTATGTGTCAGTTTCTCCACCTGTAACATAAGGATAATGCTTATCTACCTCATCCAGTACTTGTGAAGTGTCATCAGTATTTCACAGTACAGCAAAATTCCAAAGTGAAACATATTAAAGCAATTCAAAGATTGCAATGCGGCATAGTTGCATATTAATCTGACTTGCCTTGTAATGGTGGCTGCAGGCCTATATCTCTCTAAAATCAAGATCAACTTGTGAGAAAAACCGTGGTTACTTTTATTACTATGGTTTCTTTTTTCTTGATTTCCCTTTTATCAGATTGTCCAGAGGGAATGGATCCTCTGAAACTACTCTAATTGATTGGGCTGTGTTTGTAACCACAATAGATCGTGCTCATGCATACAGCAAGTCCTCGGATCTTACTTATTAGATATCAAAGTAACTGAAATTTCAACAGCCTTCACCAGAGCTGATGTTTCAAGCTGCACTTTGGGAATCAGACTTCACACAAAACGCTTACAATGGTGAGTAAGAAAAATGGTGAAGGTTTTGCTCAAAAGCTCATAAGACCATTGAGCAACCTTTCACTAACACAGAATTTATTTTTTCCAGAAAACTTAAAAAAAACTTCTCCTGTGTAACTGAACCATACCTAATATTAGTTTTGTTTTGTGAGTTGTTAGGTTCATATAGATATACGTGATATGTTATATGTACCACATATAAACTTGCCCTTGTAATGACATATTTAGAACCTAGAGATTAGAATGGAGGAAAAGCATGCATTACATTAATGAAATATAATGAAAACTTTATTCTACTACATTTTTCTTTACTCTGAAAAAAAAATTTATGAGACTTGGTTGAATGCTAGAATGTGTTTTTCATGCACTGACGTATACACCCTGTGCAGCACTGCAGGCAAAGCTTTCAAGGCTCTCTCCCCCACTCCATTTGAACACCAGAACAGAAATAGCAGCAGTAGTGGATTACAAAACCCTGACATGCCAGGCAATGAAGTAATCCTTTTCCTTGTTCCTTGGGGAAAGCCAGTGGGATTAAAAGAAAATAATTGTTCGTGTTCTTATTAGGTTGGCAAGCATAAATCTCTGGAACAAGATCAGACATTGGCTGTCAAGGCTTTTGTGACATTGGATGATACACCAAAACTACACAGCTGTCTCCAGGAAGGAGAATGCAATATGAAACTATTTTTTCAAAGAAAAAAAGACCACAGTTTAAAATTAGGATTTGACATAAATCCAGCAGGCTGCTTTTGGATATTATGTGATGGATAAAGTTGGCCCTGTCGCATTAACAGTAAATAGATTGCTCATTTTTAAAAACAACCATCATAACTTGGAGTGAAGAACAGAATGACCATAATTTTTTAACTCCAAAATAGTTAATATTGTGCCATTCATGATAAAATTAAAAGCTTGATTTGGCTAATGTTTTCAACTACGTCATTAATTACCATCCACTTAAAATGGAAAACAGCTTTCAGAAAGAAGTTTAGCTTCATACAAATCTAAGCTGAGCTAATTATTGCACAGGTTCAGTCATATGCAGTTTTATACTCATTCCTAGTTAGAAAGGAATAAGCAGCTTCCATGTCCTCAACAGCATTTTGCAAACTGCAAAAATGCAGAGGAAGCTTGTTAGCAGTGATGTAACATATTCATTTTAAGCCAGCTGAAGTACTGTAAAGTTTGCATCTGTTGTCATGAAGATAGATTGATATTAGATAGATAGGATTCATTACAATTTTACACCAATCTAGCCTTCATTGTCCCTGCTTTCAAGCTAAGTAAAGAGCTATTTCCACAACAACTATGGAACAATTCTTTGTATCCTTTCAGAATACACAAGATCATTACCTCTGTGGCAAAACAGCCTCGTGATGGAAAGCCCTTCTAAATGATAAATTGCACATTTAAGCGACGTAGCTTCGAAGGCTACAATTCCAAAATTATTCTCTTGTGTTTCTAGGTTGTATGTCTTGACACGCTGATGAGAATTTTAGTAACTATATTTTACTACTGCATGCACATGTTTGTTATGTAAATACTTTGAATAATAGCGCACAGACACCACATATATTAACTGCAATTCGCTAACCAGGCACATTTGCATTTATATACTTAGTTGAACCACAGTCAGGGGAAATACGGATATAACTTAAAAGCATGTTTTTCCTATTTGTAGGATATTTTAAAAGATATTAATAAAAAAGAATAGCAAAGAATAACAAATGTAAGCAATCCATGAGTGAAGCTGTACTAACATAAAAGTCAAATGTAGTGCAAGGTCTAGATTGGTAACATTTACAGTTTCCCCAGGCAATCATGCCAACTGTACTTCAATAGCAACCCCAAGACACTATCCCCTTTATGATTTTCTGTAAATGTCTATAATACAAGAGGAGTTCTGCTCTAAACAGACAATTTCCTTAGGAAGGAAAAAAAAATACAGGTTTCAGAAGAATTCTGGATCAATGCTAGCATTACAAACATCCAGTCTTAGAGGATAAAATTTGTACTCAAATTGCTATTGCAAATGAGTTACGCCTTCACTCATACTTTTGCAGTCACATAACTCTACATTGACAGAAACATATAGTAAGATTGAATCGCTGCCTGGTAACATTGGTATCAGTAGTTTTAATGCACTTCTAATTCTTGATGCTCACGGTCTTCTGTAACATGGAACCTGAGCAAATTCTCCATTAAATCTTAAAACATCATACTAATAATATCACTATTATCCAACATATTAAATTCTTCAGGGCCAGCAAATGACAAACAGAGCAGAAGAGCTTTTATACAATGCAGTTTTCTTCTCTGTGCCAGCGCAAGATACAAAGTTGTACCACCTGGAACAGATATCCTAAGAATTTAAAAACAAAAGTATATACCAACAGAGCTGTACAACCTAATGTACAGATGTCTTCCTTCAGCTAAAACGTCACCTAGCCTTGATGTGACCGTAACCACTAAATATGTCTTCTCCAGTGAAATATTCTGGCCTTGACCTTAAATGCAAATATAACCTCTGCAGATTTATTGCAACTTTAATCCCACTTTGTAGGATTTATGGTCAAATTCAGCCCTGACATAAGCTATCCAAACATATCAATAACAATCCTTAATATATAAATTTCTCAAACAGAAAGTGAACTCTACAAGTGCCCTTTACAAAATAATATCTTGTTAAAAATGTATGTCTATAACCCTTGGTATTTCTTGTGAACACATTTCTTCTGTGCATACTTTTTTAGATTTTAGCGTTGCTGTATTTATAGATCCTACACTAAAGCAAACACCCAGTGAAGCTTGACTTATTTGATTACTGTTAGATCTTAAATTTCTAGATAGACAAAAAATTGCTATTACTTCTTCCATGTTACTCATGTCACAGGTTAAATATTTAATAGTACATAATATGCTGTAATTGCTGTACAGCTCAATGCCATTCAGTAAGGCTGTTTCTTTTCCATTTTTTTAAATTCAAATTCTTGCTAATTTATATGCAGATTACTGATGAATATCAGCCAGAATTCACTTTTTTTTCCTTTTACAACGTCTGCACAGAGAAAACTATGAAGTTTCTTGCTTTCTGTTGAGAACTGAATCTGTCACTGCATTCACTTACACCGTACATGAAAGCTACATCTCAGCCCTGGGCTGTAGGCTGGAGACGTCCCCTTGAGCACAAAGCGAGCCCTGGGCTCCACTGAGTGCTGGCAGCACTGCCCTACTCTAAAGTTTTCTTTGTTCTCCCCGCGTTTAGGAGCCAGAAACCAGTGCTTGCTACAAAACGGCGCAGTTAATTTTTTAACTAATTATAATACATTATAATTTAATAAATAACAATTCCTTTAGGCAACAGAAAAAAGCAACAGAAATCGCCAAGGGCAGCATCGTTCTGGTGATGCAGAAGCCCCACTAGCAATGCCACATGCTCCTTAGCAGCTCCTGCTAGAAGTCTCTGTATGTCTGCAGGGCAGAGCTCCTTACACTGCAGGCTCCCAACTAACAGAAAGCTCCACCAGTAGCCAGTCTTTCCCTATGCTTAATACTCTTGGCAAGTTTATGATTTAAGCCACTCCAATTGAAATCATCCTCCAGAGAAGAAATTTCCAGGGAACTCCCATTTCCTAACTCAACTTGGATTAAGCTTAAGGGCTGCAGGACACAGACACAAAGGGAACCTGGCGCTGCACCCCTATCCCACAGGTCTAGCACATGGTAGGGTTCAGCTTAGCATGGTTTCATTGTTTCAGCTTAAAGCAGTTCTATTTTTAAGATGCAGCACTACTTACACTTGTTTCAGTGCCTCAAATCGGGCAACATGGCAAAACCTAAAAATGCAGGCAAGCGAACACACAGCCATCAAGATACTTATAAAACTGCACAATCACTTTTGAATACTAATTATTGCAATTAGACATTTGTGGAACTGCACGCTGCACATGTAGCTGAAGCTAGAGCATCTGATTAGCCATGCTCTTTCAAGTTTCAGATTTCCTGAACAGATACGCATTCCAAGATGAATTATCTAAATCTAATTAAAAATTCAAAAACCATACCTCAATTATTTAAGCCTCTCTATAGAGTAACAAATGGTGATAAAATAGAAGTTCATCAACATTTCCATTAGGAATTATGTTGTTCAAATGTATAAAGGTAATTAAACCCATTGAAAGTGCTTCAGTTATTTATTTGCATTTTTACTAGTCTCTAATAGAAGGCAGACCATTCAACAGCCTAGGTGCCCTTGGCAGTCTTTTGAAGAAAGTAATAAAAGATAATAATACCTAGCTCTTATATAGTGCTTTCACTAGCAGACCTTAAAGTGCTTCACAAAGGAGCAAAGTCTCTTTATAGTCTTTAGTTGCAGCAAATGAAAATCACATCTATACATGGGTACTTCCTTGTTTGTGCATAATAACAGTGCAGTAGTCACATATTTTATGGTTATTTTAGAGACAGCTCAGTTTAAAAATACACCTTACACCTACTCTAATTTATTACACTCCTGAGAGTTTGTTTTCCTGAAGGTTGCAAGAAATTGTGAAAACTGAATGTTTCAGGTCTGTCAAGAGCAACAAGTGGTGCATTCTCATTCCTAGAGGTGTATGAGAGTCAGCTAACATTCAGATGTCCATCCCCAGATTGTCATTCCTCTGTGCAAGAGAGGAAAACAAAATAAGCTGCTCTTGCCTACAGTATAAAAATAAACCTCTCTAATGGATGCACTGTTGCAAAATTGCAACACTTACATAGTTCATCACTCTAATTTCTCAACTTAGAGACCCTGTGGGTGAGATTTATGCACTAAACAAAAGCTGTGATTACAACACAGTAACATCTTTTGAAAGGTGACTAAGCTAGCTTCTTGGAAGAGAAAAAAAATGCTTCAATGAAAATAAGGCATTCAGCAGTTGTCCTGCTGCATTTCGGTTTGAAAGAGAAAGAGCAAATGCACACTGGGTTCTAGTTTGCTTTTATTAATCTGTATTTTTGCCTTGTCTCAATCAAATGTATACATAGTTACACATAATTTTCCATCTGTTGAAAAGTATGGAATATTGTGAACAGTGTTTTTGTGATGACTGAATAATCTAACTCAGAGCTCAGCTAAAGACCATCATAATTATTCAGGAAACTCTACCTCCAAGTTTCTTACAGCACATGTTAGCTCTGACTCACCACATCTCCTTTAGGAGAGGATAGTCAATAATGAAATTCCCCTAGTCTTAGATCAGGCTGAGAGTCACAAGGTATCCAAAATATCTGTTCATCTTATAACCATCTGGAATTTCCTTCACAACAGTTTCATAATAAAATATCCTTTCTTCCAAGAAACAAATTACCACTTAGTAAAAAGCAAACAAATCTTACAAATAGTAATACACCTTTAGTGTACTGAAGTGCTAGTGTAAAGTGAAGTACTAGTGTAGTAAAGTACTAGTGTATCACTTTTATTGATAAACCTTACTTTCCTCTTATTCTCACCAGTCCCAGCACAATGGGATAACCAGTTCCTTCAGGAACTTCCATAGCCTGCCCCCCAGGAGGAGCACCCTGCAGGGGATGCCCATGACACTTCCTTATGTTTGACAATTGTATCTCTTCTTAAGAAGACATTAATTATTTAGCATCCTTAGAACCTCTTGCCTCCTGGAAAACCAGTCCTCAAAAAAGCACAGACACAGGTGACCGGCATATCTGGCAAGTCATTTTTACCTCACAAGTATTTTTCTTCATGAATCCAATGTAAGTTTTAAACAAGGGATATTCCATTCACAATTTTCTAGCGCAGGCCCTAACTCCCTATCCTTCCTGTGGCTGTCAGGCATCTCATACTCTCTGCTTCCCCCATGTTTGAGAAAACTTCCCACGTCTGCCATTTTTCAATTATCTCCCACATTCCCTTCTCTCCAGAGACTCCTGAGATGTGCAGGTATATCCCTCCTATCTCACTTTTAAAATAACAAACTGAGCTTCTTGGTTTTCTCCTTCTGTTGCATTACCTCCCTTATCACTCATTACTTCTTTTCAATTACCTTTGCTGTTCAGTGTCCCAGAATGCATGAAAAGACCTAGCACATACAGGATGACTGATCATATATCCACAAGCACAGCACAGTCCACGCTGTCTGGCTCATTCAGAGCCTGTCATTTACATGAGGCAGCTGTGCTAGTGCAGCAGATGTATGTTTGCCACCTGGTCATCCAGCAGGAATTTCCATCCTGCTGTCAGACACTTGGTTGTGGCACTGTGTGTCAGTCAGTCCTCCAGTGAGTGACAAACACAGGCTGCCCCTTAGCAGTCAATATGCCAAAGAAATCAACCTGCACAGCACACACTGTGGAAGTCTGTCAGTCTCTCTCAATAACTAGGTGACATATCAATATTGCTTGATTTCTATACAGCATCATCTGTGCTGTTCATAATTTTATTACATTCAGCTCCCCTTCTGTCATAATCATATGAGGCATATTATGTTCTACCAAAAAATATGTACATGTACTTTGCTGAAAATGATAAATACGAATTCCCATAAAGCTATGGAGCATATGTTTGTTTTTACTAATTAATATAAACTGTTTTCCATTTTAGAGAACTCTGCTCAAAAATATTTCTACATTAACTGGATTTAAACCAAAATATACAGTGTTTCAAGGTGGACTGCTTGGCAATTATGTGCTGCCTGATCAGCTGATCACAAATGAGGAATCTAGATGAACCTGTGTCTCATGAAGGCAGATGTTACTCCATCAACATGTGAATATAAAAGCATGATATTTAGTTTCTTAGCCTGCACAAATAAGGTGTTTACCTATTCCAAAGTGATTTCATCAGATTCTAGCTCTTTTATACAGGTGCCAAAAACTATAAACCCACATTCAGATGGTTAAAAAATTATTGTACTCGAGTACGATTATGTTATGAAGAAAATGTTACCGTTTCCAGAAATGAGTGAAAATTGACTTCTACAAACAAACCTGCTAATATAAATATGTCTTACGGAAAGTTAAATAAAACTACCTGGCATAATTAACCATTAACATGATTCCTTGCAACCAAGGCCACCAACATAGCAATGGTGAAGGAATAAGAGTCCAGAAGAGCTGAAGAAAACATCGCTAAATAAACTTAAAAATATATTAAAGTACCCATTTGAAACAGACAAGTTCTTTTACGTGATGAGTCCATGTAAACTTATCAAATAGATCCTGCACCCCATGCCTTTCGCTCAATCCCATCTTCTAAAGTGAGAGCTGCACTGGAAGCTGCAGCAGGACTGGACACAGAGGGAAGGATCACCACCTCTATCCTCAGGGATAATTTGTTTTCTCCATATCCCTCCTGATGTCCCTCTCCCTTCTTATTTCAGGTATTTAAAGTAGCAGCATTTATTATTGATTTTTGCAACCATAACATACGACTCAAAAACCAAGGATTATGGCAGGACTACAAAACAATCTGTACAGAGTTCTCTGTTCTCACCTGCTATTCCCCTAAACAGAAAGGAAAACTAGAGCAAAAGTCAACTACTTTGCATGTGCACTATTTCCATTGTTTTCCTCCATAGCTCGTACTACTTCGATATTTACTGAAATCGACCTTATTTCTACAGGTAGCGAGTATTTAAATTGACTACCATGATTCAAGTTTGCCATGTAATGGAAATCAACTTTCTCATCTACAAATTCCGTCCTCCCAAAAGAGAAGGATTACAGACATAAGAAAAATTGCCTACAAATGTAGCAAAAGAGAAATATTTGTGAAAGTAGTAAAAAGAAGAGTCCAATCCAAAGATCTCAGAGCATGCATAGCACAGGAGCTGAGATTCTCACGTGCACGGAAATACATACTTTCAGAAAAACATACTCCTAAGGATATCACTTTCACTCAACACATGGAAATGAACATGTAAAATACAATTTTCAGTAAGTGATTGTGCTTTGGAATAGGAAGATGAATATAAACATATGGGCATTAGACAGAACATAGAGCACATGACATATTCCAGGTAACAGAACAACACACCAATATGGAACATGTCTTGCTGTATCAAACCAAATATTCACAGGCAAAAAAAAACTACAGGAGAGTATTTTACATTACCTTGGAACTGTTAATTCACACTGCAAAAAGAAAAATGTATCCTAACAGCAACAGTGGACAGGAGAAATAAAAGAGCAACAGATATTGATTTTCTCTTTGAAGTGCTTGGAAGCCAAATGTTTCCAGGATTAATTAGCAACCACACTAATTAAGGAGTCAGGTCACAGTCACAGTATCATCATGCTTGTAATGGTGGAAGACTTTTCAACCTGTTTTAAATTTATGAGCTTGCTCATTTTTGACCATACTTCTGAGCAGCTTTGATCTCAGTATTGGCCTCATGTTTAATTTGTTTTCCTTGCTCTGAAATAGTGAGTTTGAACTTGCCTTTCTATCTAAATGTTATGGCTGAGCAATCAATTAAGAATTCTTACATGTAAACATTTAACCCGCACTGAGACTCTCAGAAGAACGCATAAAAGGAAGTAAGATGAAAGTGAAACAGCATTTCTGTGACTCAACCATACTTTGAAAACAGCTTTAATTTCATCCTGTTTACAACTCTGCGTATTCCTTTACGACAAACTGAGGTACACAGAGTCCTACCCCGGGTCAGAGGTAAAGGCAACTTCTAACTTTCTCTCTTCACCTATAATAAACAGTAAAAATTATCCTCAGAATCTATTTTGACACCAGATCAGAAGCAGCAGTTGACATGTAGACACAAAACTCATCTTCAACATGCTTTTAACTTACCAATGCAAATGCACTTGGTGAAAACTTTGAATCTACTATGAAGTGGAGTTCTAAACTTGGGCATGAGACTTAAGAGATCATGACTTTTTTGCAGATCTAACAGATTTGCCATCTCATGGGATTTTAGCCTGGTTCAATCCAATTCAATCCAATTTTCACTAATTTTAGTCCCTAACATTCAGATAGATGCCTCAAATCCAAGTATGTTCTAATAACCTTCATGTAATTCAAGAGCTTAATTAGAAAGCTCCTCTTAGCTCCCCTTGTTTTGTTTCATGATTTCCCAAGCACCATGTGAGCACCAGCACACGCTGCCTCCTGCACAACGGAACCCCAGCTGCGTGCTGAGGGGCAGGGAAATCAGCGATGGACAGAAGTGCTGTGGGGGGAAGTGGAATGTCACAGCAGAGAAAGATGGAACACAATGTCATTAGGAACCAGGCTTCATTAACTCCAGTGCCAATGTAAAAATGTTTTGCTGTTGTTTTTAAGCAACACAATATAGAAGTTACTGTAGAACACATGAATATGGAACAGTATATTAATAGAGTATTCAAAATATATCACTAGGAATGCAAAAATTTCATGTCATTAATCTTGCTCATAGCAACCAGCTATCCTGTCTAAAGAAAGCTTGAAGGAATTGTTAAAGAAGTAGGCTTTCATCCTGTAATCCTACATCATAGCAGATAAGGTTGAAGGAATTTGGTTATCCTGAGAGAAGCAGCCTAACTGTAGTAATCTTTCCATGGATAAACACAATACAAACACACACAGATTCTATGTGCATATTCTTCCAGCAGTAACAACACAGGAGATTCACGTCGCCATCTATATAACCCACTGATGGGGTTGTTTGATCTCAGTTATGTAGAGAGAAAAAATAAGGGAGAACAGATGTGTGATGGACAACTTGTCTTTATTTTCAGTATCCCAGATACCTGTGATGTTTTTCCAATATTGCTTTATCACAAGTTCACGTTGTGATGCCAATTTCTGATGTTCTGCTACTCAGCACTCTTACACATAGCACACACCTGTTCTGAAGTCAAATCCAGAACAAAATCTTCAGAGCCTTTTTTTCCTCTGTAAATTAATTCCAGAGCTGAAATTCTATTTCTACATTAGGCCTTAGGACATTCCTCAACGTATGCATATCTTTGTCGGGGCTTTGTTTCACCACAGAGAGACCATTTGCTCTAAGGAAAATACAATAAAGCTTTCTACACATGAGATGAGTACACTGAAATGCTGAGGTTTTCCTTTGTAAGGCTCAGTCTTATATAGAATATCAAGAGGAGTTCCCAAAATCAACAGAAGCCATGTGATGAGAGTCAAGCACATGGCAGAGGGCTTCAGCTGAATCTCTGCTCATGTAAATGTCTTACATGACACATATGGATAGCATCTGTGCAACTTGATAAAGAATTTTGCTGTGATAAAGTTTGTGAGATTTGTATAAGGGCTTCTCAGTTGCAGGTTTTAAATGTAATACACAGAAGGAACACAGTGCCATAAAAACAACATAAACACAGTCAACATATATGGAATTTGTTGCATCTGCTTTGCCCTTTATCTTCTCCCTGAGGAATACTTATTAAGATGAGAAAAGAAGGGACCTATAAAGCATGAACATCATAATACGCTTCTTTTACCACTTAAAGGTAGAACAGAATGAGAAGAAAGCAAGCAGGTGTGCTCAGGACAATGAAAATAGCTGCCATTGTATAAGGAAAATTATACTGGGAAAATAGATCTACTTTCTATCACATAAGAGGAGGGAAAGCTGTAAAATCCCATCTTTATCATGAAGTAAAGATAACGTGAACATTCATGCTTTCTGAAAATAAAGATTTTCAATGTTTTATTGCCATAATCTTTGACCCCCACACCACAACCTCGCAATACAAATAATTCAGGGTTTGCACCCTACAAGTCTGATTTTGTCTGATTTTCTTACTGCTACTGTACTATGCCTTGCTGGAATAATTACATGACAAACTTCCTGGAAAGTGAGCTCTAAAGAAAATGACACAAGGCTGGCATGCTGCCATAAGACTCTCAATACAGAATTCAAAATATTACTCTATACTGATGCTGCCACCAATATAATTTCTGCACAACATATTACTTTTGTATTCAATTGATGGTGAATGGAGAAGAATTATCATCTTATAAGATTCTTACTTACCTGTCGTGATTTCATCGCAACTCCTGTAAATAGAAAGAGGAAGGTCACGCTTTTTAAAACCTGACATATGATTGACAAGATCATAATTAAATGGTACACTCCTGTAGACAGCAATCCTGACCAACAGTGGAAAAGAAAATCTCATCATTTCTTTCTGTTTTTACTTCTACAGATTATTTACTCTAGTATTTATTTGTAGAATATGAAACAAGATTCCAAAATCAAAGTTAAATTAATACCGCATACCCTATGTACCCCTTGGTCATATAATTTTTAAGATAGATATTTTCATGACTTAAATTCTTTTTTCTAAATGTCAGAACAATTACCCTTTACTTGCATTAAGATATTTTAAGCTCACATCCAGATTCACCATCACTGTGATGAAAAGCAACATTCTTAAAAGGACAGAATGAAAAGCATCCTAAGTGCAGAGTGATTAGTAAATTCCTTGCTAATAACTTAAATCTCACAAAAGCACATTCAAACACATAGCTTTTTAGTGTTTCATGTATTGTTTTAAAAATATTGATACTGATTTCACGACTCATTATCAAAACATTTTTATTAAAAAAATAAAATAGCATCAAAAATCATACCACAAAAACAATAAATAATGATTAAAAACAACCCCATGAACCAGATTTTCAAAAGCAGGCACACAAGACGCTTATGCAGTTCCGTAGTTCATAGCATAAATCCAGGAAGTATCTTACATAATCTTTCTCCAGCTCAGCCTACGAAAATTCAAGGAGGAGCCCAGGAAACCAACATTTTAAAATGCAGCATCCAAGAGCCATGCATATAAAAAAGTACGCTACTGCTTACCCTGGTAAGCACAAAATAGTTAATGCAGTCAGAGAGAACTACTTGTAATGTTACTTTTTTTTTTTTTTTTTCCTTAAGTTAAGGCCAGGTTATTTCATTAATCCTGGAAATGGCCATAAATCACACTCCTTATTGGGAATTTAGAAACTTTAATACCTTCAATCATTTTCATCAGCCCAGGTGGAGAAGATACTTCATTGAAAAATAGGTAGCCAAGGTAGGTAGAAGAGGTAAACGTAGCCTTAATCATCTGTGAAGCTTGTGCATAAAGAGAGCATAAGGTGACTCAAAATCTTTAAAAAAAGCAATTGTTTTTTCAAGACAGAATAGACTGGCCTGGATAAGTAGAATGGCTTCACATGAAATACAGGAATAGGGATTATTAGCCTGCTTTTTTAAGAATCTCACATGGGTGGAAAGCAACAAATTGTCGTGTAGGGACAAAGCATTTCAAAGGCCCAAGGACTGATATTCAGATCAATAACCCTGTCTACAACTGTAGCATGCTAAATATTTCCTAGAACAAGCTATCATCAGAGAGACAGTGGCATAATTTTCATCTTGGTTTGTAGCTGTTCTCTATTGATTGTATTTAAACACCTTAATTGAAAGTATGAAAGTATTCTGATAAATACTCAAAGGAACTAAAATCAAGTAAATTATTCAAAACCTTCACACCTAAACTGTAAAGCAAAATTGCTTGACGATGCTTTCTTAGATGGCCCTTTCAGTGTCATTCACTGACAATCAAATAAATCTAAAAGCAGACCACCAGGCAACATATTTCACATCTGGAGCCCCAGGGAATTCATGATAGTTACGATTCGATGTCTTATATTATAACTGTGAGTTAATTACTATAACAATAACAATTGTATCAAACATCTCTAGAAAAGTGGGATATCTGCAAACAAGGATTAGATTGTGTAACACTATCGTGTGATGGAAAACGCAGCAATTATAGGGAGGTGACAAAGTCCCAGGCTGCAGCAAGTGAGGATAAGACCAAGTGCAGCAGCCATGGGCACAAAAACAAAGGAAAAGAGCTACTTACTTTCGGAAGGCCTCCTGTAGGTAGGAATCTCCAGCAAGATACACTCACCTCCACTGCCAACCCTTAAATGAGGTCTGGAAGGGGTGGATCCTGGCTCCACCCCTTCTGGTCACTCAGGGGCATTGCATGCACCTGAGCTCCCCTGGGTTGGCCCTGCCTTCCCACCAGGTGCTCCATCACTGCTTCAGGCCGTGACTCAGCATTTCTGCTACAGGTTGGTTCCTCAGTTTCTGTTGGCTTTTTTTTTTTTTTTTTCCCCCTTTCTCTAGGTGCACTTTCCTATATAACCACTTGGGCCTCCTCTTGAGTAATGACTGAGAATTGTCTCTGAGATAGACGTGTCTAACAGTCATGTTACCTGTAATGTTAACTGATGGCTTGCAGTACTCCCATCTCTGGCTGTTTACTGCTTCTCCTTTCTCAGTATCTGCCCATGCTCCCAATCTGCTTAGCACTTGTCATTCTGGATCCTGTGGTGCTTTATATTTTCCTAGCTTTCCTTCCTGACATCCATATTAATTTTGGTGTTATGCGTCTCATACTTTTTTGGTGTTTATAATTGAGCCCTTAAAAGATATATTTTTCTTGGCAAATTTTCCTCTGTCTTTGAGTCATCCAGATGGAATTTGCTGAGAGCTTCTCTCACTTTGAAGTATTTTTAATTAGGAGAAAAACAACTTATTTTTTTCCTCATCTTCTTATTTTGAATTCTCTAAGTAGCAGCTAATTCTGGAGAACATGAAATTCATTATACTAAAATTAAGATGTATTAACCAGCAGGATTAACATTCTCATGGTCTGTGAAGAAGGGTGGGAAGAACCTTCTGATATGGAAACTTTCAATCTGGCAGCAAGGGACACATGCATTGTCACTGACATTTAATTAAAAATGTCATTGGAAAGCTGCTGAATAACTTCCATTGGAAACAACTAAGCTAAACTCCTAGTGACACAGTCCTGTCCAGATCATTCATTAGAAGGAGCTCTCACTGTCTAGTTACAATACACTCCTAGTGTTAATGTCAGCTGGAAAATAACGTTCCAGGCACTCAGAGATACACAAGTTAAGCTATGCATCAGAAGACTACTGAAACGTTCATTTTATGGAAGGCACTTAGTCTAGAACTGAAACATAGTTATGCGGCTGGGCTGCCAAGGGGAAAGTGTACCTAATGAAAAGGTATTGACAAGAAAAATTGAGGAGAAGGGTATATTAATAAAATAGCAATACAGGTGCTTAAACAGATGCAGGCTTCAGTGCCTAGACTATAAATCTGATCTATTTTGGATTCAGTTGCAGTACTTAGTGTTTCTGACACTCATAATTTTTGGAAGACACTAAGTCCATTTAGAACAGGAATACATTTAGCATTTAATAAGGAAACTTGAATCATTCATTGGTGGAGATAGGGAATAGAAGGAACAGGCTAGGACTAACAGGTGAGCTCTGCCACAGAAGTGTTGCTTGACGCAGTCACTGCTCATAAGCAGGGACAAGGGGTGATAGCAATGATGGAACCGACTGACTGCTTTAAAAATATGCAACTCGCTACAGTAATTAGAAATTGGGAATCAGCTTAGTCTTCTGTTTGAAACATTTTAATATTCATATTACATGTCTGTGTAGACAAACACTTCTCTGAGATGAAATCTCATCCAAAGTCTTGAAATTTTAACATAAATTACGGGATCAATCCTCTTTATCTCCATATTTTTCCTGAGACTTATGTAATCACTTACTAAAAATATTTTATTAAATATTTTAAGACAGTTTTTTGGGTACATTGCATATTGGTGGAAAGAGGTCTTCTGTTATAAGGTTCAGTTTATGGCAATGAATTATTTGCATTTTTGGATTACATTTTTTGGGTAGTTCATAGAGAAAAAAGCTCAAACCTTTCCTTTCCGCATCCCAAACCAATTTCTTCTCAGAAAGCAATTACATTTGATGCACATGAAGGAACAGTAAATTAACTTTTACCACTCAGGAGAAAGTCCCATATGTCACTGTGGACAGTTCAGTGAAAAACTTCAGTTTAGCACAGACAATTCATCAGAAAGATCAGAAGCATTTAGAAAAGCATTAGGAATGCACTGAACAATAATCCTAGACCTTATAATGTCCCTGTATCAGTAAGTGGTATATTCTCATCTCTAGGGCTGCACTCAGGTATGTTTTCGCAATCTTAGAACAGATACACTAAGAAATGATTCTGAGAATGGTGAAGTGCTGCCTGGAGGCATAATGAGATTCATGTGTGAGAATAGATGAGGTTAGGATTGCTTTGCTACAAGGATTTTACAGAAGAGAGGGAGGAGAGGAATTGCAAGAGCAGTGTGAGAGCACAGAGCCACGCACCTCTGGAAAGGCCAAGTGTCACTGGCTTTACGTGGTGCCAGAGACCACAGACGCTCCCAGAAACTTGCCCATCATTTCTGGGCTCTTGAGGTGAGCACAGCAGTATTCTCCCCACTGTTTACTTCAGATCTCATTCTAGCTCACATTCCTCCTTCAGCTTGTTCGTTACTGCTTTCATTTCATTTACTTAAGTGTGGGGTTTTTTTTTGTTTTGTTTTTTTGACTTGGCTCCACAGTGCTAGCCATCTGCTAAGCTTCAACTTTAATGCCTACACTAGGCCAAAAACCCAGCTCTAATAAAATACTTACGGCCTTAGAGTATGTGAATACAATAAATACACAACACTGTTCAAATGCAATATACTTGTCAAAGAAAAAACCTCAAGAAACAGATTCTTGAATGGAAAATCCCCCAGAGGTGGTTTTATTTTCAGTCCCTTCACTGGGACATTTTGTCAGCTGGTCAAGTGCATCCAAATCCATTTACCAGCACCAAAACACATAATACTGTTCACAGCAAAATCCCATCAGAAGCAGCCAGACTTAGCTATGCATGTCCCACAATCAGATTTACATTCAACAAATGCAACACCATACCTGGACACATTAACTTCTGTTACACTGGAAGCTAGCACATAATTTAGGAACCACAAGCTTTAAAGAAATTCCAAAGGACTTTCTTTGCTTTCACAGTACAAATGAAGAAACAGTTCTATGTGCATGTTTTTCTATCTTGTAATAACTCTGTACATGGACATTCTACCACACCTAATTCCAGGGATGCTTAGAGTGCATAGTAATGGCAAACTGCTGTGAGAAAATACTGTTGTTTTCACAAAATGATCCCCATATGGTTTCCTCCTGATATTGCCACGAAGGAAATCTGGCTTTCACAATTGTATCTGCAACATTTCTGGAACTAACTACAACCATTATATTATCGTTTAGGAGATAATTTTTCCTACTTTTTCTTTGTTTTTCAGATCATATAGGTATACAATAGCTCCTCTACTTCTTGGTCTGATGTTCAGGCTTCCCCTCTATTTATCTCTGGTGAGGCTGCACCTGGAGTGATGAGTCCAGTTCTGGGCCCCCCAGTACAAGAGAGACCTACGTATAGTGGATCTGCTTGGAAATCTACAAAACCTTTTGGTGATGGTCCTTGGCACCATGCACTGGGTGCCCTTGCTCAGGCAGGAGGTTTAGGACTGGAAGACCTCCAAAGGTCTCTTCCAGCTCTAAACATTGTGGTTCTGTAAAAATATCAGACAATCAGATCACTCTAGAAAGTAGAAAGAGATCAGTGGACAACAGGTTCATTTAAAATGCACAGTGTACTGCTTCAAATATGGTAACATCTGTAATATAAAAAGATGCTCTAAAATGAAATTCTAAAGATAAACACGTCCTCCAGTAGACCACAGCTTCCATGTCAATTCCTGCTTTCTGACAAATCAATAAAGAATATGAAATCTGTTGTGAAGAGACATCGGTTTACAAACCCCTTACTGCAACACTTATTTCAATAGTAATTAATATAGGCACAGAAAATTTCTTTTTTGCTATCTGTGTAAGAGCAAGACAGAGAGGATCCAAGCAGTCCTGGAACCAATCTGGATTTTGCAGCTTCACACGCTACCATACAATTGACGTAACTCATCTTTGTTGCTGAAAAGCTATTAAGATTGTACTTAAGATCTTTCTCCTAAAGATGAAGACTGAGGTTCTGGGATCCTTTGACCTAAGGATCCTAGGACTTTGATCCTAAGACCTACCTTCACTTTCTGCATCTAGTTAGCACATCCTCAATGACACATAACTTTAAGAATAAATTCTGCAGAATTTCTTCTCCCAGAGAACCTGTAAATACTGGAACTTTGGATAGAAGAGTTTTTTAGATTTTTATTTTAATTTACATCAATGAACACAGTATAAACCTAATGAGAATAAGGTAAAAAAAAATTGAAGTTTCACTGGAGGTGATTACTGCTGGTTTTGTACAGTCCCTGCTGTACACTGGGAAGTTCTGAGTTGCCATGAGAATCAGTGAGACCTGTCTTCAGCACAGGAAAAGAGTTGAGTGGAGGAAAGATGCAATGCAGAAGATGAGTGAGATGTAAATGAGTGAGCAGAGAAAATGTTGAAAGTGAGCTAAAATCCCAAAGCATTCCTGGTATTATTTCAAGCAAGGTTAAATTTTAGATTTGAAATCAACGTACAGATGGTTGAATTCTACTTAACCAATACCTGGCTTGCCTGAACTACACCACTAAATTATGCAACAGGCTTTCATACTAATGAAAGCCGCCTTCTGTTGGCCTCGTGTTTTAATTTGACCCTTCAGGCCCTGTCACTATCAAAGTAAAATGTAATTCTAAGCACAAAACTTTGGGTATATGAGCAGGTGGTCACTTTATCCTAAATGTTAGTTCACCAGGTCATATGCAGCAGGCTTTTAAAAGATTTAATGGAGATGACCGTAGAGATGTAGAAGTTGTTTCAAACAGGCACAAAGCAAACAAGGAATGTGTCAAAACTGGGAAGGTTTGAACAGCTAACAAGAAAATTTCGACTTGTCCTTAATTGTCTTGTTCAGTTGTCAGAACTAAAGAGAAATCGCCTCCAGCAGTTCAGTATATGTAGCACTAGCAATATAACATTCTCAGCTTATAGAAATGTCAATTTTTTCTTATTCACTCTGGCATTCTTCAGATGATAGTATTACATTGTGTACTGATACACTCTGCAAATACCCAAGACTAAGACTTTTTCACTCTTTAGCTGTTTGATTTAAGCTTTGGACAAAACAATCAAAACAAATTTAAAGGAGAAAAATGGCTACCTGATCATAATGTCCACCAACTAGAGCAGATGGGAGGTGAGATACTGAATGTATCGCATACTATGAGGTCAGATGAGCCTAAGTACTGTCATGCTACTGTACAGTTCATCAGCATTCACGGTTCTTAAGTGGTAAAGTGCTACATAACATTGATGCTGTTCTCTGTGAAATCTTTCAGGAGATAAATCTCTCACTGTCAACGGTTTATGTGCTGGTTCGGCCTGGTTCCATGACGAATGGGGCGGGGGAGCCCACAGACCCATGCCCCGGGAAAGGGAAAAGGGAAAAAAGGGTAGGGAGATGGGCCTGAGAGCAAAACAGCAGCAACAATCTGAGGAGGAACAAACTAATTTACTAAATAAGATATCGGAATGCAAAATAACACACTACAATACAATATAATTACAATTTAAGCTGATAAATCCAATACAATGAGAGAGAGACTGTCCAAAATTAAGGTAGGCCTTACTCTAATACCAACGATAAGATGACTGGGGAGCGAGATGCTGCCAGGATGAGAGATGGGTGGAAAGAGAGAGCAGGTCTCATGATCTGTGAGTTTTTATCTTTCCCTCTGACTGGAAAATGGTAACAGGGGAGCAAAGTCTCCTGGGGAATGTAGTAGTCCTTCTCTTCTGAGAACCAGGTACATACACTACATGATGTTATGATGTGGAATACCAATAACCAAAAACCATAAAACCATGACACTCATATACCTCAGCACACACACACACACGCAAGCATAAGATTCTCTTATGAGTCCTAACAAAAAAGCATGTGGATAACATGTGTCTACCTTCTTGCTGATCACTAGACAGAGCAAGGTGAGTATTTTAGGGAAAAGCACTGACCAGCACATGATTAACCATCACCAAGTATCTCCCTCTCAAGTGTTGATCATAGGTAGTACTGACCAGAGAACAAAGTTATAATTCTGATTAACCTTGGCAAACTGGAGAAATAACTAAGAAACAATGAAAATAGACCATAGCTGTATAAGGTGTGCAGGACAAATCAACTATACAAAGAAAAGAAAGGCAAAGACAGGTCTGTTTATGAAAGATACAGCTTTTAAAGTGAAATAGTTGCCAACATACATAAATGATGTCACACTTTTGCAAAAAAAAAAAAAAGGGTAATCACAGTACTGGGTTACTTAAAGGCTAACACTAATTGCAAGACAAGCAGAATAATTATATAAAATCTGTCTTAATAAGTTGCACTTTTTATTTCTGCTTCTTTAACTAAAATACATTACTTGTATAATCTTTCTCATGGACACCAGTAAACATACACAGAGATCCTTCACACCAGTATGACAACCCCTCCACCCCATAGGAGAACAGCTATAGAAGTGCCAAGCAACACGATACCAATACCGCAACAGCAGGATTGTACTGTTTTAACTCAAATTAAATGCATAATCTGTGTGTAAACAACTCACAGTCTTTGGCAAGCTTGAGAGTTCCAACAGGGTACATCTGATCATTGAATAGGAAGATGCTTTTACAGTTCTAGTCCAGAACCATATAGCATTGTCCAGAATTTCCCAAACCATCATCTCTTGACTCAACAAAACCATCAGCTGCCTCTACTTCACAGCTACCTCATTTACATATACCATATTTAGCACTTTGAGATACCACCTGCACAGAGATTAATAAGGTACATGGAAAAATGTGAGAATTACAGTGAGAAAAATATTCAGCAGTCACAGTCTCTAGACCTGTGGATGTATACTGTAAGCTTCCATGGTCAAATAATCATATATGTGGTGACTTCAGCTAAAAATGTGATTTACAGCACTTTGAGTTAAAACGTAATGGTAGAATCCTACTTAGTTTTCATGAATCAGTGAGATTTCAGGATTGCAAGATTCTTTCAAGTCTTCTCAGGTAGACAGCTGAAGTTCTCCATAAGCATATAAATGAGGTTTATTTGTTACAACTGAAATAGGTCACATAGAGAGAATCAATACCCTTAGATTGGAAAAAACCTCTTGAGGCTGAAATTCTAAAATAAGATAGCTCTTTGAAATACTCTTCTATTAACTGCTTTCCTCAGAGAAGTCTAAGAAGGCATATTCATTAGCCTCAAATTAAATTGACCATAGTATGATTTCCATCATATAACAAATGTGACAGTAGTGAAACTGCAATGACAAGAAAATGCACAAAAAATTTAATTTTAAGAATTTTCAATTAAGAAGGTAGCCTGCAATCCTGCAAAGCCTCACAAGGAAAGTGAAAAAGGATTACAGCTGGCTGTGCTTTCAATTACTTAATTTACATGTGAAAGAGTTCAACTTTTACTTAATTACACTGCAGACACAACCCTGAAAATCCTGGGTATAGATATTCATTTCTCATTAGAGAAGTCTTGCTTTTGTCTTTATATTTTTTTCTTCAAAAGTTCTTCACCTCATTGTTGTGCATAGACTTGCAGAAAAATATCCCAATAAAATATAACAATAAAAGTATGACAAATATTGGTATCAAAATTGCTTTGGTGTAGGTGTTTTATTCATTCCAAGACTATATAAATATTCTCTTATCTCTTCTGCTAGTCTCCCATGAATCCCCTAAGCTTACTAGCTGTTAATAAAAGACCCTTAAAATTCATAATTTACATAGAAATGAATAGGAATTCAATAAGTCATGCACTCCTTTCTTTAAAAATATTTATATCTACTTCTCCCATATCTATTATCATTCAAGTTATGAACAAAGGAATTAAGTTTGTATTCTCATGCTCTACATCAGCAAGATTCCCTTTTGTCATGGCCTCCAAATGGTTGTGTTTTTCAGTGATGCTACTCTGGAACCATTCACTAAAGCAAGTAGTTTAAAATAATCTCCTTTGTGCTTGTCTTTCTCCTCCTCTATGTCACATCACACTAGACACACATATACAGTGGCTTTATAGGCTTTTAAAGAGCGTATTGGGAAATAAAACTTTAAAAATCCAGATTTGTGGGTGTGTGTATTGTGCGTACAGATCTGGAAAAAAGGAAAGATGTTGCTCCTCTTGATTGACTGACTATTAACTCCCTCCACAGCAAAAGCCTCATAAACACAATATGGTTCTGTTGCTGTGCTGGGCTAGCTGCAATTCTTTAGCAACACAACAAATGTGTGAAGATGGACACTAGATACTCCTTTTGGCTTATAACTGTTATAGGAGCTGCCTGACTATAGTCAACAAAGTCTGTGAGAGCCTACAGAAATTTGTTCTTTTTCCTTCCCCTAACAATCCTGAAAGACATGTCACCAGTCAAAAAAAATACATACCAATGGAAAAATCAGGACAAACAGGGGAATTGTCAAACTATTAGATAGTTTATTTTAATAGATTCTCCTCAGTATGATTGCATTCCAGGAGGCGACCACTAGTACAGAGCTACTAGAACCCAACAGTGCGAAGCTTCAAAGTCCTTTTCACCCTTCTGAAGCACTGCGTAGATATTCACCATAAATTAGACTGTTTGAGGATCCTGCACTGCCAGTTGTCTCATGGGCTGCAGCACTAACAAAAGCCTCAACAGAAAATCTGCTTCTTATACAGTCCTATGGGAGCCCAATCTATGCACAACATGGCTCTCTCTGAAGGCAACACCACAACCACGGAATGCAGACTCTGAGAATACAAATTTCTTTCAGATCACAATATGCAACTTCTCCCTCTTTTTTTTTTTTTTTCCTCATACAATAGATCCAGAAAGTAGGCTTAGTATATTCTCACATATCTTTACTGGCCAGTTTTCCCAGTACTTAAAACTTCCTGGCTATTGCTTAAAAAGAGTTGCGCACATGTTTTTTTTCTTCCAGTTTTGTTCCACACATTACTTCTTTCCCGGATTTTACTTTCATGGGATTCAATAGCAAAGCTATTAAACAGTCTATGTTCAACTAGATGCATCAACTCCAGGCAAATCCATAACAAACCCCAGCTGAATTTAATAGCTCTAAAAAATAACAGAACTGAAATATTGTTCTCTACTATACATTTCTGAAAATTATATATGAACTCTGTTTATTCTCCAGTGCATCCATATCTGCCTGTTCTCCATGCCAACTTAATAGCTTTTCCTACTTCAAAATCAGCTGAGACACTGATCCAAGTTTATTGATACAAAGCATAGAGTCTGACATTCTTCCTAGTTCTGTTCTATTCATACCTGCTGCAGGAAGCTAGGACACACAGATACATATTACCCTCAACCTTACATTTAAAGAGGAAGGAACTCTGGCAGCTGCAAATTACTTGAAGTGCTATTTAACCTTTTCTCTTATTGACATCATTTCCTTTGGGAGTGAAACAGAGCTTGTCACAGGTTATAGCTTTTATTCAGCACAGCAGATCTCATCTAGTCTGGCAAAGGTTCTTCTTTGGCAATTAATTCCATGTTTTATTCATCCCAGAATTCTTTAAAGCTGCAAATCAAAATGCCACTCTGTGCATTGCTAACCACATTATGAAACATTGGTATTGCTAATAAAGGTGCTTTCTGCATAGCAATCAGATCGCTTCTTTTCAGAGAAAATGAATTTAGCTCTGTATTTATCTCACTAATTGCATTCATGGCATTACAGACAAAATATCACCCACCTCAGACTGGCATTATGCAAAACCTAATCTCAGTAAGTTACTAAACCTAAAGTAAGACATACGTTTCCTCCCGAGATGCAGAAAACACATTGTTTGAACTGTCAATCCATGTGAATTAGATTTATAAGGAAAAAAAGCTTAGATACCATAAATGATATGAGAATAATCACCTCAGAACGTGTGTATGCTGTAAATTCACTGCTTAGGAGAAAAGCATAACAGCTGAGCCAGCACATGTTGCTGAATTTATGTCCCCCAATAATTATAAAAGCAAAGAGGCAGTGTCTTACTGGAGCTCAGTTAAATTCAAGAAATAATGTAACATTCAAATGGAAAGCAGTAGAGCTCTCATAGCTATCCCTCCAAGATGCCCCCAGGGCTCCATTAAGTTTATGGGTAAAGTCAGTCAGTTTTCACTGTCCCCCTGCAAGCCTGAAAAATGAAAGCCTTCCACACAGAGGTATATATATGTCTGTCCTAACTAGCAGGAAAACTATAATATACCAAGAGTTACAATCCAGGGTCCAGAATCTGTTGTTTTTATTTAGGCACCACACTCATTGACGTCAATGTATTCTTTGCCTGAAGCTCATCTGGTTGAAGACTATGAGACTGTAGGTCAGATAGAAATGCTGAAGCTTAGAAAGTTCTACAGGGTGCTTTATTTACAGGGTAGCTAAGGATTGCCAAGGGTTTTAAAGTACTCTTTTGTACTGTAATTAATGTTCCATCTACCAGTCTATTAGGTCTACCGTTGCGTAAAGCACTCTTCACAAATTTCTACAACAGAACAAATTGAGAGAGTGCATTAGAGACGGTGTTTTCATACACTGAATTCTTTTCCATTTTTAATTCTTTGTAATGGTCCCTGCTCACTGGAATGTCTCACAAAATTGGTGCATTATTATTCCACAGACCTCAACTCAAAGTGCCAGAGATTGAGAATTCTGAGATGAAGTCCTGTCACACCAGAAGCAATGCACGTCACTTTTAAAGCCTAGTTAGAGCTCTTGGGATTGACACACCTGGACCGACCTTCATCTTTCTCATCATATTATGATACAAAAATGTGAGATTAGGATGCTAAGTAGAATCTAGTGCTTTGGATAGCTGTCTATGCTTAAGACAAGGCAGCAAAACCGATGTGTTCAGGCACAGAAAGAACATTAAAGCTAAGATCACAAAGCTAAAAAGAGCATCAGAATGGCAACAGAAGTCAGACCAAAAGCTCAGCTCTCCCAGTGCCATGCCTCTTACTGTGGTCAGCAGTAAAGGCTGAGCAAATGTTCCTGGGATATTTTCCTCAAAATACCACTTACCTTATTTGGACTTCGAGTGAGAACAGGTATCTTGATATTTAATGGCTTCCAGTGGATTTTTCTTTCAATAATTTCTCCACATATTTTTAAATCTACAGTAACTTTGCCTCAAAGCATCTTCTCGCAAGGAGGACAGAAACAAATTATGTTGCTTACACAAATGAGATTTTCTTCTGTATATAATGCATAAACTTCTTTCAAAAAGGTTTAAAAATGTAGCATTCATTTTTGATTATCACTGCAACCTTTGTTATTTTCTGTGGCACTCACGAAATGGAGAGCAGCACAAGCATTAATGAATTTACTTTGAAACATCTTGAGTAGGTAGAAAATATTATCTTGCTTCTCTGTTTCAGCATAAGGAGATTATTTGCCTCAGTATATCAAATGACATAGTCTGCAGCAAATCCAGGAGCAGAATCTAGGTCATCACCTTCCCACTTTGTTTTCTAAAGTACAAGATAAAGAAGAAAGCACAAGAAACTACAGAATAAGAAAAGATCAATACTGAAGAGCTTTTAAAAGCTAAAGAATGAATTCAGATCTGAACTAACCTAATGAAGCTGAAAGGAGCTCTGCCCATTCTCCTCATAGTTTCGGTATTTCTGCTTCTCCATAACTTCTAGCTTTACAGGTGAAATATCTAGAATGGGTGGTGCTCGGTGCCCTGGATTTACCTTTATTTTTCTCTTCAATGCCAAACACTTCATCAGTGTTTAGCAAGTAATACACAATATTTAGTAATAATTAAAAATGTATCCCTCCAATAATGTTATAGCATATCTCTTATTATTTTCTCCCATGAGAGAGATTAATACCGAATCCAAAATCAGACACAGATGAAGAGGTGAGTTTTAGTGGGAGAGTCTTAACCCAGAGAAATACACTTGATATAATAAAAGTACAGTTTTACTACAGAAAGTAACATTTACATTATAATGGGTCCAATATAAGTAAACAATTGGTGTTATGACACCATTAAAATAATAAAAACCTTTGAACATTTTTTTCAGTACTCAGAAATTAATTTTAAATTAATTTCTTTTTAAATATGGTTCCTGCAGGGATAACCACGGTGATTAAAGAATCAATACAGCATAAGCTAGCCTGAGGGAATGAGGGCCTGCAAGTATTCTCTAGGTTCAGGGCTCACTCTGTAATGTGGTATGCAGCAGTGTAACAAATCTCAAGACAACGAAGAGAGGAAAACCAGATGTGGGGAGCAAAACAAGTTACAGCTATCCCAGAGACCACTTTACTACATAGTATTAGCTACATGATATGCAACAGATATGAAGAAAATCCTCAGTCAAAACTTGCAGTATGCATGTTTCCGTGCTAGAGCACCACAATCACTAAGGTAAACCACTAGTTTCACTGCAAAATAATTCCGCCATTTCAGCTGTGCTTTTGAGTCCTGAAAGCATTCATACAAGGAAAAGAGGTTTTCTGCAGCACTTGAGGAGACGCTGTGAGACTTCAAAGCCTTGCACTCATCAACAGCCACTTGGGGAAGTTGGATGATTCCAAGGCATTGTATTCTTGTTCTAAAGTCATGTGTCTTGCTGAGAGATTTATGCTGGGTGAGGCGCAAAGAGTCAGAATGGGCTCTTTCAGTTTGCCCATTTTTTTACTTTACAGTTTGAAAAAATATTTCAGTTAATTTTATCTAACAAAACAGTAAGAGTGGTACTTGTGTCACTTCACAAAAGTGTACTGAGGATGCTTTAAGTCCCCTATTTGGAGACACAGTGCTAGTGTCAAAGGAATCTCTGAACTTACCTGTGTGCCAATATGCATCAACATGCACAAAAAAATACTGAACAAACTCAGTCTTTTTTTTAAACCTCCTTTTTAGGAAAGATACAAAACTGTAAAATTATTTACACCTCTATATCCTATCACAAAGAAAAGAGGATTGATGTGCATCAGCAATCGCAGATCAATAATTGTTTATCACTGATAACTAAAGCTTTTCTCTCCGTAACATCTAATGTCAGAGGTAAATTTCTCATCAGTTATGCACTCTCTGTAACTATGTTTCACAATCATTTGGATGATGTGAGGCATAACAAATCAGTCATCTTTTTGATACATTTTCAGGGTCAATGCAGTGACTCTGAATCCAGTGAGTGCCTTACACAGGCAATATCTATCCACTTTCATGCAAGTTTTGCATTCTTGCAGTTAAAATGCAGACCCAGATGGTTCAATCAATAAGCACCTGCCAGGTGGATCCCACTCACAAAACTGGGGAGGATGCCAGCATTCTTGACAGCATGGATGCTCTAGCATCTCTATCTTTTGGCTTGAAATTCATCAGAGGAGAGTGTGATCAGAATTGCACTTGAAGTCTGCATGCAATCATTTTGGCATTGCAGAACAGCTAAAGGAAAAAGAGACAGGCTGAAAGCTTGAGTTATGATCTTGCTCTTTCCCCTTCTGCCTCACATTGCCAACTCTTAATATCCTTTCAAAAACTTGGCATCATAACAGAATGTAAAAAAAGTGGAAAGAATGATGATCAGATTCCCTTGAATGTACTTCTTTGATTGACCCAGTCCATGGAGGAGAACGAGCAGCTAGTAAGCTTGACCTTGGGGTTTGCAAGCAGGAAAATAGCCTCACATCACCTTATCTTTTATTTCTTTGTCTATTCTTACTGCTATTTATAACAAATTAAGGTGCAATTTGTCTTTCCTTTAGGTACTTGTAGGGATTTGGATTATGAGAAATCAGAATCAGGGGAGGTTTACTTGTTGATTCAGTTTAACTCAAACTCACAGCAACAGGGAGCACCATGAATGGAAAGTTCTGGTCCACATTTGAAAAAAGTAGTCACTGGAAGTATCTCTTGAGGAGGAAAGAGAAGAAGGACTAGTGAGATCAACTTAGCTCGCTTCAGAACAGATGGGAAACACCTCAGTTCTCAAAGTCTTGGTAGGTTGTTTTGGTATAGTTTTGCCACTGTAATATATTCTTGCATGGCTCCAGCAGCATAGATGGAGCTTGGAAACACAGGATAAAGCTGAAAACTATATTATTTAAATAGATTGTTCTCAGCAAGGTTTTTGATAAGAAACTTGACATCTCCATAGCTGTGCTTATGCAGAGATGCTCTTTTTTGGTCACAATGCTATGGACAATATTAACGCTCACTGTTAGCCTCTATTGTAAGGTCAGCAGAACCTCCCAAAACCATACCTTTACCACCAAGGCAAAGTGCTTAGGACCCCCAAACAGATGTATAAAATTTAAAAATGTTTGTATGGAAGCTACACTGCAACGAACATTACTGAGGCATCATGATGTATTTATCATTTGGCCAGAAATCAAACTTTTTTTTTTTTTTTTCTATTTCTTCTTCCTTCAGCCTACCCCATGTGTAGCTATGGAATCTAAAAGCTGCTTCTATTAAATCTTAAGTTACATATGACTCATTAGCCATTCTGATAGAGTAGGAACAACGCAATTCATCTCAAGCACCTTAAATCCTCCAGAAGACAAAAGGCAAGTAATAGATACTGCACTGATGATAAATTTGGTGTTTTTAAACTGAGTCAGTAAAAGAAACGAGACCAGGGTTCTGTACTTCTCAGCTTTTTCCATTGTACAAAAGCATCCACAACTGGCAGAAATTACATACCCAGTTTAGCTACTCAATCCAAGAAGCTGGTCTCTCTGGGATGACAGAACAGTCAGAGAGAAAATAAATGGCTTATTAGAATTCAGAAGACAAAATTCTGCATCCTCTGGAGATCTTCCGAAATAAGATGAGTACAATCCAAAATTTCAGTGTATTTTCTATCTCTTATTTCTCTAACAAGAAGAATCTACTCCCTCAAAGAAGAGCTCTGTGAAACAGCTCCACAGAAACAGTTCTACAGTTCAGAAAGGCTTTCAAACTATTATCCCGCTTTCCTACAGAGGATTTATCTTTTGCTGGCAAACGTGGTCCACTGTAATTAATCTCATCACTCTCAAGCACACGAGAACAAGGAACAAATCTTGTAAATAGATATGGTTTTCTTTATCTGTAATAAACTATGTATGGTATGACTAAAACATTTGTCTGTAATCTGCTGCAAGCAGATTTTAAATTTATGAAGTTGTTTATAATACATAACTTGATTCGTAAATATATTACAGCCTGGCAGCATTAAAAATTATTGCTTTTTAATTGATTTTTTTCTATTTGGCACTTTGTGAAACTGCTGTTGAGTTACACGGCCAGTTATTTTTTCTTTCATGCTGTAAATAATTCACTAGCCTCTTTTTCTTAACTGCCTATCTACATGTACTCAGCCTTTCCAAGAAACAGGGATAAAGAAACATGTATACATGAAGGCACAATTGAAAATGAAAAGTAAAATCTGACTGCAGTTGAACTGACCATGTTTGAATAAATATCCATGAATACAGCTTTACACTATTTACTCAGTTTCACCTTTTAGCATTTTTTCCAAGGGCTAATGAGAGGTCTGTGTTCCTGCAGTATAATACAAAAGACACCAGTTACGCACTCATTTAGAAACTATATTTCCCTCCTCCCAACTTAGACTTAATAATAATTGCAAATACTATGACCCTAAATTTCTCACTATAGCTCTAAGAGCAGAATTAAAATGAGAAACATTAACTCTTCTTCACAGAGTGAATTTGAGCAGAGCCTGTGCTTGAACACTGCTTGTGCCAGGCCTCCCAGAATGGACTCACCAGCCAACACTGGCCATTTTGTTTCCACCAACAGGTACATACACACTAACACATCAGGATGTTCCATCCAGAAGTTATGCTTTTGGCTTGAGTTGGCTATTCATAAACATATTAGCTCCCTAATGTTTATGTATTTGCTTGACAACTCTCTAGGTATGAAGATGGCATTCTGCCAAACAAAATTTTCTGTTTCACTCTTAATGTAAAGAGCTGCTCTGAAGTGCTCCAGGTTTATTAAATGAACAAATAACTTATTTATGTAAAATATTCAGGGAAAAATTCCACAACCCTTCACTATATAATTGCATCTTGCCTTCAGATTCGTACAGTACATCAACAGGTCTGTTTTTTTACAAAGGCTCTTCTGTGTAGTACAGCCTTAGAACAATGTTTATTCTGAAAGATAAAATTGACTGAGTAGGAAAAGCAGAGGAAAATTAAGCAAGCTGGCTTTAGCCAAAATGTTAATATCTAGATAGCTAAGGGTAAGCACCTAAAGTCACATTTGCATACCAGATACATTATCTTTTAGAAGTGACTAGACTTTTAGAGGCATCATTCTCAGTTTACCCATCGGGGGGGGTTGGATGTGAAAAAAACATGAAAAGAACTGTGAAGTTAGCCTTCTAAATCTGAGGGTGGCAGTACCACAAAGAAAGAGAATAAACTTCTCAGAATTTTATGGGTAGTTAGTCTTTTGTTCAGTTAAGTTCCATTACCTTTCCAGGGCAGATATTTTGCTGGAACACTTAAATATCTTCCTCCAATTTTTATCAAAAACATAAGCAAAATTCCCACTTAAGTGTAGTAAAGGTCCCTGGTCTCCAGGGAGTAGATGAAACACAGGCTGTTTGTCTTTGCCTTGAAGTGGCTTTCCTGACAAAAACTGTACTGGTAAATCAGCTCATCTTGCAGCACATGATATTGATTCCTAATAAGAAAGCAATAAAAATGGAGTAAATATCATGGTGGAATATCCATCCATGTCTTTACTGTTTTGAATCAAAAATGGACAACATACACTCAGGATATCAGATACAGTCCACTGATAGAATCTTTCTTCTTATAAACGTGCATCCTTCAAAAACTTTTTAAAATTAAAGTATCACTAGACTGAATAAAATACTTGGTGAGCTATGCCAGCTGCCTTTGAAGTCTTAAATGCAGAGGGATTCCTGTACAATTCTCACCTGCTAAGAGCAGCACCAGTTCATCAAGTCTGTTTCCACGCACTACATGAAGGGAGGACTGGAAAATACATTTCCCTTCTGTCTGACAGGTCAGGTTCCTGCCAAGCCTGGAGCCTCTCCAAAACCTGGGAAAGAAGCCAACTGAGAGTCCCTAAAACAGGTTCCTCTCAAGCGAAAAGAGAGGCTAGCCAGTGCACGTATCTGCCAAAAGATCAACATTTGTAAAGCACTCCTACAGAAGGACAATCTACCAGCTCTCCCCCTCACTTTTCCCTAGTGTTAGGAGCAGTGTCACCAGGGTGCACAGCAGCTGATGGAACTGGGGTTATTCAGTCTAGAGAAGAGGAGGCTCAGGGGAGACCTCATCACTCTCTACAACCACCTGAAAGGAAGTTGCAGGAAGGTGAGGAGTCGGTTTCTTCTTCCAGGTAACAGCAATAGGACAAGAGGGAATAGTCTCAAGTTGCAGCAGGGGAGGCTCAGGTTGGATATCAGGAAAAATTTCTTCTCAGGAGTGGTGATGCACTGGCACAGGCTGCCCAGGGAGGTGGTGGAGTCACTGTCCCTGAAGATGTTCAAGAACTGGGGAGATGTGGTACTGAGGGATATGGTCAGTGGGCATGGTGAGGATGGGTCAGCGGTTGAACAAGGTGACCTTAAAGGTCTTTTCCAACCTTAATGGTTCTATGATTATCTTTGAAGACATTATTTTGCGATTTCCACATACAGTGCAGTGGTTAGCTTCTCTTAACAGAAGGTAGTTTCTAGCACTTGGAGTACTAGATACAAGGTGAAACTGTCCCACCGTCTTAGAAAGCTTGTAGTTTAGAACTCTTTTGTAAGAATTCCCATTCAGCTTCATTGTGAGTACAATGACAGATGACTACTATGCTCTGTTACCTACAGAAGATACATTATTCTCATGTACCAAGAACCTCATTTAGGGTCATGCTCATCCCTGTTACATGAAAAATAATCTCAGTCATTTTAGAATCAATACCCTGAGTTAGGTTAGGCTCTTATTCTTCCTGTAAGAGATAGTGGAGGAACTGCACTGTCATTCTTTCTCCTGACTATGCAGGAATCCAAGAGATACTAGGTTTGTAACTCAGATGCTTATAATTAAGCAGCATGAGAACAACCATCTTACATGCTCACTTTCACCCTTTCTAAATTGAACTGGTTAAGAATTCCCTGTGGGATGTTCTGTCACTTTCATGCATCAGTAGAAAGAGTTAGATCCACTGTCATGCATTACCCACTATTCTGTCCACTTAGCATCTGGGCACTTCATTATTTAGCCTGATGATGAATGCAATGACATTTGTTACCATCAGGATGCCATTCATTCAAACATTTCAGTTGGGCCTGAGGGAAGTGCTGGTAAAAGGTTATGACCAACAGATAACTGCAGTCATGGGAGATGATAATCAGGAAAACAAGCATTCTGGTTCAAGGCATGTTTACAGACTCCCTTACCTAACTCAGTACCTTAGCTCAAACCGAGGGGAGAACAGTAACTGTTTTCGTTTAAAAAAACAACTTAGTCTTCTACTAAAATATTAGTAACTGAACAAAACTAGAGACAGAATGTTCCTTCAGATACTAAGTTTAGAAATCTCAGAATCTTGTTTGTTACAAAAATACTAAATAATGATAAGTGGTTTGAATACATGTGTCAGCAGCTAATTTTTTATTTCATCAGTAATCTAGAAAACAATCAGTAAAGAAATTAGATGCACACCAAGCCCTCAAAACCTCTATTGTTTTTTCTTAGTTTTATGCAGTGAGTTAATGTTTTTGGGTGACTTCAGTCATTAAAATTTTCGATTTGCTGAAATAAAAAATGTGATTTGGGCTTTTATATGTTTTTCACTAAAAAAAGAAATGCTTTGTATTTAGAAGGATCATAAACAATTTAGCACCAAGCCACAAAGTTATTCAGTCAATTTGAATTTATATTTTGATGAACTGACTCATACAGTTCCAGTTTGGATAGATTGTCCCTTTTAGGAAAGGAGAATCTTTCTGCCTTACATTATCATTAAGGGAAACACTGACTCATTTTTCCGTTCATTCTGTTAATTGTATAGATGAACAGAATGTATTCCTTTTTTATGCATTCTTAATTTCTATTGCTCATCTTTGTTTTTTTTCCTTTTCTTCCAGTGATCCTGTTGTTTATTTTCCAGCTTTGATACCATCTTAAAAGCCTGAAGCAACAAGTTAATTCTGGGGTCAGTTTAGAAGAGGTGATGGCAGGAGAATGAAGTTACGTGGGTCCTGATCTACTCATTCCTATCATCACTAGTAAAAGTGAAAAGACAGGAGATGCCATCAAAACCACTGCTCCCATTTACTCCCTCTTTCAGTCCTTCAATCGCTGGCACCCCACACTCCAGAAGTAGAAAAACTGAGTTTTCTTTACAGTGGAAATGCTTTCCAACACCCCTTGCATCTCAGACTCCCTTGGGTGCACCATCCAGAGTTTCCTTAACCACAGAAGATGCAGGACAGCTCTGCAAACACGCTACTGTAACTTCCTGCTAAGTTCATGCCTCTTTGTTCTTCATAACTGAATCACAGCCTACCTGGAGCACAGACTTTACGCTCCCAAGAACCTTCCCTGCTTTTGAAGAATGCCCAGACAAAAATCTGAGTCCCTAGCATATATCAATGACAAGAAATCTAGGGAAATGCTGGCATCTTTTAATAACCAGAGGAAGTGTCAAAGTGAAGATTAAATATGTACACAGCACTTTAAGTGGCTGCCCAGCCAATGAGCTCCACTTCAGCTGGCAAAGATGAAGTTCAGCTTACAAAGATCTTTCTGCCTTTTTTTAAGCCTATAAAATAAAGCACTCCACAACATAAATCAAAAGTAATTCAAAACTTTCTCTCAAGCTGGTAATAAAAGCTGCATTTCAGTTTAGCATTCTGTGCCAGAGTCAAACCTGGCAAACCACCAAGAAAGGAGATGAAATCTGCCCTCCCTCCAAACCTTTTATATTTTAGGTCATTTAAATTGATTCTTATTCCATAGTCTCCTCACTCAATTCCTTCAACTGGCCTTATTCTGCCTGATATCTGAAAGGCAGGCAATAAGTTCCCCATCCCTCCTCAGAAAGATTTAACTTCACCTCTGCTAAGGCTTGTGCTGAGTTCATCTCCCCTTCATAGTTGCAATGCTGACTTCAGTTTATTCAGATACTTATTTTTTTGATACTAACTCCCCCCTCTCACTCCACCACAGCACTTTCTCACTGACTCTAACTTTCTCTGGTTGGACTATAAACAAATTATTTAAATAACATGAAAAGTCAGTAAAATCTTATCCATTCATTACTCTAGCTGATCTGTTTGTACATAATTGAATCATTCTGTTCTATATGAGGGAAATTGTGTGGCTTTTCCTATATTCAATTTCTTCCTCAGAATATTTATCCTTAAATGGGTTAATTGTTTTCCTCTGCCCACAGCGATCCTGTCAGGAAGGTAAATGTACAGCTAACCTTAACATATTTTCCCAGGAAAGAGAGTAATTTATCACTGCAAGAACTATAGCAGATCTAGGAGACATTAATGGTTTGCCAGCCAAGTGACCTACATATGGCAGGGTAAAGCTACAATCAGTACAAGAAATCTTATATACACAAAAGAAGCATGACTCCATCTGGTTTGAGTTGCCATCTTGCTTTTATCTCCTCTCGGTGAGAGGTCTGACCATTTCTTTGAGAATCTCTATGTTAGATCCTAACAAGAGAGGAATTGTATACAGTACAACAGCATTCTCGTACTGTTACGATTATGTGCTGGTGGGAAGAAAACCCCTAAGTGTGTATAAACAGCAATAAATTAGTTCCACCTACGTTCCTTACGTGGCAATTGTAAAAGCACAATTGTGCCACAAACGTGCACCACTGAGCCAATTTACTCTTGAGAAAAACAACCAAAAGCTTCCGGGTCTTTTTACGCATCTGTTGTGACAGTAACCAATGTCCTAGTCATGTATCAATCACCACATAGCTATATACGGTGCACAAGGCATTGCAACGCTTTAAACGGCGTGTACCTCCAACCTGCTGCTCCGGACCTCTCTTGCCCCCGTGGAGCTCTCCCCACGGCTGGCATCACCAGGTGGCACTATTGCACAGCCTACCGAGCATTTTTCCCAGGGTTTGAGCAAATGTGCATTCTTTGGAAGACATGTTGATGACACAGCTGCCGATTATACTTCTGTTCTGTGTTTAGTCTTGTCAAAAGCAGGATAGTTTGCTCTCTGCTTTGTTCTTTGAAGGACACCAGTCCTTTCACAAGAAATTACTCCTTGGCAGTGGGGTTCTATAGAAGAAGGTGTCACCACTCAGCGATTTGTGACTGCTTCTGTTCCAGGATTGATGCACCTAACAGTTACATTTAGAATATATTCACCCTGTGACTCTGATTTCTCCTCCACAGGGAATTCAACCTATCAAGGCCCATATATGTCTACTACCATTCAATGAAGGAAAAACACTGTTTTAAGTATGTATCTATTCTGCGATGCCATACTGTTTCTAAGAGAACATATGGAAAACAGGCCATAATGATATGGCCTACACATACTTACGATATGATAATATTCTGAATGATAAAACCTATGCATACTTATGTATAATAAGTCATCTTGTGCATTTTCCAGTGATTGTATCTGCATTACTGATGCACACAGAACAGCTTGATTAAAGGTCTGGAATGCTCAGAGGAAATCAGAAAGCTCCCTTTTCTGCTAAGAGTTCAGCTCCAGCCTAGATTATTTCTGCACCAAAATTGTTAACAGTGAATAGCTTTTGTCTGGCCTCTTGCCTTGGCAACTAGCAACACTGCTGACTGGCCCATAGCCCATCTGTCTTGAAATTGTGTCAGGCTCAGCAAAGCAAAGGCAGAGTGAGAGCTGCAGCCATCCAGGACAGCAACGAGGCCACTGGGTCTCAACTGAATAAGGATTATAGCTCTGTACGAGCAATAAGCACTCTCACAGAAAGCTTGGATTAGCAATTGTTCAAAGTATGAGATTTGTGACTAAAAACACACAGGAAAATTATTAACAGTATTACAGTACACTGCATACCTAAAAGTTAAGATCAACTTTATCCACAATGCTACATCCTGCATTTCAACAGATAACACTGGTGTCTTGCTAACTATCATCTACACAACTGTGACAGCTTTTGTACCAGCATAACAGTTTAATAATGACTGTAATGGTATTGTGGTAGTTTCCTTGTATTATAATTTTGGGTCTGGAATTCTCCTCTGGCTAGAAAGTTATAACCTTTAGAAGATGATGATAAGTTTAGCTATCTAGATCTGTTCCCTAAACTGAGTGCAGAATTTTACTAACATCTACATATCAAATCCCTTCAAAACATTGCCACAGCCATCTACTGCTAGAAGAATTTCCTGGAGCAATCCTAAGCAAGGATGGGCTACACCAGAGTGCCAAGTGGTACAAGGATTCTCTTGAGTGCTGGCAGTCACAGTACACAAAAGTGTTGTAATGACTGGTGAGCTGCAGGTCTGCTTTTATCATCTACAAAAGTCAAAAGAGTTTATTTGCCCTGCAAGGACAGTACGTCCCATACAAGATGCTGAACTGACAGCTATAACTATTAATTTCTTCTCCAGGAGAATAATTCACTTAGGAAGAAGGTTTTTTTTTTTTTTATGCTTGCAGCTGTTCTGACAGTACAGAACTCTTTTGTATCCCTAAACTGTGTGCTTTCACCCACAAGAAGTAGGTTAGCACTAGAGTTCAGCACCCATGCAGTCACTGGGAATTCTTACCAATTCACTTTCAACATCCTCCTCCACTACTTGGTTTGAATTACTTATCCCCCTCAGCTTAGAGAGAAGACCAAGTAAATGGGGTTCATGACAGCAAGAAACACCAGAGTGCTGGAGGAGGATCTGAAAACCAGCACAGATTTAATAAAGAAGTGATACGTGACTGTGAACTGCAAATCAGCTTGTAGCTGCTTTTCAGCTGTATAGCTAGTCACACTACTAGCACAAACTGCAGGTCACACCCGATGGCAGGACAGACAGTCTGAGTCTAAAGCAGTATGCAACAGGAATGAGAAACATTTTTGCGCTAGTGGGACACAGAACGGGATAAACACCTGAGTTTAGTATTGCTACACTAAGGCTCAGTACAATTTGAAAATTGCTATTCTGTTATATGCACCAACTGAAAAAAAAAAAAAGCACCAAAAGTTTATTCAGTGACTATTACTTTTTTCTGTCTGAAACCTTACTATAGCTAGAAATTGAATTAAATAGAGCAATATAAATACTTAGTTTATTTCAAAAGGACTACTTTCAGTTATTGAATCCATAAGAATTTTCTTTTTCCTGTGTTCTTGTTAATGTTTTCTATAATGATCAACATTCTGTATCATACACCATTTTACAAGTTTGCAAAAATATTCACCAGTACCCAAAGAGCCTACAAAGATTTTGCAGTATAATTTGTTTTAGAGCTAGAACATCCTCCCAGATAATTCCTTGGAAGTGGAATGCAATAGCATTATTTCTATGAATAGTGCTCAGTCTAAAATGTCTTTCTCACTCTATGAACCTGCCACATACAGATGAGTGCCAATGTGAGGCTGCATCACTCTAAATTCTGCCTTATGGACTGTGTCCAGGTTTGTGACATCTTGAATATGAGACCATCAGGCCAAGCTTTCCATTTCTAACAACAACGCCAAGTGGAAATTATCCCATCAGAACAAGCCCAAATAATGCCTTATGCATCATTAAGCCCAGAAACAGGGATTTAAAGTAGATTTAGGCCCACGTGTGTGTTCTCTGCAGTAGTGAATTACATTTCCATGCATCGTCTCTCTTCTGTTTGCTTCATTATCAGCAAATGTGTTAGTGAATGGAATAGCATGTGAAGTTGGAAAATAAAACCTCAAGTCTATTTTAATGATGAATTTACTATAAATCCAAAGATTTCAGTATCGCCACATTGAATTTTGAATTGGGGGATGAAGAAGATTTCTTCGATGCATTTTGAAAAGCAATTTCAGATTGGTTTTATGTATTGATATGGCGCTGGATTCCAAACAGCTCAGTGACTGTGCAGAGCAGGCCCATATTTTATGAATGTGTGTATATAAACATACACGTGCGTGACATGTGTGTGCCAATCAGTAGTGCTCACACATCTCTGGCAAGTAACCAGTGAAAACATTCTGGATAGTCCTGTTTTAGCAACCTGCTGGTAACAGAATCCTTATGGCTGTCTGTCTTGGGCTATGCTTACCACTGAAGACTGAATTTCATTGCTTCTACACCAGGAAAACAAAAACAGCAGGGGAAAAAAAAAAAGTACGTTGCAGCCAAAGCTTGAATTACTTTGTAAAAATAGAGCAGAGCTACTTGTTTGGTGTTTCAATTCTGTCTGCAGCAATCTTGACAACTCAAAAAACAAAAACTTCCCCAAAAGGTAAGAAGTAAGTATTACTGACAGACTGAATTATTTGTGCAGTGTTCGCCAGAATATTAACAGAATCTTTTTCTAATCAAAGGAAATCTCCAGCACATTTATTAAAAGACAACCAGTTAAAGGAAAACAAAGATCAGGAGACAACGGAAGTTAATGGCATCTGGGATCCTAAATTATATTATTTTCATTTTGTTGTGATGAGAACATTTCTTGACGTTAGTAAATATGAATCAGAATCACTTCTTCTCTAATCTTATTGATTACAGTGAAAATCTGTTTTCATACTTAAGTCTTGTTTGAAGAGACAAACTTGTGCAACCTGGTCTATAGAGCTGCTTTGGCAGGAAGGTTGGACTCGATCTTTAGAGCTCCCTTCCAGCCCCTACAATTCTGTGATTCACGCTCGCTCACACTGTGAACTAGTGAGAATAGATTTGAGATCAGTCTTACCCAGCATAGTGCTTGCTCTTCTTTGTACCACAGGGAAAATTTTTTTTGATAACTATCACTAGAGAAACAGGAATAATTACTGCATAGGAAATACTCCCACTTAGGTATCCTTACATTGTTTGTCATTGTGTTGAACACACTGGCATGCAGTCAAAAATTTGGTTATTTAACTAAACAGACAGATTAAATGTATTTAAGGTCAGTGTGGAATTCTGACCATCTTTTTCAACTCAAGCAGGTTTTATTCCAGCACAGATTTGCACTCTACCGACTCAAAAACAGCATATCTACACCATAAAGATTTCATTGCACATACTGTACTTAAAGTTAAGTACTGCAAGGAGCTCAGCTGCTACAAGCATTGCTGTGCAGCCTGCTAAAGTTGGATGAGATGCTGGGTAAATTCTTAACAGTCATTGTGTACAAGCAATACTACTACCTACCACTTCAGAACTGCATTGAGTAAGCCCTTCAGAGCTGCAGTTGAATTTTGGTTACTGCAGAGGCATAGCTTATGGCAACAGTATCTTACACAGTTAAGTAGTCTTAAGTAAAATAATGAAGCTATTTGTGAAGTAAGATGTGGCCTAGTTAGTGGTTCTTATTTGTCATGGTTTTATGGTTCGTCACAGAACCGGGCCAAACGCCTGTAAACCATTGACATTATTATAGAACAGTAAGAACTAGCATAATAGTGGTACAAGAAGTACACTTAAAAATTAAATTCTAGGTGATCTGGAGATTCAGTGAATACATGAAAGCCTACAGGTATCACAAAGGCCCTTACATAAAATGCATGAAAGGACACAACGGAAAATATAGGTGATAGGAAACGTATAAGAGAACTACAGATGTTTCTACACAATGAAGCAAATCGTTGAGAATGAGAAAGCGAAGCAGCAATTTTTGAATTAAACAGAAAAGCAATTCTCCTCCCCCTCCCTTTCTTCCACAAATCATAACTGTTAAATAGTAAATTTAAACTTCACAAGTTGAAAAGCAAACCTTATCAAACAGGAGATTAAGTGATCCCTGGAATAAAACAGAATATGGATAACTTCTCAGTTTTCAATCTTCTGGTTAGCTATATCTGCTTATCTTCATAAACAGTGTGCAAACTCACTGCCTGCATGAGGTCTGCTCCAAACACCGCAGATATATTCTTGGTTAAAAGCTTCTTCTTTGCTGTTAAATTAGATTACACTGAAGTTCTGAAGGGTTTTTCATATTTCATCTTTATAAGTACATTTAATGTTTTTTTCTGTGCTAACTTCAGAAAAAAGATATCAACATAGTATATTTAATAAACTGTATCTCTGAGAACATACTGTTAATTAGAGTACCAGCTGCATCCAGCTTCATCCTTTGAGTGTAATGAGAAAATCAGTTAGGCATTTAAAAATCTATTTCAACTTGATTTAAATGTTTTGATGGAGACAAGTGAAGTGTGAATTATGAAATGTTAATGTCATTCAACAGTTGGCTAAAACTGGGAAAGAATCACAGACCACTGTGTAACAACAAACAGATGCCATCATACTGTGTTAGTGGGAGAAATAGCCAAGTTCAAGGGAACAGTAGATGGCAAGAGAAGTTAATGATGATGACAAGGCAAGTTTCACCGTAAGTCTGTTTGGATTTATGTATTCATTTCTAAAAGAAATGCTCTCCTGAAATCAGCAGAAATAATATATATTGCTTCTATTTACTCTTGTTTAACCTTGAGACCTGCTCCCACGGTTGTCTTGGAACTGAGATGCCAGAGATAGCTAGAGCCAATAAAGTGTAATCTGTGTTTTCTTTGGGTCTTTTTAGCCATGCGAATAAGACAAGCTGAAACTGTCTGTAGAACTAATGGCCTCTCTGAAGGTCAGTTGTTCAAAATATATGTGTATCATTTGCTTCCTGGGAAGAGTGTAAGTAAACCCAACAGTGGCTGGTGAATTTCAAAGGCCATTGTTTAGGCAACCGACTTTCTTTTTGTTTACAAGTTTCAGCTGATTTCATCTCTTCTCCACTATTTCCTGATAAGCCTTTCTGTGCTAAATAACAAAAAGCTTTGTAACTTGCTAAGTACTGTATCTCAGCAATGCCCGAGCCCCCCCACAAAAGTCATCATTTTACAGCAGACAGTGGTGAAGTCATTAGAGAGCAGCCAGAAGGAAAACAAAAAGAAGCAGTTAGTGTACTAAGCAGACTGCCATTAACTGCAGTGATGTCTATTTCTGTTACTGCAGCAGCAATAAACCATAATCCACGGAATCATGGTAATCTTCTAAAAATTTAAGTGCCATGGCACATGGTGGATGGCATATGGAACTGTACAGTTTCATTTGATGTCATACAGGTAATAATTAATTTTCCTCTCAAGAGAAGACTTCTTCCTAGCTTTGTTGTTTTTATTTTTAAAGAATTAGAACACTGTGCTCTCACACCAACTGTAGCTGAGATTCCCAACTTGGAAAAAAAGCCTCACAAAAAAAAAACAATCTCTTGTTTGAAAGTGAGGAGTATATGAACACTGCAACAGTTGCACTTCAAATCTATTGTCAGTAATTCTTTCAGTTTAGCAGCACTGGCAGGGTTTACACTGCTATTTAAAAAAAAAAGATTCTTCTACAAAGAGCGAGGCTTTCTCCCCCTCCAGCGACCTACCACCACCAACCCAGCATGCTTATACAACTTACTTTGTCCTTAAGGATCACAGAGAACTTAACTTGTATGAGCTAGCTGAGAGGAGGTGCTCAATACATTAATGAGATTTCTACAAGAGCAGGGAAAAGAAGCAGATTTTAGAAAGCACTCCCAAATATACCCAATCTAATGACCACTGTCATTGGAATAGTAACCTGATGTCCTACCACAACAGAAGTAAAAATCTTCCGAGAAGAGGACTGCACAAACCTTAAAACATGTCACATTGTTAAAGTTCCCCAAAAGCTTTGCAGTACTTTAATAGACACTTAAACCTAAAATTTTTGTTGGCAAGTTGCAAAACTTGAGTCCACTAGAGAACTCTTAGAAATTCCAAATACTGATTTGTTCTGGATGGAAAAGAGAATGAGGTTTGATGCCTGGAGTCACATTTGCAGTAACATTAACAGTTAAAGAAAAAGGTGGTTCCAACTTAAGTAAAAATACCATATGGGAAGAAATAACCCTCTTAGGAGTTAACATAGAAAGAAAAACATGTAAATCCTCTCTGCCAAGTTTTTTTTCCCCCCCCCCCCCCACTTATCAGGCTTCTCTATGAGTTATGTATTAACATAAACCAGCATATTCTTACCTTCCAGTCTTACCAACAAAAAAAATATAACCATGAGCAGCTTTTCTCACTTCTATCAATTTAGCACATTTTCATGCATCTGTCAGCAAACAGATGTAAACAGAGCAGCCTAACTTAGCTATGAATATATAACAAAGTAAATCATCCATAACAATTGAACTTAAATTGTTATGTTTAGAAAAAATTGACATCCATGAGACAGCTACTAGATTTAACTTGAACAACTGATTTTACATAGAAGCAAGAAAGAAACACATCTGCCTCTGGAGTTCTGGACCTAACAGCGTGACATAGTTAGAGATCTTCTTGGGAATAGCAACAGATTGTACAGCACTGCCCTCAGATATGCAATGGGTGCAGGTCCTTTGAAGATCAGTACTCTCAGTAACATCCAATTTCACCTTTAAGTAGCTTATTTAAAAAATGAAGCTAAAATGAACTGATTATAGACTTCTGGTCTGAGCATACAGAGTTGCCTAAGGCTTCTAATACCTTACACTGTCTAGCGCTTGAATAACCACACCAGCTCACAGAGTTGCTTGGTGAGAAGGTAGAATTCCCAACCACGCCAGCTCCTTTAGAAAGGCTTAGAAAAATTGACCTATTCTCATTTTCAGATAACTCATGACAGCTTTCAGAACTGAGAATCTCATTCAAAAGGGAGGCTTCTCTCATATTCAGAAAGAGCACACAAATCCTGATCAGAAGCATGTAATAACCTACCTTCTGGCATCTCTTATTAACTAGAATTTTTTATTCATTAGGATGCAAAGGCAGATGCTTAGGCAACCTAGCTAAATACACGTCTGTAAAACCTTCTGCAGACACCAGAGTGTAAATCCTACTTGGCTAAGTCACCAACTAAACGTGAACAGGCTTAGAAAAAGAACACATGCAGACATAACTAACAGAGGCCAAGCTTATTAATTTAAGCACCATGTTGCAAGACAGCAAGTTCATGGTTAGAACTTATTTCCACCTGGATAGCTTACATCACAGACGGAGCTAGGCAAATAGACATCCATGATCTTGTTGCTACAAAGCTTGGAGTTTCAGCACCGGCTGTCCCTCTGTGATTTAACCTTGGTTTCACCATCTCCCACCCATCTGTTTAAATATGATAATATTTACCTTCTATAGGTATGGCTTTTAGGCTCACTGTGTTCAAATTGGCAGTGGTTTGCAGAAGTTTCCCTTGCATTTCTTTCAATTTCTCCCTCCTCTATTCAAGTAACAGTGTGTCTTTCTTTGTCAGACTTCCCACTATGTTTGCTCCCCTTCTCTCTCTAACCACTCTAATCCAAAAATACTGTAGGCAAGAGCAGAACTTTCCAATCCACAGTGCTTGGAACAGTTCATAATTAGGCAAAATGTGTTCACTAACGCCCCTAGCTATTGCTCATTATGAAGAAGCCAAGAAAATAAATGAAGGAAAAAGAATCAGGGAGGTCACTAACTACTTGGCTATTTGAGACTTAGAGGCATAATGAACAGCCTTCTGGAACAAGAGAACTCCGCCACACAGACTGCCTTCTTTGGTGAACTGTTTAGACAGTTTATTTCTGTCATTTCTCCTGACCAAAACCAGGTAAAGTAACTGCTTTCAAAAGCTGGAAATACATCAGATGTTTCACTTAAAATGACACTTAAACATGAAATGGGTGGCCTGGGCACACTGTCAAGACGGGCACCAAAAGGATTTACCGCTTGTAAACTTTCCTCCAACATGTTTCTACTTAAGCATGTATACTTTCTTGTGGATTATGTGGTTTGTTTTTTAAGGACAAAGCCAAAATTTGGAGTGCAGAAAAGTTTCAAACTGTGAAGTTAGGGAACACTTTTGAGTGAGCAACACACGACTTGCATTGCCTTCACTTTTTCAGGAAGAAAGTACAAAGAGTCTAAGCAAAGGAGAACAGAATGGAAAAACAGAATGCAGCACCAGACTACAGCTACAGCAAACCTCATAGAAGTTTACATACCGGAAATAAACAAGATCTTGCATCAAAGCCAAGTTACCATAAAGCAATGCAAAATGAAATGACTTTAAGAAACATTCTAGCATGCAGCTATTATTATCGGTATTCAGGGCAGGGCAAGGGGTGGAACGAGGAGAGAAGATGCATCTTCACATAGTACCTTATCTTTCCAAAAAAATAAAAGAGAAAGCCTTATGTCCTGTATTCTGCCAGGGCTCAGCCCTCCAGAGCACAATGCTACCTCACCACTCAGAAGGGCCCCTTCAGGGATTTCAGCACCTTGCAGAACAAGACACTATTGTGTTCTATTTACCAACACAAACAATAGCTTTCCAAAACTGATGAATAACACAGTGGACTTGGGGGTGAGGTGTAAAACATATAGCCTGTGGAAACTGAATCTGATAAAAAAATCAACTAAATGATTCCTGTCCATTTCCCTGGGACTTCAATCAGGCTTACATGTGTTTTGAAAAGTGCTGGACTGACAGCCCTGGAGACTAACTTCTGTTTATCCACATAACAAGCACAGCACAGGCAGAAGACCCACACAGAGACCCCTGCTAGAGGGCCTCAGTCATTCCCCAAAAGCACAGTTATTTCAGGTGAGAAGGCAGTTCACTCTGGGTAGCCCATTCAGCCCTTTGCCTTTCTGTTGAAGCTACCAATTATAGTCAGATGTTGACGGCTTTCTCCTTCCCAAAACTATTGTCACCCCTGATGGTACAGATTTTATTGAAACCCTTTTGCAGCAGGTTGAAAAGAGGATTTAAAATTTACTCCAGACAGAGTTGCAGCTACCAAGACTGACTGGCTTTGCAGAATTACATAGTGTTGTTTTATGAAATCAAACTTGAGAGAGCCCTGATTTGAAGATCCCACTCCTTAAGTTTACGTTCAGTTCTGTGCACAGCATGACAGGGAGAACAGTCATCACTGACATCTCTGACAAGTGACTGACTCTCGTACACAAGCAGCCACAAATTCCTCAGAAAAGGAACACCTTACATCTGTGTTGTGTCTGCTATTCATTTCACAGGCATTAAATGTATTTCTTCAAGGAAAAGCATGAAATAGGGTATTCCAAACATCAACATATAAAAATCTCATCTAATTTGGTGTATTTATTCAATCTAGGTATAATTTCACTTTGTTATGCATGTGTATTCTCCACCCTGTGAATTTCAGGCAAGACTTCTTAGTTTGCTTAGACTGATTCCATAACAGATTTACTGAAAGTTTACAGTTACATAGATGTAACTCTGAAAATCTTCAGAAATTTGATGTGAAATAGGAACATGCTGCATTATTATTTTATTTGAAAAGAACAAAACTTCATTGTATTTAACTCTCCAAAACAGTAGTATTGTTAAAAACAATTATACAGCATTTCCCAAAAGAGCACAAAAATTATGCCACTTTCTTCCAGTTCTTTGGTCATCTAAACAAGCATTTCAAATAATACCACTCCTGCCTAAGAGCAAGTCTCTTCCATCTCCTCATTCATCCACCCCCCACCTCCAGGCAGCTTCCACCTGCCCTGTCCCTCAGGGCTGGAAAGTACCGGCACAGAGGTGAGGAATGAGGCCTTGTCTATGTAACCCACCATAGAGCTGACAGAGCTCACATGTGCTGCAGGAAAGTCATGTTCACAGGCACTGCAGATGGCTCTTGGGTAACTGACATGAAAATCAGCCCGGCATAAGGGTGCAAGTGGTTTCAAGAGAGGGCCTCTGGTAATTTTCAGGATGTCAACTAGCTCTCTAAACACTTACCTCATGCTATCCAGCCTTTTACCACCTAGCCTTGACACAACACACATGCACAGAGAAAGCTTTGCAGCTCAAAAAATTCTTCAGCACGTGCAGATGAAGTCAGTCTGAAGTTTTCCCCTTTCCTGACTCCATACTGGGACCAAGTTGTTCACTCCTTTAAAAAAGTTACAGAAGAGAGAAATGCCCATTTAGAAAGCAAGGGAGGTACAAAACTGTTTTAGTCTATCCACTCCCTCATATTACAGTCACATCAAGGTTGAGAACAAAGGAGAATTTCAGAAGATGCAAAGGTCTGCTTCAGACCAGGATTCCTCCAGAAGCTTTCCCTGATCTCATTGATCCACCGGTAGCAGCACTGCCACTTACCCTTCTTTCATTCCACACTGGCTCACAGCAGAGGAGCAGAAGAGAACTGTCTAAAGCAGACATGACACCTAAGCACAGTACTGTTGGCAAAAATGTTTACTTACAATGCTAAAGAATTTTGATACTGCGAAGGTCATAGTCATCACTTCAGGCCTATAATAGATGAACACAACCTTCTTCACAGCATTGCACAAAATACTGGCAGCCTTTAGAGTGTTTATCCCCAGTGCCTCTGCACAGCAGGGCACTGCTTTCAGTCTCATTTTACAGAAAGGAAGTAGAATAAAGAGATTTGTGCTCAGCCCAGACAAAACTGCTTATGTGTCTGACCCCAGATGAAATCAGAGGCAGGTGAATCAGGGGCACGTAACATCCAGATCTAAAGTTATTTGTATTAATTCTCATGGGAGATCTGCAGCAGACTCATAACTTTTCTTCTCATCCATTCCTTGCTTCAGACCCCACTTGCGTGCCCCTTACTTTAAGAACTCTTATGACCAGGGCCAGAATAATTTGTGTGGTTCTGAAAACAAATAGCACCATAATAAAAGAGATATTTCCTAAATCTTTCAGTTCTTTGCATTCCCCACATCTGCTTTTGTTGCCCTCCTCTGGGAGATAAAGCTCTGTCTCTGACATCTCCATGGAAAATGCATTATACTAATATAGTCTTTTCATTATTAATTTACTTTTAAAATGTTGAATGAATTTCCAAGCTAGCAAAAAATAGGTCTGCAAATGCTGAAATCCAAACTTAGTTTTCTTTGCTTGTCTGCACCACTGTGAAATTGTAATTACCATGCCGCAGGAGCACCCAACTGAAATCCAAATAGATTCCCTACTCTCCTCTCAGGATACTCAAATTTTCCAGTATCCCTGACTAATTTAAGGATTAACAGATCTTCAGGATCGTGGCCCAGTATATGGAGGGGGCCCAGCACTTAAACCAGGTGCAGCAGGCAGCGGTGAGTCACAGTCTAGAGCAGGGGGAAGCTGGCATTCCTCAGAGCTGATAGCTACTGGCTAGCTGCTAGTCTGATGTTGAGGAACTGTAATTAGGACTCCAGGGAGGAGACTTTTACCCCCATCCTGGAGACTGAATTGCTTTGACCTGAGGGAAAAACAGAGCTTGAAAATCATCCTGCTTGAGGGATGCTAGCTGGCTAGCTATACAGGAGAACAGCCAAAGAAACAGAGCCAAAACCAGCACCTTTGTGCTTCCAATGCCAAGTCATATGCAGTTTGTAAACAGCTGAAAGCAATAAACTGTGACATCTAGGTAAGTATCACATGTCTGCCACCAAGCTGGCAATCTCATACCTCTGCAATCTCAAGTACAGGTGTGCTGACCAAGCATAACTTCTTCAAAATTAATGACATTATCACAAAAAACAGGAATATTGGAATAAGGCTCAGCACTCCTGAGGAAGAATGGGTTCTAAGATGACTGCCTTCAACACAAGCACATTATTAGTACCAGACAGTAAAATAGGAAGTATTCCTACTTGCAAGCTCACCCTCAGTTTGATAGCTGCTGGTGGAGGAAATGAAGGTGTCCTTCTGATTTAGAGAGTATAGACTGATCAGGTCCCTCTTGATGTGGTGAATGTACACTTCTCTGGGCAGTATGACCCAGTGCCTCACCACCTTGCTTCTCTATGAAGTCTGAACATGACCACTGTAAACCCTCATACAGATCTGCAGTCCCTTTAACTTTGATTTTCATTCTTCAACTAGACGTCATTAACTTACTTTCCAGCAGGAAACACTGCTACAGCATAGATGCATGCAACATGGCTAGCAATAAACTACATCATGGGGCAGCAAGCGAGATGCAGAAGTGACCTTTTGGTTCAGTGAAATCCCATTATGCTCAATCAGTAGAGAGGATTTAAATGAACATGTAAAAGCCCAATATCTTCCATCCAGTACAGACCTATAAATGCAAGCTCAAGAGAAAACATAGCAGTGACACAGCTGCCTTGGCAAAACACTGAATTCCAAGTATTCCTGTATTGCCTCAAGATACAGCTCGATTAATACTCAAGTCACCATCATTCTGGTTTTCTGGCAACTGATCGTCTTACTGCTTCATGTGTTCCTTAAGCTACAGAGAGTCCCACTGCATATACCTGGACATTCACTGAAAACAGATGAAATCACAAAAATTGAAAAGTGTCTTTCATGTCGAAAAGAATATTTCTATTCCACTTCAGCCTCAGATCACTGGACTAAACAATCTTTACATATGTTAGTCATCATGAACAAAAGGCAGAATAATTTATTTTAAAAAACCTTTTCATCAGAGAATAAGTTATGCAATGTTTGGACTTAGTCTGATCCTTGGTTTTGAACCCTTGTTTTCATCTGTTTTCCCAGATTTAGCCTCACCGGAATCATTGTCAAATACAGTAAAGCAGTTCTCCAGATGCCAATGCTATTTTAATTAGCTCAGATCTCTATCACTTATTTAACGCAAAGACAGAATGTGCAAGCTTAGCACAGCAAAAAACCTCATAGTTAAGGATACCTGTTTTAAAGTGACCCATCAGCATGAGCTGTACCGTTCTCCCTCCTGGAACAGTTGCTGGCCTTCAGTACAACATAGGACAAGAAGTTCTAAGCACTTAGTCTGTAGGTTATTAAAATGGTACTGTCCCAATATTCTCTTGTTGTCGTTACATCCTTGCTATGTACAAGCCTGAGATACTCCTGTAACAGCAGATTCCAAGTTCTAGTCTACATACAACTGTGTTGCAGTCTTCCTACAACAGGGATTTCACAACAGTACATCACCCAGACTAAAGCAGTTTCTTTCTCCTAAGGTAAAGGATATTCTAAGGAAATACAGCAGAAAATATAGGAGACTAACAGACAACATGATAAAAATTAAAAGTATTGCTAAAAGCTATTTCAGAAACTATTATTACTGAATGTAGCAAAAACAGATTAATTAGATTGGTGAGGAGCTTCCTAAAATGCTCGATTTGTGCTCAGAACAGCTCTGGTTTTGGACTGGCCATCTAATATTTTCATTAACATTCACATCACAAGAGTGAGGAATGAAACAATGGAACCTGCTGATGGCACAAAGCTGAAATGCCTCATTACTAAGATGACCGGGCTACTGCACAAGAAGAAGTGAGTGAGCTGTGACTAGAATGACAGAAAAAGAATGTAAGTATCATGAATATGTTACTTACCAGATCTGCCAGGAGTTTTTAGATAAACAAGTTTCATTCTAAAAGAATGAAGTTACCTGGGCAATTTTTTTTTATTTTGCAGTTTTTCTGCCAGCTCAGCGCAGACCCACAGAACAAAACATCTAAAATTTTGTTCTCTATCTTGCAATGCAACAATCTTGCAGAGATACAACTTACATGATAGCACATTTTTCTCTGCACAGCATAAACGTAGCCATCCTGAAGCTATACACTGCAAAACTAAATTCTAATAAGTACGTACTGCCCTGTTTATGTTAGACTTGGGCATTAGCCCTGAAGCACAGAGACTTGCCTTGAAATCAAAGCTAGCATGACTAGAAACAGTAGTGAGACATGTAAGTTTAGACAACAGATCTACTCCGGCTTTCACCCTTCAGGCACAACTGTAAAATCCAAAATACAGAGAAGTAAGCACGCAACAGCATTAGAAGGCTTTTTAAGTATGGAGTATGATAAGGGAGAAGTGACAGCGAAGGTGGACAGGGATCTAATTCTAGGCATTGTAGGTAGCAAAGCCAGGGGTAGGTCTTAGTTTCTTGAAGAGGTTTCGAGTGTCACTTTTTTCATGTCTGTAGAAACATCACAGGAATTGGCAGAAGCAGTCATACCACCCATGTAGCATTTCCATTTTTTACCTGGTGCAGCAGTGCCAAAATATATTTGGCCAGTTTAAGATCAACGCCACTAAGAATTTCTTAAGTCTAGCATAAGATTAAAAATATCTGTTCCACTATTAAACTTCAGTTTACTTTTCAACCTCAAAAAACCTTACTATTTTAAATCCAAGATACTGCTGTATAGAATTGATACACAGGGATTTCCTGTCACCAACAAAATGCTAAGGAAAAAATGTTCTATAAAACTGCCTTTCAAAATGCTATACTTCAAGAATTAAAAAAATAAAACCAATCTCCATGCAGCCTCATTCTCCTCTTTTGACCTGACCTTTTTCCAGACTATATTTACTACACTGCATTTGCCTTCCAACTGAGTTTGCACGCATAGCATAGGAAGCCCAGGAAGTCACATGCCATAGGAAACAAAGTCCAGTTGTAATTCTCTTGTTCACAGAGGCAGTTGGAAAATTTAATACAGAAAATACAGTTTGTGAGAGTAGTCACAGTGGAAATGCAAACCAAATTTATGGAAATACCTGGTAGTCCTCACAAGAAAGGCCAGAAGTGTAAGATAAAGTAGACCAGTCAGAAAAAAAAACTTCCTGGTAAAGCGCTGGTAAATTTATATAAAAGAAGCCTTCTTCATTCTGAGTTTAGAGACTGCTTAGAAATATATATATTTAAGTATTCCGCAGAGAGAAAGCTTAGCATACATGGTGTTAAAGGCCTTAGTTCTCTAAATACTTATGTACAAGAATCATTTTACATAGACAAATAGCATCTTGTTAAACGGGATATTCACTTTCATGAACTTATTAATTCTGCACTTACATATTGTAACTGAAGGAAATTAAAACTACAATAAGACCTGGAGAAATTACATGTATTTAATGTGAGCATACTATTCTTTTTATTTAAAAAATAATCCATTCACATCATGTTCTGCACAGAAAATTCTGAAATACACTTTTTGTTGAACTCACACCTGCTTCTGGATTCTTCCCCCACCATCTGCTCTGTTTTCTGCTGCTCTCTTCCACTATGAGATTGCTCATCCAAGTCAGTGTTTTTGCTATTTAGTTGAATTACTTTTTAAAATAAGAGAACTAGTTATTTCAAGGTGGCTGAGTAGTGCTTCTGAACCAAACACATTGACTTCCATTTTTGGAATATGGAATTTTGCAACACACCTAACCTAAAAACTGAGCCCAACATTTTGTTTAATGATTTTCCCCCAGAAAATCAACTTGCCATCACAGAACTGTTTCTCTCTTATGCTTTAATTTCATTTTAAAAATAATTCTGCTAAAATACTAACAAAACAAAACACATTTTGCCTACTAAGGAACAGTTTTTGAAACTACCTTTAGTTTAGAGAATATAGTTTTAAGTGATAGCTTGAATGGACACCTATGAGTTGTAAAAATAGGTATTTGACAACTGATTAAGCTTAGCCAGAGTATCTGTGCTTGCTCAAACTTTGTTCTTTGTTACACATTTATTTTAAAAACTGCACCACTTTATAAGGATGTATATATTCAGTTTTGAGTCAGTTATAAACAAATCATGGTCTCCAGAGAAAGAACAGTAAAGGGAAGAGGCTTCTTCCTTTCCTAGATGCTATCAGCCTCAAAACATTCACACGGTACTTTGTCATATGCATGCTGTGGCCAAACTGCAGTTGCTCCAAGAAACACAGTGGTGGATTGTAAAGATTCATGAAAACTGACAAGTGCAAGAGGACAAAAATTATGATGTATAAATATTTCCCAATTAATGTCTAGGAAAACCTATTCAATGAACCTTCAAAGAAGGTACTGAAGGAATGTCCTACGATTCTATTACATCTCCTGAACGTTCCCAACTAATTACATGTACTGAATAAACTGAAACGACAAGTATTTTTAAGACAAAGGACAAAGCATTGGTAGCGACTTGCTTGTTTGTCATTGCTTAAAACGTTAACAAAAATTAGAACGCCTTAAAATCTGACTGGATTTCTAGTAAAACTACAAACATCTGACACAGCATTCAGGAATCTGCTGGTGGATCACAAAAATTTTTTGCTGAACAGACAACGGGAAAAAACTATCTCTGGAGAATTCTGTCTCCTTTGCTTCAAATGTTCTCCCTCTAATTTCTCATCTCTGGAAGACAAAGGAAGGGGAATCTTCTCCCTCCTGCCAGTGTGAATTTAGCCTGAGTCTCCATGGAGACAATGTAAACACATCTGTTTTCTTTTTGAACTCGTGATGGAAACATTCTACACAGAACTCATCATTGTAGAGAACAAAAAAGCCAGAAACAGGCAGAATTCTTTACCACAAAGACCAAAGCAGAGCTGGTTTCCTTCATTTCCATCAATGGCTACTGTCACGAGAAGAGACCAGCGAGAGTAAAATCACAGCTTAACGCTCAGAACTTGTGTTTCTTAATATTTTAATATTCAATTAAAGAAAGAATAATCAACTTCTACAAGGAGAGGAAAAGAAATATAGATCCTGGATATTCAAGGCCACTGTGTGAAATGCAACTTCCTACAATTCTGAAATGTTATCTCATTATAATGTGTCTATAGCTCTTTCCTACATTCTTTCCCCTTTGTGCAGCCACTGCAAGTGAATACCTCCCAAAATCTCACAACAAGGCTCTGTGCATTTTATAAATACATTATTTGTAACTTTATTTTACATTCCCTACAATATTTATTCATTACCAGTTAATGAAAGAGAAAAATGCATTGCAGTTGGAACTGTGTCCTGAACTGGCAAAGAAAACCCAAAGTTTAAAACAACATTGTTTCGATAGCTGCACATTCATTCAGTGCCTGAAGCATACTAAACTGGGTTTTACCAGTCATACAAACATCTCATGTTCTTAGTTAACTTGTAAGAGAATATCACTCTAGAGCTTCCCTGAAAAAGGAAATACGAAATCAATATACCCTATCAGAATTTGCATGTTTTTAGCAAAACTAAAACACAATTTCAGAAAATGCACCATATTTACCACAACCACACTAGATTTAATAGACATTCCTAGCATGCCAGCATTTTTATTTAAAAATCCTACTTAGAACATCTTCAGCTTTCAATAGGAAGCAGTCTCATGATACGCTAACAAGGTTTTGGCTGTGACTGCAAGCCCAGAAATAAGAAGTGCCTTTTCTGAAGCAGAAAAGATTACTCTGCCACACAAAGTCCTAACAATAGTAAAGTAACAGAAATGCTGTTTTAAAGATACACAGGAAACTGCAAATACCACATATGGACTAGTAAAGTACTACTAATTTGCTTTAGAAAATACTCATTGCATATGCTTTGTGCTACTAAAGCATTATCATTTCCCAGATCTTTGAGGTTGAAAGAACTGTGGTTGTGCAGCCCCTCTGTATAACTGTATACTCACTTGTTTATAGAAACTTTACACCCTTACATTAAAAGCAGAAGTGTATTTAAATCATATTCACTTGTCTATAACCAAATACTTGCTTCTCAGATAAACACAGCAGAAAAAAAAACAGAGTAGGCATCTGCCTATCCTGTCTAAGCCTCTTTGTGAATGACAAATTGTGTTTTACCACTTTTAACATTTATGTTCCTAACAAACAACACACTATATTTCAGCTTTAAGCAAAATCTATTGCAATTAACAGCAAAAGATCTTTGGCATCAGTGGACTTGCAATCAGTTTTCAAACTTTAAGCCCAGCATGGAAGTGATGTGGGAGCAGAATAAATATGTTAAAACCTGGTGCAGGCAACCAGAAAATCAAATGTGTATAATTAGGCAGCACCTAGGCCAATGAGGATTGTCCCTTCTGTTCAGGTAAGAAAGCAGCATCAGATTCATTCTGATGTTCAATTCTGATATTCACTCAGGTTTCTAAAACAGAACTTTTGCTTCCACTTGCTTTCAATTTCCTTCAGAGAAGAATTTTAAAGCATTGTACAAAGGTTTGGAAATGTGTTTGTGTGAGCAGCAGAAGCCTGAACAGCATCTGTCTTCTTTATAATTAGCTCAGGGAAAAACTAGAAGGCGAGATTTTGCTAGTCCAACCTGAACATGCAACAGACACTGCCTTTCTTGGATGATAAAATGCATGTGGTGAAGAGTTCCTAATTTGTTTCTATGTTGGGCTTATCCATTCAAATGTTTCACATTTAATACCTTTGCTCCTTCCATTTGTATTCTAGTTAAACTTCTGATCTTTCAATATTTATTTTAGAAAGAAGTAAGAATATCCAGGTTCAACAATAAGAATCTCCAAGACATTAGTATTCAAATGTAATATAAAATGTTTAACTGCTAACTGGATGTGCATGATGTCCCGTAAACTTCAGGGACGTGTCACAGAAAAGACACAGAGTCATGTCCTCCTAAAGGACAGGGCAGATGATGGGAGCTGAAGCCATTAGTCATTTCACAGCTTGCTGGGGTTGGCCTTGGTTTTTTATGCCTTTCAGGATACTTAGCCAAAATATTTCATGACATGGCAATACTTAAAGTGAAAAGGGCACAATAATTAGTTCAAGGCATGAAAGGAATTCAATTTTATAATGCCAACTTTCTGAATGCATAATGCATAATAAAAGAAGCTTCAGTATTTGTTTGATAAAACCACAAAACTATCTTCAGAGATGGTATGAAAAATCTCCCCAAAGTTTTTGCTGAGTAAGAGAGAAAATGAAATGTCTGAGTGACTTTTCAATGAAATAAGTGTTTTTCAATCTCAAATAGCCTTAGCTTAAGTCTTAGCTTATCCTCCCTCAGTAGGAGTCATTAGTCAGTGCGTAATAATGATTTTTTTTCTTCAGCCATGGCTGACCAGCCTGGGTGTGATAAAGCCCAGCTCTGGGCACACACCCAGCTGGCATTCTTGGATCACAGTAGCTCTTGTCCCTTTTTCAACTTTGCTGGCAAAGCATCAGCACAGATTCTAGGCATGAATTAATCTACTGTATAAATATATGCTGTGGAATCTTCCCTTGGGAAAAGAATCCGTGTTCACAGAGAAGTGTCATTCTAATTCTAATTTCCATTCACACAGAAGGTCATATTTAGTTACATTTTAAGACATTTATGTGCAGTTACATTTTTGTATTTCATTCTTTCAAAAGATCAAAATTATATCAAATGGGAGGAAATCTTGGAATTAAAAGCAAGGTAAAAGAATCAGGAAAACTTGAGGGCTGTTTAATTTCTCCACTCCCTAGTTACTTCCATCTCCATTTGAAAACAAGAAGTTTGATATTTAAAGATTTTAAAACAGCAGACAAAGCAAAACACAGAAAGACTCTCCATCTCCCTACCCAGACAACTCTAATTCTCTAAGTATCGGTACCTTTTCTCTTATAAGTAGAAATGTACTGTATTTTCAATTTCTATTTTTCTTTACATCTACAAAAGGAACTCAGAGTTCTTAACTATTGTAGCTCAAAACTACTAGATTAAGTGACACTGCCACTACTCATTTTTAGGAACAAAGAAGAAAAAAATTCAGATTGGTTGAAGATATTTAATTTTGCTATAAGACAAGTGTCTTTTTGGGGAGCGCTTTGTATTCCAGACTGTCTAGAACATTCTGTAACGCAGACAGTCAAGAGCTGTGTAAAAGGTATCCCTGCAAAAAAGATTATTTCATAATATAAACTTATCTTAAGGACAGATAGTCAGGAGATCTTTATCCAGACTGGCAGAGTAAAATCTAAAAAGGCTGACAACTTCAAATCAACACAAAAATTAATTGAACTTCAAGACAAGGCAGCCAATGCTTTCCCTGGTAAAGAGTATAAAATTGAAGTTGCCTTTCAAGATAGATCAGTCTCTTCACTTTGTAAAGCTTTTGGTACCTATTGCAACATTTCCAGGGGGCAGGCAATTTAATGAAGAGAATAAGGCACCCCTTAAGTGCCAGTGCTCAAAAAGAACAAGACTGATCATATTTGCAGTGATTCTAAGGTTACCAACACCCAGCACTGGCAGACGTACTCTCCTGTTTTTGAAATTTAGATCAAGGCTTTGTCCTTGTTGCTGTGGTTAACTTTTCTACAGTCTCAGTGAAATCAGCCACTTACTATGCTCACTTAGGCTTTCAAACAAGCAAATGAAGGCACTGTGGGTACTGGACAGCGTTCTGCAATACAGATTACAGGGAGAATGCCTGCTCCATTAGAGGATGCTGATGAAAGAGCTGTATGGTCCCTAGAAGTCCTCATTATGTCTGTTCCTAACTATGAAGAAATTGCACAGACACTGCAGGATTCATCTAATCCTTTTTACTAAATAAATACAAAATGCCAGGCTTAGATTCATGCACTTACTATCATAGCAGCAGGCATTTTAAATGCAAAAATAATGCAGAAAATGTTGCACGGTATAACCAAGTAATCTGGCCAGTTTTATTACCATCAATTGGTCAGCCTCACCATCTTCTGAAATCCCAGATAAACAAGTCTCTTTCCACAACAGAAACAGTTACATTAACTGATATTAAGCATTCATATTTCTTTAAATTGTATTTCTGCTTTGACCATTCTAGGTGAATAGCACCCACTGAACTGCTCAGGAGAAATAGAACACTGTATTTCATTAAAACTCTTCCTCAATTTGTAGTGGTGACCAGCACTAAAATCAAATCTCCTTCTGGTTAGTAGGGGATCAGGGAAAAAGGAAATTGTATATTGTTGATAAGCGTTTTTTGATTGTAGAGAAATAGATTGTTGTTCCACTAGAAGTGGATTATTAATCTTCATGTGATTTTACGATATTCAAAGAGTGACAAAAGAAATACTAGAGATATTTATGAGCATATAACTCCAGGAAAAGATGCTCTATTTCACTGTTTGGATTCAGAATACACTCCTTTGCAATGATTCAGTATTAGAAAGAAGTTCCTATATCTTCCTTTTACTCTGTGACACACCCACCCATTTCCATTTTGCGTGTTTTGTCATTTGGGTTTTAATTTTTCCAATATTTTCTAGTGCACTTGTGACACGGAACAATGGTGTAGTAGAAATATGATATACATATCAGAGGCAAACGCATTTCTCCTCTCACACGACCAATGATAGACTATGCTGGTACTTTGCATACTACAATGGGAAAACAGAAGGATCAAGAATCAGTCAAAACCTCTTTGTAAAGGCATTGTGTTACCCAATTCTTCTCCCCTTCCAGCAACCCACTGCTCATTCTGTTCACTGGAAATAATAATAAATAAATACAACTATTGAAAGCTGAAGGGATCCTCTCTGGTAGTAGGGATGGATTAGAATAGAATATCAGCTTCTTCAGACTCTTTGACTTTCTCTTCAACATAAGATTAAAAATAACTTTGGTATATACAAATAATATTGCTGTGACTCATGAGAGGAGTACACACAACTCTGAAAACTGCACTCACGAAATTTAAATTTAACTGATAGCACAATGCCTACTTCAGGACAAGATGCCAGACTCCTAAAAGCTTAAGCACTCTTTACTCTTCTGCTGAAGGATTTTATTCCTATAAGAATTCAGCTCTGTAAGATAAAGTGTTAAGACATTATTTCTGTAGGTCTCTAGGGCTTGAAGTTTGAATTTAATGCGAACTGAATAAAATCATTTGCTTTTTATCAGTATAGTCCATGAACCATGGTTTGAGGCCAATATGCAACTCTAAGGAAAATGAGCTTAGCTGCCACCCTCTAATCCCTGGATAAGATCATAAAATCACCACATATCACTCAGTCCTGCTTAGCAAGCAATGACTGCCTCCAGAGTACTACTAATAAAAAACTAAATTACAATCATTTGCTCCTCAGAGAGGATGTCTTTTGCAGATTCAGGTGAGATACCTGATTGTGTATAGAGAAGATACAGTGTAGCCAGTACATAACAATAACCTCAATTTCACATTGTTTTCTGGAAAACTGATTAGAAAAAAAGCAGCATCCTTTTGCACATACTTTGTCTTAAACATATATATAAACCATTTTTTTTTTTTATGTCTAGTAATTCTAGGTCAAACTCATGCTCTGCTGTAGCTATCATTCAGGAAAAAACATAGGATTAACTCCTGATTGAGACTGTTGTAGTAACAAGTTTAGTTATAGTTTATTCATTTTACTCACACAGAAATATGAGAACTCAAATATAGAAACAGTTGCTGAAAAACCAGTGCTTTCCATAAAATTCATAGAATTATATATATGCGAGAGAAGAAAAAGATAGAAGTAACAGCCAAAGTATTCTAGCTCATATGACTTGATTGTTATTTCAAATGCTGGTTCTAGTTTTCTTGATTAGATGCAAATGAATTGTACTACAATAGAAAAGTATAGAAGCATATCTGAACTTCAGCTCTGTACCACGCACTGGACATTCCATGGCAGAAACGTGGTGGTACGTGTTCAGGCAGAGTGCAGAAACAAACCAGTACAACTAATCACCACTAACACTCCCACTTAATAGGTAAAACCTAACCAAATGAAACACTTCTAACAATTTAATGGAATAATCTCGCATGATAGATACCCTTAAGAGAAAAAACAGAGGCAAAGTAGTCTAGGCACAATTTCTTAACATTTCTCAGAAGCCTCTGAGGTCCTGTAAGATTCTCTCCACATTAAGAATGAACTCAGTAAAACATCCTCAATTTCTTTCTTTGAAGCAATCAAGTATTTTTTTATTCCAGCATGTAAACTTTAGAATACTTTTTCTTGAATCTTAATAGACTGTGCACCAAAACCATTAGTTAATAGGGTGATAAGACTTCAAAAAAACAGCAAATAAATAGATGTGAATGGAAAAACTGATGGACCCCAGCACTGCTCAGATTTTTTTTTTTAGTAGAATTCAAGCAAATAGAGCAAGCAAATTCTACCCTGTGCAGCTCTCACATACAGTACTCAAAACCAGCAGACACACGCCAGTATTTAGACATCAGCAAAATAACCATTTTACACAAGCAGAATAGAATTGTTTGTTTACATATATAGTGATAGGAGCTTAATTTAAGATTTACTGATGTTCAAATACAGGGACAGGACTCACTAGTTTGACCACAGTCTAACATTAATCTGCACAAACAGCAGACCAGGCTCGAGTGTGAACAGAGTTATCACACAACTATGCACATCACTCTGTGCACATTTAATGTGAAATTAATTAGAATCATATTTAAAGTAAGCATATTAATCAATGAAAACCAAAATAAAAGACTGTTCAAACTAGTCTACAAGAATGCGTAGACTACAGTTCCTGCAATTGCAGTTCCTGCAATTATTATTTGACTCCACCTCTCATTTAAAAAAAGTTCCCATTCAGTACAGAATTTTCAGCTAGAAGTGCAAGATTCTGACAAGGATATATTAGGCCACCTCTATGTCTGCACCTGTCTTAAACAGAACAAAATGAAATGTCAATCTTCTTAAACAAAAATATAAAAAAGTGTTAAATATAGTGAAATTCAGCAAGGCACGTCAGAGTTACATAGTAATATTTTGTAGAATATTTGTACTTTGCACCCTGGATTATACTGAATTTACACTCATCTGAAAGACCTTTATACTCAACAACTCAATGATATTACTGTATTAAAATTTTCTTCCTGAACTGTTCACGTAGAGTCCAGCCCAGAGATTTTCAATGACTTTTTGCCATTCCCTTCTGACAAACAGAACATGATTATCATTGCCTTAACCTTTGTTTCAAGGTAAGTCTCTCGATTCGGACTCCATCCTCACATTCAACCACCCTCACTTTCTTGTTTAACCTCTTACTGGATGTTTTAAGTCTAGTTCTCTTTCACCTTCTATTCATTTTTGATTCTGTGTCTGATTTTATTTCCTGTCCAGGGAAGGCTTAACTCTTCACTCTAAACTGGTACATGCTGTATCCCCACATCCGGGTATGCACTCTTCATGGAGAGCTCTGATTAAAAGCAAGAAACAAGGCTAAATAAAATAAGCAGCCAGACCCTGCAGAGCACATGGACAACTGTATTACAGATCTCTTAGATAACAGGAGGAAAATCCTTTTAAAATTCATATTTTTCTTAAATGGAGGAAAAATCCTTGCTTACAGAAAACATATTGAGCAACTTAGATGTATCCATCAGTAAAAAAGTACAGATAGGAAATAGTGATATATGGTCCTAAACATGAGCAAAGCCTCCAAAATGCGTGGATACATTCATTTGAAAAACTGTAGATAACCTCATAAGGGTGCATTCCAGGTCCGGAAAAAAAACATTTGTAGTACCCAGTAGCCCTCATAGAAGAAGTTAACCTGCTAAAATAGTTTTTTACAATTGTTGCAGAAGGAGGAAGAGCTAGTGGGTTTTTTTTTTTTTTTTTATTTCCTTGGGTGTTCACAAAGCAAGAACTTGATCCTAGCTAAAAATTGTGCCCTACCAAAATTCAGTCAGGAATGTATTTGGATCCCATTGACATCCTATCTCAAGCAACAAGAAACAACTCCAAAGCATTATTCTCAGGCATGGCAGCAGAACACAAACTCCAGGGACTAAGGAAAATTTCCTTTCAAATGCAAATCTACTTGCAGCAGGTAGAGTCTTGTCATCTGATGAGAGATCTCTCCTTACACTTCCAGTAGTAAACAGGTAATTATCCTGCATTGCCTTTTGAACATTTTGAGTTTATATTCACAAGGATAAGCGAAGAATGCACCTTTGCTGACAAATAAGATTGGAAATATCAGTGAAACTTTCTTTAATTCCTAGCCATTTTAAATGAGACCCAAACAATAAATGACGAAGAATATAACTTCAATACTTCCCCCCGACAAAATGGCTGTGATCTGTGGAGCACTGAGATTCTCCTGCCACAGTAAATCTGTACTGTAGACAGGCAAAGTCTGGGAAAAGGACTTAAAGCAACAGGAATGAGAATCACTGACCAAAATCATTACATGCTAATCTTGGACTGTTGTTATAATACCTAAAAAAAAACTTTATGGTGAAGTCAGAACAACAAAATATTTCACTAACACAAGAAATATGTTTCCCTGCTCTGAAATGATTCTTCATAGGTATATGCCCAAAGTGGACATTTAAGCTTCAACACAACAGAAATTAAATGAAACAGTTATGTACTGAAAATTTGTAGAAGCCTATAGGTTTTTATTTTTGTATCTGCTAAAATGAGTTCCAAGGCTAATAGCTGAGTTTGATGTGCACAGACCCAAATCCATTCAAAACCCAAATGTAACATGCTTGTCATGAAGATGTATTTCAATGACAGCCTAGAGCAAACATAAAGAGAATCCCTTAGCAAAGGAGACTAGGGCAGAATGTAGGGAACGCTGAATAACTATAAAATAACCCAGGAAAAGAGTTTAACACATTATCACCGCAGATTTACAGGAAGAGTTTAATTTGCTATTAGGAATGACAATGCAGAGAATTTGTCAGTTACAAAAAGAGCAGAACTGCTTGTCTGACATTCTCTGCTTCTGCTGTTAATTTGAAGCAACAAGAAAAAACTGAGATTTTTCTCTCAATTAGGGTTAGGGGCCTACTTAACTATGAATGATTGTGCCTCAGATCAGACATCACAACAATGATCAAAGCTGAGATATTCAGTATAAATGGCCTCTGCGGACGCCTTATTTGATTTGCATATTTAAAAAATAAGTATTCCCAACTCCACTGGTATTTGTTCATAACCTTCAAGTTTATGAAGATTGCCCTCTAAAGCCATTAAAGTATTCCTGCCTACAAAAAAACCACTTGGCTGAATCATTATAAGCAGAAGCAAATAACGCACAAACAAACATTTCTGAGTCACTTAGGAATCAGAAACCAGGGATCGAATCCCATCAATAAGCAGATACATATCAAACTCATCTGTAACCAAATAGAAATGTAACCCTCATAAACCTTGACAACCTCTTTGCATATAGCTCTTACAAGATATACATCATGCTATGAACTTCAAGACATGACTGAATAGAATGTAATTTTTTCAGTGCCCAAAGCCAGCTCTTTCTTTTTCCCCTCCCCTGTACTGCTGAACATGTTGCTGACTGATAAGCAAATTAATTTTGTCACAATTGCAAAATAAAATATGTAATTAGTTTTCCAGTACACTAAATTGCCATGAGCCCACTACACTGGTTTCAGAGCTGGGAACATTCAACATATACATCGTGTTTTTTGATACTGACTCTGGACCATCCCAACAATAATGTTGCTACTTCGCTTTTTCCCAGTAACAGAATAAAAGCTGGGGCATAATTTGGAAAACAGAATTCCAGGAAACTACAGCTGTGATGGAGAAATATGTGGGAACGGTGACTTACCCTTGACACAGCAAACAACTCTTCTGTAAATAAAGAATAGTAAAAGAAATCCTGGTAAGACAAAGACATGAAACATTCTTAATTCTTTTCTCTTAATGGTGAGTCAACCTGTTAAAATTGATCTATATTTAACCTAGACAAAACTTTCATTTTCATATAGAGAATATCAGTATAAGATTAAGTAAATAAATCACAAACAGTTTGAATATTAGAGTGATGCATTTTAATGAAGCTTTGGTAACCAACAAAACTACCCTGAATGTATTCATGAATTTCATTAATACATATTATTAATGAATAGCTGATCAAGAATGACTTTTCAGAGCTGTTTTTCAACATCACTCTGCAATGCCTGCTGCTCATCGTTTCAAAAAAGATGAGGTAAGAGTAGGAGAATTGGAATCTGCTATAACTGAATCTTTCAATAAAGATTTTGCAAGTGTTCAGAAAAGATTATAAAGAAGTATGTTAATTAGACATTCACTAAAAAAAACCTGCAAGACATCACTCTGGCTTAACTGCAGAAAAGATAGCCACAGTGGGATTGGAAGAAAAAAGGATGTACTAGCCAAAAAACTTGCTCTTTCAAGGAGAAAAATAAAAATGCTTTCCCTCAGGGCCAAATAAGGTAGAAAGATCTTATGTAGCAATGGTACACAGCTGAAGTTCATACGTAATATGTTACCCACAACATTACTCACAGCCACAGGAAATTCAGAAGTTAGTCAAGCCCAGCTAGCATAGTGAGCTATGGCAATATTTGCAGCTTATTATATGTTCAGTGGTGTTTGCTAGAAGGTAGCTAATGTCCCACCTGAGAGTTCTGAAAGTTTCTTATCTCAGCAACAGCGTGGTTTGAATGTACTAAAAATTCAGTCTCATGCTGCTCCTAAGCTGGAATGTCTTGGCAGGATCTAGAACCTGTGGAAACATGCTGCTGAGATGCCCAATGACGCTACATGTCAGCATAGACCTAAGACAGAAGACTCAAGGTGGTTCCATGCCATGAGGTACATAGGTTACTCCAAAAGTAATGCTTCCTGTTAATTTTCATAGGAACTAGAACAGATGAAAAGAGCACAGTGACACTATTTGAAAGAGCAAATTCTCAGCTACAAAACGCTTTTTCAACATAGTCACTATTAGTTGATTTGCATGGATGAGCTGGTCAAGACATTCTTCATTGTGTGGTGACAGTTGTGCAGGGCTGTCTTGAACATGGCTTGTCTTCCACATTGCTGTCACCACTGCTGAAGCACATCACCCATCACCTCACTGCACTAACAAGCAAGCATCAATAAACATTAGTGGGTGCAATTTTTTCCACAAATTGGAATTCAGTGACACACCTATCCTTCATTCACACTTCTGTGTCAGACTGCCCCTCTGCTGTCATCTGCTGAATGACAACACCACACAACAACGTTGGTGAGAAGGCTCAACCTCCACTGCCATACCACCATCATCTGCTTCTGATGTCATGGGTCATTGTATTAAAATAAGAAGCATTACTGCCAGAGCAGCCCCCGTATATTTACCTTTCACTCCCCCATCCCCACCCCCTGAAGAGGTCCAGTAGCATCCAGAGCATCTAGAGTTGTCCATAACTAGGGAGGTGCTGTCCTCCTGTTACTTTGCAGGTAAGAAGTTAACTGTTTGTATAAAGGAGTAGCATCCAAGGTTTCTTCAACTCCTTTGGAAGTGGCACTTTCAAAATGAACTCCAGCTTAGAGGGGGCAAAATCAGCTTAGTAACTGCAACATATTCTGTCCACGAGTTTGATGGCTTAGGCCCCTTCTGCTCCATAACAATGTTAAAAACAAATTACTAGATATACCACAGCGACAATCATCTGCTCATTAGCAAAGGAAGACAACTGCTCACTTCAGAAGCATTCCTCATACTGGATGACTGAGAACCACAGCAGCATGGTGCTTTCTTAGATCTTCAAATTAGTACACATTTTTGTCATGTCAGGGTTCTACAGCTGTTTAAATGTTGTAAACATTTATGAATATTAATTACCATTTGTTCCAGAAGATCTGTAAATCAGTTAATTAGGAACCTGTCATCATATTTGTATTGTTTAAAGGAAAACCCAAACCGTAGCAGAATATGAAATTAAGCTGAGGGGTTTAGTCTTCAGTTACCATTTCATAAATACATAGCTTGATATACTCATACTAGAACCTTCAAAAAGCATGATTTTTTTTCGCTGGTCACATTTTGGTCTAATAAATAAATCCAAGAGTTTAAAGATATATGGTGATGACATCCCATTAGCAAATTCCATCAGGTAAAGCACAGATCACATGGACCAGTTTTAGACTCTCAGCTCAGAGGTGCTGAATACAAAGAAATTGTGAATGAATGCTTGAAATCAGCAATAAGAATAAATTACCCATAAATAAATGATTTATTGACAACTAATAAAGGCTTAACTGGCAGATATTTAACATTAGGACTTTCTTCCCTATGTCTCTTCTTTCAATATTTATTAAGCTAATCACTTCAGTGTTTTATGAATACAAATTGCTTCTTCTCCATACTTGGTTAATTTCGTCTCTAAGCAATGAAGCCGCTTCACTGATTCGCATCAATTAGACTGGATCTTTTCTATATACTAGCCAACAATACTTATTATTTACATTCTTTCCTCAGAATTTGAGAAATACAGCACCTACAAATTGGTGGCATAACTGTAACAAAGGGTTCTTTGAATGTCTCTGATCTGTATATATCTGTGTTACAGAAGAAGCCCTGCAGAAAAGTTCAACTATAGCCAAATACTATTTACATTAATGTCCTAAGATCCAGAATATTTAACTATGCACAAGATTCTTCCTAGGTTTTAAGATTTCTCACTGAAGAAAGTGCAAAATCAATATGTGCAAAGAAATTAACAGTGCCTTTTGTGAATAACAGACTCAGACTTAACACAGACTCAGTTATGTTATTTCAGTGCACAGAAGAAAACAATTTACATGATGCATACTTGTAACTGTAACATATCAAAGAAAACCTCTCCAATACAGAGAACACTTAAGACAAAGTAAGCAACCGAGAAATACACTTCACCTGCATTGGGAAGACTGAAGAGTAATTTTTGATTGATTATCATTCAACTTCTATTGATTTGCAGTTAAAACTTACATGCTTTTAATTTCAACATTAGCAGAAAACCTGAAAATACTTCCAAGGTTTCCACACAGCTGACAGGTAACAGTCAACTGCCTAAAGTCTTAGGTACTATATCCCGAGAAGCATCTTCATGCAAGTTTTACATCACTTTTTCACTTTCACAAACGTGAAATAAAACAGGGCATGTAAGTAAAATAAAGATTAGTCCACTCTCTCATATTAAACCATTTGCTATGACTATTATTACTTATGTACAACAGGAAACAATGTTTGGTGTGTTTCTCCATGAGCTAAAGACCAGTTGCTAACGACTGCTATGCTGTCTTTTTTGGCCATCAAGTCTGCTCACTCATCATTAGTTCCCAGGAAATGCCTGGTTCTTGAAATATTACTGCCCAACTGAAAAGATAGCAACTAACATAGTAATAAACATACTGCCTTCTAGTGGGAATGTATGAACTACAGCCTCACACTGAGGAACTCTTTTCTTCCATTCTCTCAGATGAAGGGCTGAGAACAACCTGGGAGGGGAAATAAATCTGAGGACACAAAGGGCCTCAGCAACAAATGAGCAGTTTAAAAACAAAATCCCCCCACAAATACCAAAAGGTTTTGTTTGTCTTCCTTTTTCCTCACTTTTTTTTTTTTTAAATCATTACTCACCCTGACAAGAATCCTAATTAAAATTTTACACAGTGTGTCTTTTAATTAGCCATGGCTGGAGTGGTGAAAGCTATCAATATTTAGCAGGATAATTGTATGAAATGACTTTTCAAAAATGAACAGCGGGCATGAATCCACTCAACAGCAGGGGGTTATTCAGACTCACACTGTGCAAGATGGGGTGCCTCAGATAATGTGTGAGAGATAATAATGCACACAGGGAGTGACACATGCTGCCATATTTTGTGCTTCATTGGTTTTCTCCAAACAGCATTTGGCTCTTGTTGCACTCAGGACATCAGGGTTCACACAAGCTACAATCTGGTGATTTTTATCTTTATGTTGTTGATTTATTAAACGCACCCTTGTATGTAAGATAAAGTGATAACTCAAACAAAAGATTGAGATGCAGCTCCATGTATTACCTAGTTTGATCATACTTAGCAGAGACTAGTAATGAACACATCAAGAACGGGATTTTTTAAAATAAAAAAGAATAAAGCTTTGCCCATCACAGCAAAACACAAAGCAGTAATCTATTTTCTGAATGCATGGAGTGAATGTACTCAGTTGTTGTATTTTAAATAGCTTTCTAACAGTTGACTTTTTTCACAAAGGAGATGGGTCAGGAAAAATTATAATATTCTTGCTATGGCACAACAAAGAAGTGAGAAAAACCTGCCAATGTTTTGCGCACACACACCAAAGAAATGTTCAGCAAAACCATGTAGAATGGTGTTCCAAAGCTATTATTCACAGTGCAAGCAGTGTGCATGACAAAATCCTTTAGGGACAATGTGTTCCAGAGTAAGAACACAAATCCCAGTGCACAAATTCCTGACACAGAGAGCCAGACGTAAAACCCAGATGAGAACAGTAGTCTGCACATTCAGGATAAACATAAGCAAGAGCAACTGAGTCAGCTCACAGAAATAGTGCTTGAATTTTGGGTAGCACCGTGTGGAGTCAGGAGTTGGACCCAATGATCCTTGGGAGTTCTTTCCAACTCAGGATATTCTATGATTCTATGGTTCTATGTTTACATTTGTAAGATGTAAATGAGCATGTTTCTATCAGCTGACTGCAGAAAAGCTCTTGCCTTCCCATCATGGGAAGATGACTCCTATGGTCCCAGGGGATCCCCCACAACTACGTAAGTAGAGAATACTAGTGCATGCCCAAAACTTTTTATGGTACTAGAAATAAAAGTGAAAGGAGAAACTGGTACTGAAATACCTGCTCATAAGTAAGGTGGCAGATTGATGAAAAACTGCATGGACTCTAGGCAAAATGCTAGTACCTGTATTATTTCAACACAACAGTACAATGGTACAGATCCTTAAAATGCACAGAAGTGCAGCATATGTTTGCCTTTTTTCTTTCATTACTCAAGATGAGTAGATTCAGCCTGTGCTCACAATGCACTATTTCAGCAGAAACATTAAGTACCTCCTCACTATAGCATATAATGCAGCATCAACTGCATCCAAATTTTTCCCATAAATCTCTACAGCCAAATCACCTATAAAACCCAGAGACCAAGACATATAGCTGCATTTTATATCATCTCAATGCACTGCATACCAGCAACATAATTATAAAGCTGCTAATTGAATCAGATTGTCAGAAACATGAGAGGTTTACAAAGCAAGACCAATAGGAAAGACTTTTTCCCCCCACTTCACACAGGTTTAAAGCACCAAGGTTTACAGTACAACAGCCATTTGCACTGCTATACCAACGATACATCACCCCTCCAGAAGCTCTGATCTAAAACCCTGCAAAGCTACAGGAGTCCCTCCACTGAGTTCAATGACTACTAAAATGGGCTCCCACATTAAGTTTGTATGCAAGCCTGGGAATCCAAAATCTTGTTCTTAATGCTTCAAGAAATTTGTTGAGTGACTTTAGCCTGTTCATTTCACCATTCTGTGTCTCAGTTTCAATTCACACTTGGGAATCCCAGTAGTTTTTACAGCCACCATTGACTAACAGTTATAAATCTCTCTCACATTCCTAGGAAGTGGTATGCTGGTGCTAAGTATTTTGAACCCGAAACTTGTTACTGTGTACAAAGTTGGCACTTAACAGTTAGAGAGGAAAGATGAGAGGCACAAAACACCCATGGCACTACAAGCAACACAAAGTACCCCAAAATTAAAAAAAAAAAAATCATCTAATAAGGCTAAAATCCAAGACAACTAATTTACTCAACTACTTTAAAATAGTTTATACAGATAACAGAGTTTACCTTCCACCAAAGACAAGTCAGAATTTGTTTTGTCAAAAAAAGAGTCTTAAGAACTTTGGGAATCTCAGTTAATTGTCCTAGTTATGTTATACAGCATAGTATCTCAAAGAAAGCTGTTTCTTTTATCTTTGTAAGAGATTAACTGATGCTTATTTTTAAACAAAGTGCTAAATTTGAGTGTTTATTTAATGTTGGTGATACCACTTCCAGAAAAACAGAACCCTTCAAAGCAAGGCTGAGCTGCTACATTCCGGTTTAAAGGCAATCTAACTTAAGCCCACAGAATCTGTACATATGAAAGAGAACAACCCACCTAGAATTATAAAATAGTTTGGGATGGAAGGGACCTTAAAGGTCATCTCATTCCAACCTCCTGCCATGGGTTGCCCAAAACCCCACCCCAAATGGTCCTTGAACATTTCTAGGGATGGGTTTTCTACAGCTGCTCTGAGCAACTGGTTCCCGTGCCTCACCACTTTCATAGTAAAAACTTCCTTCCTGTTATCTAATGTAAAATTTATATTTCTTTTAGTTTAAAGCCACAATCCCTTGTCCTATTGCTACACCCCCAATAACAAGTCCCTTTCTAGCTTTCCTGCAGGCCCCCCTTGAGGTACTGGGAGGATGCTACAAGGTCTCCCTGGAGCCTTCTTTTCTCCAGCAAAACCATCTCAGCTCTCACAGCTCATCTGTCTTCATAGGAGAGGTGCTCCAGGACTCTGAGAGTACAGCAGCTATAAGAACTAGCTGAATGGTTATACACAGCATCAACACTGAGGAATGACCAAGTTTATTATCACCAGTAGTCATATGTTTTAAAGATTTGAAGTGTTGGCTTAGAACTGGGGTCATGGTTGGGGCACTGATATCATAGACTTGCTCCTTCAGTTATCATAAGTTAGCAAGAGAATGAAGTTCTCCATCAGTATCTGTTTTATACTTCAAGGGGCACAGCCTAGGCTTTAGCAGTGGTTGCAAACCCTCATCCCCCTGGAGCTCATACAAGCCATCACCCCGATTCTTCCATCTCCAACAAAAATAAATTAGAAAAATAATTACATGCAATAATGTATCTAGAACCAGCAGCGAGATGAGGTGAGTAACCCCAGATATACTGTTACATGTTCACCTCATTCACAATATATTAATCTTGCTGCCAGTAGATGTAAAGCCTTAGAATTAACTTGTGTATTTAAAAAGGCACCTTATCCTTCATGTAAATGAAAGCTGTGTCGTGTAGCCAGTCTTACAAAAGATACAGTAACTGAATGGACATGTGAATTAAATATGAAAATAGCATTGCATCCTAAGGGAATGACTCGGCTGTAAAAGATCTAAACATGAAGTACTATGGGAGCTTCTAAACAGAGTTGTCTGTCTACAATATTAAAAGGCAACAAACATCCAAATCTTTCAGATGCTTTCAAAATAAATTACTAAATAATAAGGCCTAGATTTCAGACAAATTAAATACATATCTGGTAATCCATGCCTGGAACAGAGGGTTTATTAGAGATACCTCTATAGTAGAATTGTGAAGTCTACTTTTCTTTGAAGGAAAAAGCAGGGCTAGAATACTGCAATAAACATGTCATTTAGGTGGGTATAATAGCTGTTTGAAACACTGGCAAATTTTCTGTGCATTGTGTAATGTAGGACTTTCTATTTGACTTTGCTTCCATCAAAACTGGTAAATGATGTCGGTGTTATAAATGAATTGTTCTCAGATTTATTCCTCCTTTATCCTTTCTCTTAAATACCAACATGCATAATCATCCCTGTCACAGTCACCAGCATTTTGTCATATGATATGTATCCTCTGTGTTTTAGTAAGTAAATTTGTTGCAAATATTCCAAACAATTTACAGACATTTAGTCTAGGAAGCATGAGAGAAAAGGAAAGTGAGCTAAGTTATGCATATGTCAGTTCTGCTTCTGTTGCATAAGTGCTCAAAATGGCATTGCAGGCCTGCTTCCAAAGGGAAAGATGGTCAGACAGGCAGGCAGTAGTCTGTAAAGCCAAACAAGAGAGGGATAGGAAAACCATCTACAGCAAATGTAAAGGAGATGGAATCAGTGGTGTGTAAGTGATCTGAGGCAACCAATGGGGAGCCAGAAACCACTTCGGAAAAGCTGACAACAGCAAAGCACTGAAGAAAACAGGATAATCTGAACAGGAAGAAAAAAAAAAGATAAAATCTTGGAAAATTTGAAAAAGAAAACCAGCCTGCCCTGAAGCTTTTGTTGCATCTAGAACAAGTTCATAAGCCTCTTTTCTTGCCTTGAAGCAGCCAGTTCAAATCTTTAAGAAGAAAGCAAGATAAGATAGCAACTGGCCCTTGCCAACCTAGTGAACAGAAGGCTCTGTAGTTCATTACATATAGTGAAGCTACCATTTAAGGAGAACACATTGGACGCATGTATTTGAAGGATGCACCATTGGCGAAAAATCATCTGTAAGTACAGATGGCACAGAAAACCTCTTTACCACTGCCAGGAGATTACGTCCATATCCAAATGCATTACATCTCTGGTATCTTTGAAATTTAGAATCAGGTTTTACTGCAAGCTCTGCGACTCAATCCCATTTTATTACAGACTGAACCACTGCTAGGAAAGAAAGAACTAAATTACAGACTGAGTGTTATTACCAGCTGGATATGTCAAACTCAGAAACTTCTGATAACATGAATTTTTCAATTTGACTAATATTCTGTTTGGGACCATATCTGTTTTCATCATAATCCGTTACTTCAAAACACAGTAAGTCACTTGGGAATCCTTCCATCTAAGGGCTCTGGGGTGGGTGTGCAGGAACAATTCATGATACTATTAGATAAACCAAACAATAATCAAGAAAGAATCTAGCTCTAATTTCAGAATATTCAGATGTCCCAAAGACATCACAAGAGAAGCCAAGACAGCTGTACTGAAACATAGGCAAAGCTGAGTGGAGAAAAAATCCAGAAAATAGAATTACTAAACTTTAATGGAGACGTTCCTAAACAAATACTGATTTTTTTTTTCCTTCAACACTGAGTAATCAAAGCTGGATTTTAGTTTGCAAAAAATCTCTAACACATCTGTTATTGGGAATTTTGACACTTCATAGTAATGGTCTCTTTAAACTTAAGGCAAGTATTATGAAATTAAAACACTCCCACCAGTGACTGCAAAACTCATTTTACCAGTATGTGTGCTAACTATTTGTCCAATCATACATACACATTTGTCATACATCTACAAAAATGCATGCATGTATCATTACTCAAAAAAGCCAAACCAAAAAATATTCTATTAAACATGCTCTGCATATCTGATGCAGATGGCTTTCAATTTCACAACAAACCATTAATTCAAGCCAAATTTGTCAGAAGTCTGTTTCTAGCTTGTAAATCTAATAAGCCTGGTCCGCTATGAAATAAATCCAAATTAATTTACATCTTTACATCAGAAGGATATGAATTCCAAGTTTGATCTTACTGAAGACTTAGTTAAAGCCTGGTGGCTTTCCTAGAATTTTAACCTGCAAAATGGATATTCAAAGCAGAAAGAAAAAATTAAATTGTAGGAATCAAAAAAAAAAGTGGAAATGCTCCCAATTTCGGAGTTCTGACAACCAACCCAGGAGTTCGCTGTTGCAATACTCCACTCAGAAGCAAATCTGCTCTCTCTTACAATTAAAAAAAAAAAAATGAGAACTAGAGATTATTTTAGTTCATTTTGTCATGCAATTTTTTAAATGAATATGCATTTTTCAACACTATGTCACCTCATGAAGGATTTAGATCCATTATAAATTAGACAAAGAAATGTCAAGGTTTATTTTAAAAAGCAGACGAAGTTGCTAACTAACACAAGACAGAAAATAATAGTGCTTTGACAGAAGCTTAACTAAGAAATAAAGAAACAAATACTACAAAGCAATCAGGGAATAAATGTGAAACAAGAGCTGGGAAATTTTGTCTAAATATAAGATACAGCAACGGAAAATTAGGAGCTATGAGACCTCTAATGGGTACATTCCATCACTCCACAGAAAGTAAGAAGCATCAGTGGCAAATGAACAAAATTAGAAACACCAGTCAAATACTTCTATCAATAGGAACAAGCAATACTATCACTAAAACAGTACAAATTCAAATCTAGTGGGAAAAGAGCACCACTCATTTCCTTCAACATACCAATCTGGAGAACAAAAGTATTATCTCTGCTAACTGGACGTGAATATTGCAGATGCTTCAGAAACATTTGGTGCTATTTCTTTAGGATTTACCTTCAGAAATTCAAAATGGCAGTCAAGGCTACCGTGCAGTGAATCATCTTTTGGTTACTTTCCCCAGTTAATACTTCATACTCATTATCAGGCATGCTTTATCCACTTGACAAATGATGCTATCTACTCTGACTCTATAGCTCATTTTTGTTTGGCTACATCCACTAAAACACTTGCAGTGATATGGACAGAGCCACTACCATATTTCACACACATTTCACTTTTATCAATAGCACCGTGCCAAGCTTTTTGTGTCTGTAATTTCAACACTATAAAGCAATTGTCTAAGTCAACAACCTCCTGTATAGTGACTCAGACATAAAATGATAGTATGGTGGCATGGGTTGTCATGCATTTGCAGAGCTGCAGTACTGACCCTGTACATGTTTTTAACCCAGAACAAATGTGGGGCAATTTAAGCTTGGTTTAGCATGAAATGAAAGAGAATTAAGGTAATCTGTGTGACTTTGAGATTGCTGTTGTTGGCTGAGAGAATGCAAATGGATAGTTACAGCTACTCAGCTGATAGCTGCATCTTACTCCGGTGTTTTAGATCTCAACCAAACCACTTCCATCTCCACACAATCACAGCACTGTATACTATTTCTAGCCCAGCTAAATCATATTTGAGAAGATCTCAAATTGCTGCCAAATTATCTTCCACAAGCCCAGGAAAGCCTACACAATGAACAGTGTATTGGGAGACACCAAGAATGAAAACCTGAGAAAGGTCATTGCACTTTTACAGATAAATAATATCTTTCAAACTAACCTCCATCAACAGCTCCTGTGTTGATTACAGACAAAAAGAGCATGTGTATATTCATTAAGGCAGAAGAGCACACAAGGTGCATCCTGCAACAAGCTTGGCAAAACCAAGGCAATCTAAGGCCAGGCTTCCTGATAGGTGTGAGCAGTCCAGTCCTACAGGCAGGAGGCACAACCACCTCCCTGCATGTAGCAGGCATGCTGTCAGCTCTGGTTAGGTGCAAGAGGACAAGGATTCTTTGACCTTCTACTGAATGAGGCAGGTGTCATGTCCATTCCACCAGCCATACAGTGACTAAACTGCAATGCCCACTCACTGCCAGATGCTGTTTAAATTGCATGCTGTCAAAGACTGCCCAAATTATTATTATTTTAAGTCAAAGGAGCTTGTGATTACTTTTTCTAGAAAACACTTAAATGTAGAAAGTGAGTTGGTTTGCTTGTTACGATTTGTTGTTCTGAAAATGTCAAGAGCATACGAACAAAAAACCAAAAACCCAAACCCTGAAACAAAAGAACTACTCAGATCTCTTCAGTCAACCTGAAATGTTATTACACCTGCAGGTCATTCAGTTTGCATTACAGTAATTAATAGCTACACTTTTTCTTAAATCATGCTCAAACCACATGCTCTTTCATGTTCTCCACTCATTCCTTGTCTTCAGTATTTTTTTTTTTTAAAGTGGTAACTGAGTGATTCCAGCTCTCACTGTGCTCAGCAGAGAGTTTAGAACACAGACCAAGAGCCAATAAACTTCAGTGTGATTGAATAATGCAGTTCAGTCACTCCTCTTTTTCCTTCCCTTACATCATCAGGTCAGCAAAACTTGAGTGAACATTTCTAAAATTTTCTTTTCTAAATCCCCATCATCAGGCCCTGCCTTCTAGATCAGGCAGCATTAAGCTCAGATGCCACACGTTGCAAGAAAGAGCATTTCAGTCAGATGTTAAGAATTCACAGTGAACACTGGAAAAGAGACCCAAAGTGTTCACACTTCTACTCCCAGAGATACGCAGAGCCAGATAATTATCTGTATCTGAACATGACAACACAGTGAATAAAATAACAGACACAAGCATAGATAAGAATGAGCAGTATCATGCCAAGTCATGGCACATGGTCACCACATACTGCAAGCACACTTACAGATGCTCCTGTCTAGCTTGGTATACAGGTTGTTGAAAATGCTGCTTACAAACTATTACCAAATATATGACTCTAAATACATGATTTCTCTAAATTAAACCTTCTGGAAAAATGTTTCATAACAGAAGTATCCCTCTCAAAATAATCATTATTGCAGTCCTTATTCATAGCTTGACATATGAAAAATTCCAAGAACACCTATTTTATTCTTGCATTAACTAAGGCACAAAGAACCAGTTAATATTAAATCAAACTAAGTCAATGGAAGCCTCCTAAGTGACTTCTGGATGACCTAAGAGCTGTAACAAGCCATTAGTCCTCATTCCCCTCCCAGCAGTAAACAATTCCTCAAAGGGTAAAAAGTTAACTTTAAGCTGCCACATCCCTGAGAAGGGTAAAATCCTTTATGTAACCCCTTCAATTTGCCTCTCGGTAACAAAAGTGCAATGTGCATCTCTGAAGCCTTTAAAGAGCAGGAATCCACAGAAGGTCAAGACCTAAATGACATATTCCTCTTCAGTCTGCAGATAAGTGAGAGCAAGTTTTCTCCACATAGGCTTAACAGTGAGCCCTTTAACATTTATCCTTCATATCAAAGTCAGTAACAATTTATAGCTGGGACACAAAGATGAAAGCAAATAAAGAAAACATTTCTCACAACTCCAGAAAAGATGTTCATCTTCAAATGCATTTGATTTCCAAACAATTGCCATCAAAATTTGAAGTCATGGAGGAAAAACATGAAAATATTATAAGAAATTACAGATAATGAGAATGCACAAGGTGTTTAATGTCTTAGTCAAGGCTTCAAATACTTTCTAAAGACCATATCAAACAAACTTTATGAAAATGTTTCAAAAACTGAGGTGACAACTTGAGTTTATAAAATTTTAGTACCTCCAGAATTTATACATTAGCCCAGAATTCCCATTCTAAAAGTCCTGAGCAAACACAACTTCTGTTTCTTCACTTACATGCATTCATTTAAAAAAACATCTTCTGGAGTGATAAGAACGTGCAGAATATTTTCTTTATAACAGTTTTGATCATAATGTTATTAGCTATTTTGTTAGAGAGAAGCTCCAAGCCTTAATAATAATGATTTTGTGTATTAAAGTTAATAATAGCTTTTTGGCTTTCAAATTAACATTGGACCATTTATTTTTATTTGAAAGCTGTGCCATGATTTAACCAAAAACAGGATCAAAACTCCAGTCTCCACTTAAATAATTTTACACAGATTAACACTAAGCTGCCTGCATAGCTCAGTTAGTACCAAGAACTACATAAAAATTATATTATTTCAGCCATATCAGGTGAAACTCACTCTAGCAGACTTGAGTGACACCAACCCTCTAGGCAGTGGCAACTTTAACCTGCCTACAAAGTCCCAGATAGTTTGAAGCACTGCAGGTTTCATTTTTTATTTCACTGTGATTACAGTGATTCAAGAGCTTCTGGGCAATTGCTAAAAGCTTCTTGCTTCATGGAGCAGGAGCACTGTGGAGAAGCAACTGAGGATCTTCTGGAGAGTCAACTTCATGATCATAAAATGCATGTAGAGATTCAAATAATTCCACTTCAGTTAAGCATGTGTTTCTGTACTTACATGAAATGGAAAGAAGGCAAAAGGAAGAGATGTGTTCTCCTCTTTCTTCTTCACAAGCAGCCTAAAATCCGTCAAGTTGTTGAACTATTTTTACTTGGATAGAAATAAATAGAAATAAAAAAGCATAAAATTCGTTGTTCTTCCTATAACCTCCAGTGACCATTTGTTAACCCACTTTTGCCCTGAAAGTACTTCTACTAGTTTATCAGCATTGTTTCTCCCTAAATGAAACTTGTTGCTCATCTTCCTGGGAGCAATTAATTTTTTTCTTGCTTTCTTTGCTCTTAAACAAGCTATTAATTTTATTTTCAAGATAAATTAAGGTGGGAATGTAGTCCTTATTTGATAACTACCAGCCTTGTGCACTTTGAGTAAACAAATTTTATAGTTTCAATTTGTTCTTTTTGTCACCAAAACAGCCAAGCAGCAAATACAACTCATGCAGTGGGATTTGTGGAGTAAAAGTTGTGCGAAGAGAGAAATAACATAAATAATTCAGTAAACTGTCATCCACAGCACAACACTATACTAGCAGAAGCTTGTCATTAAAATAGACCCTAAAGGAGTGACAGTGGGGTAGCTGCATAAACAAAATTACATACCTTAAATTTTTACTGGCCATACTTTCATTATGTGACACACAGTTTTGCTACAGGTGCTGTCTCTGGTAGTTCACCTGAATGACATGGTTACATAGCCATCAGCTGCTAAACTGCTCAGAAATGAAAAAAATACCTTGTCCAGGCTGACCTTTTCAGCTCCTGAAGTTAGTCATACCCAAAAAACATGGAGACCGGTACAGATAAATTATCACTACACACCTTTTAAGTTCTATCTTTTCTACTGGTTTAGAGGTTTAAAATGTTCATATTTTCCTAGTAAGTGCTTCTACCATGTCTGTCTGTAAAGCACATTTTAAGATCACATTACAGTTCTAGGATAGGTCTCTCAAACTGCCTGAAGCTTTTACATGCTGTGGAATAAAAGTTAACCCCTACCTGTATTCCCAAACTTTTTTTAAAAAAAATAGCACTATGGTCCATCTTAAACAACACATGACTCAGTTTTCAAAGGGAGAACAGAATAATCTTGTAGTTCTTGACACTGAAGCCTGGACTCAAATCCTATTAGTATTTTTAAATACCATACTCTTATTTTAAAATATGAGAGCAACAACTCTTATTTAAGTCAGTCCTCAAGCCCTACAACTGACTCAGTCAGAGTCTGAATGATATTGCTTAGTTAATGCTATTGCATTGAAGGCCCTGAAGGAGAAATTGTACAAACCCTTTTCCTTGTCCTCATGCCTTTAAAATGACATTACCAACACAAGCTAGGCTACTCTGCCAAGTTGCTCTGCATTCTTCTTTGTGTTGCCTGTTCATTACACCACAGCAGGCTAACATCATACTTCTGATATTCTCAGTTCTTAGAATCACGCAATTATGCAAATTCTCAGGCTTGCAACAATTGTGCTTATTATAGAGTTGAAGCAAAAGGCATAATGAAGAAGATTCCAAACACTAAATTCCTAAAAAAGAAATAAAAAAAAATCTATCGTTCTTTGAACTATCCTTCACAGAAAATACCCAAACTTCTGAAATAAAAGGACATTATTTTGTAAACTACTGGAATCTGATATTGCAACTTAAACAGCTAGCAGCCTAAAAAGTAACAGCAATTAGATGCCTAAAAATGTTAGCTCAGAAACACTGCTGGCTACAAATGAAAAGAAAGATAACTCTAGTTAATACAGAGGAATTTAGAGATTAGGCAAAAATCTAAAGCTGCATTAAATTTCACTCTACCAACAAGCTTAGAAGAAAGCGACTTCCAAGGTTTATAACACTTCTCTGGATGTTCATCAGGAGGTGAACAAGTTATAAAATTGATAATGAAATAAAGTAGTCTTTATGGCATCTTCCTAAAAGAAAAAAGGAAGAACTTGGTCTCTTCATGTGGAAGGGAAAATGAAAATAAGATTCAAAGCATACCAACAGTGCAAATTCTTCAGGTGAAGGACAGAGTTTCCACACAAAAAAAATACTCATGAAATGTTGGTATGTATCAGGTCACCAGAACTCAAAACTGAGAAACAGATAAGCTAGCTCTGCTGAATGCGTCTGAACTGGAGGCAACAGATCCCACTGGGCAGTTTGTAAAACCCTGGGTTTTACAAAGCATCGTTCTTTGTCTGGACAAAGTGTCTTGCCTTCTTATTCAGATGTTGCCTCCAGGTTCAGGTTGAGATAAGTCACAGAAGCTGGTGGCAGGGACAGACTGAGAGACATCAGCCACTGCACTTACGTAGATGCAGTTTTTCCAATATAGGAAAATCAAGCTGCGTCTCAGGCAGGATATGCAACATTAAAAAGAAAAAAGAACAAGCATTATGAAGTAGTTGCTTATTGTATAGTCCTCCGATAGAAAACAACTGAGATAAAGTCTTGGCCTTCGTGGAGATTGATCTTTTCAACTTCACATCATGATTCAACACTGTTCTGGAAGAGTAAAATGCTTGAAACATAACTAGATCTGTCCTAGTGTGCCTTCTTTTAGTAGGAAACTCTCCTTATCTTTTCTTCCTTGTATTTGATAACAGAAAAGCAGTAGGAATTTATAATCCTCATTAAAATTTTAGAACTATTTCAATAACTAAGTTTGCATTACAAAAATTAATAAAAGGAACCTTTGGTAGGGTCACTGACATTTAACAAATTATGAAGTGGTTCTTTCAGAACATCCCAATCTGGTTATCTTGCCTCATTAAGATTTTTCTATCTAGAATATAAACCCTTTGATAACATCTACTTCATCTTCTTTTCCATCTGACAGCTGTCACAGAGGAATGAAAGGAATATTTTATATTTTTACTGGAGAGGATTTTCTTCACATCATTTCATTAACATTACAAGATAAGTTGGATAACTCTTGTGTTCAGTAGATTTCTTTAAGAGGTATCCTCACAAATGTAGTCACACTGAGCATGCCATGAATGAGTTAATACAATCACTCCACACAGTTTTTGAAGAATCTAACACAGTAGGCTGTATACTGTCCATCATAAACAGAAAACCAGAATAGCTGTGTACTAAAGTGCCAGAAGACAGAGAGCCACTTAGAGCATCTTATTTACTGAGTTTGAATTTGTCATTGTCCTTATACATAAATAAAACAGACTTTAGAATATAAATAGTAGAGTTTGCACTGCATGGCAAGGATGTTAAAACATCCTACCTATAAAGACATCTACAGCCATCAAATCAGACTTTGCTGTAAAATACTGTTCAATCCCCATCAAGACTGAATAGTAGGCCTAGAGATCTATGTAACAAAATTTTAAAAAATTGCTGCAAATGTACCAATTTCCTAAAGGCAGGGCCACTAGGAATCTCATTTGCATCTTCAGCAAAAGTCTTGACTCCAGATGTTCCTAACTATTTTGTAAATACTATCAATATCAAAGATTTTGTCTTTGTACACATACATACATAAAGGCATTGCATATTTTCACAGATCCCAGACTCACACTTTCTTGAGAAAGTGCAGCTGTCCTCACTGAAAACTAAGTCCAAATTAGTTCAGAGGAAAACTGCAAGAACTACATGTCTACACATTTATTTTGCAGCTGGTGTGATAAATAGTTGAATTATATCATCGTTCCTTGGAGAAACAGGGAGAAACACTATGTCAACCTGGAAAGCGATGGAGAAAAAAATCAAGACAACTGTGGATGGTGGCTTGCCTCCAGCACACAGGTTTCAACAGGGAAAAGGGTTTGTTTTACAATGCATTTTCCTGAGAATTTTGCATAAATAAGAAATAATGACATATGATGATACTGATCTATCATGGAAATGGTACACACTGCATGGAATGAGAAATTGAGTTCCTTCAAATGATCTCAAAGAAAGAATTACTTATTAATGAGTGGAATGTTGCAAGAGCAATTCTTCTAAAAAGCTATGCTTTGACAACAAGACTTATAAAGTCATTCAGCACTGGCCTATCCTTGATTTTTAAAACTATCAAATGAAATAAATCTAACTGACCACTTAACTTCTCAGAATGTGTTTCTTACAACAGAGAATCAAAGAAAACTGAAAATATCAGGAAGTTCTGCCTATCTCTGTATTATTCACCTAACTTGCTTCAGCAGAGAGATGTAAGCAATGTAACAGAAGAAAACTTACTCTACAAAGTCTAGCTAGGCATATTCCTTCAGTTATACAAAACTATAAGCTCCCTCTACTGGTACAGTAGAATTACTAGACACTGATGGTGGCCCTAGATTGTGCTGTTTTAGCCTTAGCATATGCAACTGTTCCTTCTGCATTGTCACAAACACCACTGACTTTTCCTGTTGTGGAGTATTCTTTTAATCTAGTAATAAAAAAAAAGTAGGAGATACAAGATCTTACATGTTAAGTCTACTTCCTAAACAGATGCATTCATATTCAATACACGAACTAGCTACAAGGATTTCTTTTGTTGATGGTGGTAGTGGGTTCCTTTGGTTGTTTTGTTGCTGTTTTGTGAAGTAGTATTTATTCATGATTCTCCAGCATGCTTTCTCAAAAAGCTAGTTTCAGATTTCATAAATAAAAACCACTCACCAATGTAAGACAGGTGTTATTAACAGTACTATTGAAAAACAGAATCTCATCTAAATGTCCCATAGTACAAGAAGCTGATAAATGGCAGCATGTGATTAATCCAAGCCACTGAAGTTGGTGAAACATCAGTTAAGCCCAAAAAAGTACCAATTAAAATAATCCATACAAACTCAGGCAGTACCTTAATATACACAAGTGTACACCGCACAATAATCAAACTTTTTTTTTTAAATCTCGACTTTGCCCCTGCAGTCAATCAATTCACTCAGAGGCAAATAATTTTTTTTTCCCCTAACTTCTTCTCGTACTTTTTACTAAATCCTCTGCATTTCTATCTCTAACTGAAGTAGTCTGGTCATCTCTTGTTAGGCTCACATTTTCAAAAACATTTGTGATTTACTCCATAAATCAAGAATTGCAAAGGCTATAGGATATTTCATCCTCAAAATTTATGCCTATGGTGGAGTGCTCTGGTAATGAACATAAAGGATCATAGAAAAAAAGAAATGTCTCTAGTTTCCACAGGACAGCCATGCTCGTTTTATCTGTCCAGAAGGTAAAAATATTCTGGTTCAGATAGAAACTGTGAAGAAAAAAATATCAAGAACAGCTGTCCTGAAAGAAGCTATTGAAATTCAACTTCAAAACACTAACAATGCCAACAAGACAAATTCCAGGTGGCAGCCCAGACCACAGCCTTTGGGAAGTGTGTACAACACATATTTTCAACAATCTGAAAAAATGAGATAAAAGTAATACAATGTATAACTGTATTGACAACAGCCATGTCTTATTAAAACAATGTTTATAATGTTGAACTTAAAAAAAGGTCCATAGGGAAAAAAATATTACAGTACAGAAGTGATTGACAGCACCTGCAGGAGTTAACAATTTAGTGTTGACACTAACCAGGCAATGAATACAAATATTGCCCCTTCAATTTTAAATAAATCAGTTATTTTTCCTACATAAAGAATTTACAAATACAAGAACGAAATCGGTTTCACCAGTCAGATCAATTCCCCACATAAGTCTTCTCTAAAAATGTTTCCATACTTTTGCCTCTCACAGCTTTTTCTTATGAGGTTTACCTTAAGACTGTCTATAATTTTAGCAAAAATGTCAACTAAATTCCCAAGCTTTGTTCACTAAAAGGATTGTTTCACTGAAAACTCAGGAGCAGCACACATTGAGATATTTCTATTAAAACTGCAAAGAGGAAAACAGCAGAAAATTTGCACATTTTCCCTCTTGTTTTTGTAGACATGAATCACAGTCTTGGGTTGTGGGACTTCATGCTATTTTTTGACATGTCAGTGTGGGGTCAATTCTGAGTAGATTTCATTTCTATAAACCCTCAGGCAATGTCATTTTGACTTCACTGTGATCTCTGCACAGCTCCTGTCTGAGAGCCAGTTAAATGGAGAGAAGTTCAAAACTCCATTCTCCAACCAGCAAAAGCACAATTAAGTGTTTAACCTCAGGATGTGATAGGCAAGGCTCCTACCTAGTAGCACGTGCTCAGTGATGAAATGCAAGTCTGGAATCACCACCAGAAGATATTTATTGAGATCTAAATAGGATCATCTAAACAGGTTTCTTTCAAGTAAAATCTGCCAGTGAGAACTTTCCAAAGCAATGATATTTTACCTGTGCAAAATGCCCTTAAGGTATCCTCTGTAGAGCACCAACCCAACACCAGCATCAGGAGTTCTGCAGCACAGGAAGTAGTAAGAACATCGCCACTTTACATATCAATGAAAATGAATTACACAAGATCTGAATACACTACCTGAAAAGCACTACTTGTAGATGAAACAAGAACAAGAAAGGAATTACACTGCTTGCACAATGAGTGGCAAGTGAAAACCCATGAGGAAATAAGTAGAGGTTTTGGCACCAAATGAAGTGAACTCCACAGCTCTCCTCTGTAAACCTCTCCTAAGCAGCACACCCAATATCTGAAGGCCCTACTTAATAACACAACAGACAAAAAAGAAACTCAGAAAATCAGGAGACAGTCACAAGTTTGGGTGGAGGATTTAATAATCACTTGAGATGCAGCAGGATGGAATTCACTATCAGTGCTCAGAAAAAAAAATAGCACAGACCAGAAATAAGAAGGAAATAAAGCAAAGCATTCTCTATGAAAGCATAAAGGAGGCATCCAGGTCCTTCAGAATGAGTACATACATATTTTGCTTCCTGTGGCTTTATCACACAGCCTGATTATAGGCTTTTGGCAATGTTCCTTGCAATAGTGTTCTCTACAGAGGCTGTAGAGAGTAGTGTGACTGCCTGAAGGAAAAGAATGAAACTACAGAAGCCAAGAAAAAAAGGAGAAAAATCATAAAATCTTGAAGCTTGCACAAGAAAGTTTTCCTTAGTGGGTCGTACATCCTGCTCTTCCTTTTGATAATGACAGACAATGTGAAATCTTATTTCAAATTATCAGTTTAAAGTGGTTCCTTTCCACTCATTTTTCTTCTCCTTTTAGATACAACAAAGTTCTTTCTTTGAAACTAGTAGGTCTTAAAAACACTTCAGCTTTAGTTATAAGTTGCATAATTTCTAAGAATCTTACCTACTTTAAGCTACAGTTTTTATCTACATCCTTTTCTCAGTATCCCCTTCACAGGACTAAAAAAGCCTGGTAACTCAGGTGTTGGGTTTCTTCTCCCTTTAACAGCTAAAGCTAATCTCACTGTTAAACTAGTGATTTTTGTGAGAGTTTTCAGAGTTACAGAATACCTCCTACCCAAAGTCTTCCTCACACTGCGCGTGAAATCCAAAGATAAAGTTTCACAGAGGCTTCTCAGAAATCCAGCAGTTTTGGTCAAAAAGGCAGGCCAATGTAGGAATGTCACATTTTTAATGGTCTACAACTTCATGTAGCAAATACTACCTTCATTCCACTGACTGTAGTAGTACAATATTACCAGTTTTCATCTGCAAAAACAAGTACTTAAATTGCCAGCAACTGGACAACACAAGGAAACAAGATTGACTGAAGCACTAGTGCTTTACTAACGAGTCAAATACATCTCTAAAAAAATCTGTCACTGTCACACATTCTGTCTTTGGGATACTTTTCTTTCATGTATGGCCTGTATGCTATTCAAAGTAACTTCACACCAACTTCCAGTAAGAAACAGTTGCTGGTACTCAGTGTCTCTGGGCATCCTCCATATCTCACTGTATGCATGTTGTTGTCTTTGGAGAAATCACTTACTTAGCAACAGAAGACCTTCAATAAATTAAAGAGGACTAAGTCTGTATGAATTCTTTATATCATTTAAGAGGGACCTTAAGGAAACAAAAAAGTGTGCAGTCACATGATTTTCCAGCGCTCAGTCCAAAGAAGTAATTCTAAACACCTGTGATACATACCTCTCTAAGTAGACGCTGACTCATGAGCCTGAGATCACACTGTGGAGCTATGAAGAACATCACCATTCACCTTTAAAGTCTTTGGCCATAGTAACTTCTCAATGGCTTTCACTTACTTGCAAACAATTCATAACCTGTCTCTAAAAAGAGGCAGGCTTTGTTTCTCTTGACAACATGTGATATGTTGAAACTTAGACAATCAAAGCACACAACAATAAAGCCAGCATTCAGTTCTTGTCTCTTACAAAGAGAGATGCAATCTGTTGCTGGCCAAAGCACCTGGATTACTTGATATATTATTTCATGTATCCTGATTTTTATTGGCTTCATTTAATGATGACACACTCATGTGGGTAGGACCTTCCCTAATCTTCTGTCTACAGGGAATCTAGCATAGCAAAGCCATAGCATTCTGAGGTTCCACATACTATTTTATTGTTCTCATGATTGGAAGTTGCTTGCTTCGTGGTTTTCCACACATTATAAATGCTACCACGCATACCAGTTTAAAGCTAATACGTGCAACCCACTAAGCTATTTATCAGGCTTGTACGCATCATGACTACTATAATTTTCAGTCCCTTTGATACCCTGCAGGTACCTTTTTAATTTCATTTCTGTTTTCTTATTATGGTTAGGCAGAATGTAGAGGATTAGATGGATAGAGCATGTATATCATATTGCTTCCACCTGTAGAAAAATGTGCTTCAGTTAAAAAATACAGATTTTCCTGACCTACAGTAACAGTCTTTTCTTACTCTCCAAAGAGTAAAACAAAGGACCACCCCCAAGTAAATGGAGTGTGTTTCTAGATATCAGATAGAGCTGCAGCAGAAGCAAGTCTTGAGAGCGAACAGACAGATTTGTTCAGATGTTAATGAAGGATCCGGCTCAATGAGACAATGCATTTTAAAATTCAGACTGCATATCTGAAACTAGCTTTTGAAACACAATAACTCCAAGACTTTCTATAGTTTTTTCATTTCTCAAAAATTCTAAAAATGTCAGACAGATGAAGAGTGAATGCTATTGTTATGAATAGAAAATCTCAAAGATATATTATCAGTAGTCTTAACAATGATAACCTTTGGGAATCAAAACCAGATCTCCTATACATACCCTCATCACTTCTCCAACCAAAACTTTGAGGCTCTGGTTGAAAAGCAACATTCCCCAAGGATACTTGTGTGAAACAGATCACTGGCATCCAATAGGAAAATAAGGCACTAACTCTCCTTGATAGTCACACACAGACTGATGCAGAAAATAGATGCTGCTCACTCCTAAGTAAAAGGTACTTGGGAGTGATAGGATAATGCAACAATCCTGGCATTATTTGCAAAGCATTTCAGACAGGTATAAATCTACTAACTACTGACTATTCCAGTTCCTACTTGGAGATATTTTGACAATCCAGACTGGTCCAAACCTAGACCTAATTATCTCTGAGTTGCCAGGCACCAGTTACGTCTTCTTTTCAGTGTCCAAAGAGATGCAAAAAAGAAAGTAATCCTCTGAGAAACATTCACAGATGAGTTCTCAAGACAAAAGAAATAACAATGTAATAAACATAGTGTATATCCTATAATACCTTCACTGCCTGTGTAACTCTTCTGACTAACACCTCAGCATTTCCTAACAGAGAATGGAACAAGTATTCTCAGATGTGTAATGTTCAATTCAGACTCACACCATTAAACCCTTTTAACTATTAGATAATCTTCTTACTTCCTCTGAGAATTGTCATCCCATTTGCCTGCTCTTGTTCATCATGAATCTGTCAAGGCACAGTACAGAAAGCAAACTAGCACTCTGAGTGGGGAAAGAGCATCCAGCCTTGGTAAGAACTGTGGGTACTTGAAGGGCCAGCTCAACTGCTGCTGAAAGGGGCAGAAAAAACAGCATTTCATTCTCTGAATCAAAAAAATTAACTGCATTGGCTAACATTTACCTGTTAACTGACAAAAACCAAGTAGTTCTTCAAAACTTACTCTTCCTATTGTACAACAGAACAAATAAAGCTGCAGTATGAAGTACAGTTTGCCAGTATTACTGAGTTTTTCAATTTGCCTATTGATTTAGAGAATGATCCTGTCCAACATTCTGTATATACATACACAGACCTGCCTATAAGATTTACAATAAATATTAATATTGAAGACATTAAACTCCAGCAGCAGATGGAATAGACATACATACATTTTGATGACTTTTTTTTTTTTGGTACAAGTTGCAATGTTATTCAGCACTATATAACGCAGTAAGACAAATCTCAACACGCACAAGGATCTCCCTACCAGTCAGTAAAAACTGGCACGGATGGCATTCTGTTTTGCCATAGCCAACAGAGAAACTCTGAAATAAGCAGCCACGTGGAAGTTTCACTTCCTTTGAAATAAAAAAATGAAAGCATTTATTGAGGAGCTGAGTTGGAAGAGCCCTGGGATCCTACTGGCAAAGTATCCTACAAGCAGAGGTAGAACACTGCAGTTACACAGATTTTATTTTTATTTTTTTTAAAGCCAGCAGAAACATTAGCAAAGTGGTATTGTTGGTGGGAGGATGCAGTGGATAGAGGATGCCCATTGAATCAAGTACAAGAAGCAATATTACTCCAATTTCCAGCAAAGCTACAGCTTGCCATGTCAAGTCTTTCATTTTACAGTCTTCAGCCAAAATCTTCTTGCCTTAAACTAGACTGCTGCAGTCTTGACTTCTGTGCTTCAGGCCAGTTACTGTTATAAACAATATACCTCTGTTGAGGGTTTTTTTTTTTTTCTGGAAGGTTAAAATCCATGTTTCCACTTCTCACAGAGAAAAAGATGAACAGATAAAACAAATAAGATTCATCAGATTACTGAAACATTATCTGAGCAGAATGGTATGTAGTTGGTATTATGGTGGTTATTATATACAACACGGAACAAGACAATTACTCACCCAAGAAGATAACAATTATGTAGAAAAATTAACAAGGCGGTTTGAATACGCAGTAACATACTCAGCTGTTAGGGCCAAACTGGAAGATCCAATCATGCATTTCTTGTGTTTGTTTTGCATTCAAATTATGAAGAATCACCTTCCTGAGGTCTGACAGCTTAATGTTACAGCTTACATACTGAATAATGCATACATTTGGGATGATTGCTGGAACATTGTCATGATTTTGGGGTGGATGGAAGATAAAGAGGTTGGTTCTGAAGGATATGGTTTTAAGGTTACTGTAAGGAATAAGGAGTAAACAACAGACTTTAAGAAATGAGTTCAGAATAATAATGTTTCTTGGCAACATTACTAAAGCTTTCTGTTTTATAAACTATTACTGTAATCATAGTAATCTGTTCATGCTAGTAAAGTGTTAAATTTTAATTTATGTTATAAACCGAGTTAGATGAGCCAGCACCAAAAACCCTCCTAAGGTAATCTTACAGAAAATTGATCCTTTGAAATAAATTCCAGAAGAGTTTCAAGCTGCATGTCATTCTATCTGACAATTTCTTTCTAGACATTTAACAGTCTTACCAATATGATTCAGACACTAACACTTCTTTTATGTTCAAAAACATGCTTACAGGCTCGTTTTTTCCCCTCAATTAAATTCTCTTTATTTGATTTTGAAGTTAATTTCAAATCATAGATTAATAAATGGTTTTGCACCATCTCAGAACAGCAACAACAAAGCCTACAATTCAACTGGTTATTTGCTCTGGAACTGCTCACAAAACTCAGCATATTTTTTAAAGGAAAAAGTCACAAATTAATAAATCTGACACCTGTTCAGCCCTTATCTTCTCTACCCTTTGATGTTTCAAATAAAGGTATAGCAGTCTCATTTCTGATGACCTTTCCAAGAACAATGTTGCTGTCTATTGCTCTCGTAGCTCTTACTTGCACTGTATTAGCTGTGCAAATCAATTAATTACTGGTATTATGTAAAGTTTCGGACAGAAGAATATACACATACATAACACCTACAAGACATACAAGATCCAGTGTTTTTTTATCATTACTATTATGAAGTCAGTGGATAATTTTCATCAGATGGAGAAGCTGCATAAATACCTTGGACATGCCTAGGACGAAGACTTATATCAAAGTAATTACAAATGTAAATAGATTTCCTCAAAAAAAAACCTGATATTTGAACTGCAAATAAATATTCCTGTAGCCTTCCTTACCAAGCATACCAAATATATACTTTAATTGCCAATTTTAAAAATAGATATTTATGTGCAGGACCATTCCCTTCTCCTGCTTTATGATTCTGTTATAAAATTACTCTAGACTGATACCTAAATGATTTTATCTACCACACCTTCCCAATTTGGTCCTCACCAATTTGAGTTTCACTTCACATGTAATTCAGCGTAAGATGCCTAAGGAATTGGTAAGAGGTAAGGCAATCTTTCACCTCTGTTACCAGAATACAGCAAAGCCCAAAACATAAGCAATAACATTACCAGCATCTGAAGGCTAGAGAGCTTACTGAGTTATAGCAGAGATGGAGTAATGTCAACAAAAATAGCAAGTTGGAGACAATCAAAAATTCTCACAGGATTTCTTCAAGGAGGTGAGAAGGATTCAAAATACTACAAGCTTGAAGTTAAGGAGCACATATTTGCATGCATCACACTAACTGTTTCATACAACACACAGCTAGACAAGAAACTTCCACATTTCAAACTGATGCACTGCAGTAAATCTGAATTACAATCTTGAAAACTCTCACAGATTTGTAGCCTGGGCCAAGTGTGATGGATTTAACTTATCAAGATTCACTGGAAAGCTTAAGCTAAAAAAAGTTGAGCCAAAACCTTTTACATGAAAATGTATACAGATTTTTAAAGTTAAAAAATAATTTAAGGTATTTGTTGACAACAACAACAACCACCTTATTCAATGGAAACTCCAGTTTCAGAGAAGATTTCTGGAGTGATCTATCTATACTTCCTCTGCTTAATCAACACCCTTCCTGAAACTGCTTCTTTCAAAGAGAACTTAAAAAGCTTTGTAGTAGAGCCACTTGACAAAACATTTGTGCAACAGGACTTCTGGGAAAATTATTAGTCCCTCAAGGGTTAAGATAGAATAGAAAAAATAAAACAGATCAGGAAAAGTTATGTTGTGTAAGTGGAATTGCATAATCACTCAAAAGCTAAGGATCTGTCTCAAACTTCTCATGATTTAATGTTCAGCCACATTTTTCTCCTTCACGGTGAACGCAAAACAATAAGTTCACTCATGTTATAATGTAGTAACATCATAAGATATTTATAGAACATAACGCACAAGTCCATTCTCAGCAGCCTGGCCAGACTGGCCTTCAGGGAGCATGAAGAAGTGTAATTAAACAGCTCAGCTGGGGATACTGAAAGATTAGTGGTAAACCTCTAACCTACAAACTAGGATGGAATACAGCAATGCCACGGGCTCAACTCTGAAGGAAAAAGCCGATTATCACCAGTTAAATTATTTGAACTGTTTTTTAACTCTCACATCATTGCAGTGATCAAGTTTAGCTCTAGTGCTACTTCGGTGCCAACACCGCAGCATCAGGAAAAGCCTCGGTATGGTACTCACACACTGACACAGTCACTGCTGAACAACCTCAAGGAGGCAAAGTAACTATTGATGGGCACCAGGATGGCAAATGAAACCTGGAGGTAACTAAAAATGTTTGTTTATTTTGCGGAATGTATTAGTCTAGTAAGCCACTGGGGTTTAGAAAACTGTCTTAATGAACTCTCATTTGGTGGCCATCTAAAACTGTTGAGTTTTCTCTTAACAGGGACACAGGATAACATTTATGAAAGAGAACTCTTTCTCAAGATCTAGTATTTGAAAATGCCACCTTCTAGATGTCTTCTGAATCACAACAAATACACGCAAACATTTGAATTTCTCTAACTTGTTACTAGCACTCTCACAACACTTTTTCCTGCACATACTCAGGTCCACTGAGTATGAGGTCTTTGGAAAAGTACTCCATGTTTGTCAAGTTCAAAAATATCTAAGAAGCTTTTAAACAAAGTTGTATGTATCACAGAAGAGCAAATGATTACATCTTCATGTTATAACAGGAAGCAGTTATAAAAGAGAAATGACACTATCATGCAACCGGTTGTTACTATGTTTAACATATCTTCCATTACAGGGATGAGTCACTTTACACATATAATAAACTAAAAATCATATCATATTTTAGCTTCGTATATTAGTAAGAGAAGTGAAACTTTAATGTTCAAATTCCTCAAACAAGAGAACTCCAGAACTCAGGTGACAGAATCCTTTCATACGCACAGCACATAAGTAGGTGCACGCAACACATGCCCAGGAAGAAGAGACGTACAAATACAGATCTAGTTTTTAATAAGAAAGAAGTTAAAATCCACATGTTTAATTTTAAAAGCAAATGTTTTAAATATTCTTTTTCTTTATACTAACTGGCACAAGTAGAAACCAAGGCAGCTGTAAGCCAGTTCCACCTCAGCCTCTTACAAGAGAAACCTCAGCTATTAACTCTGGAAAGCTTTATAGGTATTTTTAGGGAAATGGAGACAGCATATGCAATCTAGTTTACAGCTCAATGTTTCATTCCCTACTAAAGTGAATTTTAGTCTTCATTTTTTTTAATTTTCAATTTTTCAAATTTTCAATTTTAATTTCAAATTTTTCAATTTAGTCACTGCAGTTAACATGCAGTTAACACATACAGAAGATCATTGGTCCTCAGTAGTACTGAAATTACTTCTAATAAGTTCATTGCGACACCAGGCAAAATACCAACAGAAATATCACTAACTACATATAAAAAAAAAGTTGACTTACCCACTGGTAACAAAGTCTCTGACCATAAAATACTCCTTATCAAGAAGGAGTCTTCATCCAAGAGAACTTCAGCCTTCAGAGGCGAGCCCTCAAATGAGCCCCAGGAAGTCCTGTCTCATGGAAGGTGAATTGCTCGCACCTGTGCTTCCTCGACCAGCCACCCCCTTCACCAGGTGCTCAATCATCAGTTCAGGCTGTGACATAACAGCTCCCTTACAAAGTCCCTTGCTAGTCAATAAAAAATAAATAAATAAATAAATAAATAAAAGGCTAGTGAAAGATAGAGGGCCACATTCAACAATATATCTGGAGTTTAATTTTCCACCACCAATTCAAGGTAAAAGTATTATCATTTTAATTAGCTCTTTGTTCACAGCTTGCGGTGACTTTGCATAAATGTAGAGGAAAGCATTAAATGGTGGGTGCAGCAGAAATGCTGAGTCATGGCCTGAAGCAGTGATGGAGCGAGCACCTGGTGGGAAGGCAGGGCCAACCCAGGGGAGCTCAGGTGCATGCAGTGCCCATGATTGACCAGAAGAGGTGGAGGCAGAATGCACCCCTTCCTAGACCTCATTTAAGGGTTGGCAGTAGAAGTAAGGGTTCCTTGCTGGGGATTCCTGCATACTTGAGGCCTTTCAAGGGTAAGTAATTGTTTGTTTGTTGTTGGTTTTTTTTTTTGTGCTTCTGTGTGTATGGTAGTTGTGTTTGGGCTTATTCTCAGTTATTACAATCTAGGCCTTTCCCTGCTTTGCTATTATTGCTGTGCTTTCCATTGCATTATAGCAGGTAAGGGACATAGATCTGATTTAAAGACTTTATTTCTTTTACACACTTGTGTGTTTTTTTTCTTTTTTTTTTTTTTTAAGTTTTGGAGCTGGTTTATCTGGTTGGGTTAGATTTTTTTCTTTAATTTTTTCTGCTGGATTTGTATTGTATATTTCTTTTTTACTGTCTTAGTAATCAGCAGCTATCTGTGAAGATTAGAATTAATGAGTGAAATGGAATATATAGTACCTAGGTAAATCCTCTGCGAAGCAGGTTATATCTACTCTAGAAAAATAAGTGCCTAAACTGTTTTAAAGACAATAGAAATTGATGTGTTCAGGGAAGTCCTAAAGGAGACTGGCAGTGACTTTCAGAGATTAAAAAAAAATAATAATTTCTCTGATTATAATCTTAACCTCTGTGTTTATTGTTTGTGCAGTAGTTGCTTATATTGAGACTTTTGCTATTTTCAAATGACAGTACTCAGAAAAATGTATAAATCATAGAGCAGCATGCAATACAATAAATGGAAGATAAGATGTGAACTTTTGAATACAGTGAACTTAAAACCAGCAAGCAATCAGTACTTCTATCTTCGCTGCTCTTTTCCAGAAAATCTGAAATGTCATCTTTCTAAACTTTTAGATGATACTTCAAATGTCCTACTATATATAATGCAACATTAAAAGGGCATACCATGTGTTGCATAGAAAACAGCAGGAGTAACTTTCACATTCAGTCAAATAATCATATAAGTTAGTCATCTAAAAACACATAGACAACCAGATATAATTTATGTTTTCAGCCTGTGGTTCTTAGGAACCTCCCACTGCAACCTCACTTTCTTAGTTGTTAAAAATCAAGGGTTGACCTCTGAGTTTTACAATCATAAGGAAATATAGATGATTTATTCATATGGAATGATACTTTTTTGTCCACAATAACTTTTGTATGTTGCAAAAGTAAAGTGAGAAATACAACAAAAGAATGTGATAACTTTATAAGCAATTCTCCTTCATATTCAGCTCTCTGATGCCTTGTGCTAAGAAGTAGGTTAAGTAAGCATACACCCAGTTTGCTCAGGGAAGCGGGGATGAAAGTTCAAATGATAACTACTGCTCAGCAGGAATAAAATACAAAATGGATAAGGAATTTCATTTTTAATGATGTTTTCCTATGTGCAATTTTTCCTACAAGATTACCTGTCACAAATGAAAATGTTTCATTTAGCGAGTATTTATCTATTTTTATATTAAAAAAACAAAAAATCAAGACAGCATTGGAACTCAGAAAAGTCAAAACCCAAAATAACTTCACCTGACCAACAGCAGAATAAATTTGAATTTCCTTTCTAAACCTTACTGCTTAACATAGTGTTACTATCTGGTTTGCCTTTGTACATCATATCCTTGCTGGTTTCTATGTTTCAGTAGCCAGACTGCCATGATTTATCTATTTTATGGCCAGTCTTGAATTTGTGGACTTGTCAAAGCTCTTGGCTTGCAAGAGTTCAGATCCCATGCACATTTAAGCTACACAGTTGCAAACACCGTGTGACAGTTGTAATTCTTCTGCAGTTTGTTCTTATTCATACTATCACCACATGTCAATAAGTGTTATTAGAAATAATTATAAATGCTTAAGTGTACATTTTCTCTGAAAATGAGAGAAGACAAGTTTTAGCCAAATTGTGATCCTTACAGCTGCTGTGCTAGGTGTATCAAACCAACCTCTTTTAGTGTAGCTTCTGAGGATATAAGAACAGTATTTGATCCACTCAATGACATCATACATTGAAAAGGATTCCTATTTGGTAAAAACTGATTAATAAGAATGCCTTCTGCACCAGTGGATTTTCCATGCAAAACTTCAGTACTTAACAAAAACCAAAGAAAATGAAAACCATGTTTTTTCACTCTGGGAAGCTTCAACTTCAGTAGGAAGTTCCTCATTTCAGTGAGGAATGTGTTAAAAACCAAACAATGGCCTGGGCATTCATCCCACAATGTAGTTTCTTTCATAACAACCATATAATAGAAGCTTCTGGATGGGTTTCTGATTTGCTGTTCCTGCCCTGCAGAAGCTGCATAGCTCAGTTCCTTCCCCCTCCTTATACTAATTTGGATTTCTCTATTCAGCCAAAACAAAATTAAAAGGTAAAACCTTAAGAATCACAAAAGTAAGGGCTGTAGCATGTGGTGACGTAGTGGGAGCAGAATTGTCTTGCATCATCATTTCTTTACATAAGAAGAAAACTAATACTTAAATTATTTCTGATGCTTCATAGCAATATGGCAAGCAGCAAGATAAAGCACAGTGTGGGACTGTACACTTTTTTCTACCTAAAGAAAGGGTATGTACCAAAAGATGTGTTACTGTAATGTCTCACTTGTGCCAGATATCTATTTTACACTTGAAAACTCACCTCATAGCTAAAGCTGCTTGACTTTAGCCCAACGCCTGCCCATCCTTCAAAAAAAAAAAAAAGCAGAATTTATGCAGACATGTACAGACCCAGGGAAATTGTTACCTATATACAAACCTACATGCATGTATACATACAAATGATAGTATACATAGACACACATTCAGTGCATATATCTGAGAATATTAAAATGCAAAAGAAGTTCTGCTTTTGCACATAATCTCTGATCTCTAGCACAAGCCTCTTCAAGTCAAGCACCCTGGAGATTCCAATTGTGGCTTCATACATATTGAAATGTATCTCACCCTTGCAGGTCCAGTTTGAGTCCAAATACGAAGTTGAGAAAGGAAAATGACAATTGTTGATTAAGTGGCAAAAGACTAGCAGCTAAATTCAGGTCTGACAGTGGTTCAGACAGCATGCCCCAAAGGCTGGGGAGTGTTTTAAGGCTTATTATGTAAAAACCACGTACCATGAGAGACTGCAAAACAATAGGTGAGATATTGAGCAGTTATTACAGTAGAGCCAGAGGTAACCAGGCAAGTTTCAAAAATTTGCTGTATGACCAGAAATCACAGATGCCAGAAGATCTAGATAAGCTGTTAGAATGGTTCCTCCTTTTCTTGAAGTCTCTGGACTTATGCCTGCATGGCATAGCCTGTAGCTACACTACTTCTTTGTGCCTGAGGTATCTAATAAGAAGCATTAGAAAAAATATTGAAATCCAACTTCTGAATTAACCTGTGTGACTGAAGACAGCAGCAAATCAATGCTTACTTCCGATGAGGACTTAAACTCAGAGCTGACTTCTCTGTTCTTCATTTACAAACTACAGATCCAATGATTAACAAAAATGTGGACCTGTGGTAGCACTGCACATAAATACAACTTCCACTTACTGGAAGAAAAAATTCCCAGTGATAACTGTGTTCAATTATTTAAGCATTTTTTAAGTAGAGAATTCCCATGGAATTCTGTGAAAATTGCACTGTTCTTGATCTATATTACCTTAGAAATATAAAAATAATGAAGATCTATGCACTTGTAATCAGAAAAGATACCATGTGCACATCCAACCCACATCAAACAAAAGTATTAGACCTATGCATAAATCTGTAGATGCAGCACTGAGTAATTTCACAGTTAATGCAACAGACTGCGCTCTTACTCTCATTTTTAATTTGCCTTGCTCAAAATGAAATCATCAATCACAAGACCAGTAGCATATTTCACGGAATTGCTTGATCTTTCCCATTAAAAAATACAATTAAAACATGTCATTTCTCTACACACATTGCATATGTATGCATAGGCATGATCTATTGATACAAACACAACATTCTGACTTTGGTGAAATTGCGAAGGTTCATTAGAAAGAGCTAGACAGAGAGCCCTGGAAGATTTTAGATCTTAGAGGGTCATTTATTGTTGTAATAAATTTCATTTTTCCATCTGAAGTGTATAGTCTAAACACTAATACAGCAATATTGAGGTATTTATTTTACCTCACTTTTTCTTCAGCTGAAATGCTAGCAAGGGAATGTTATTCAGCTTGGCAGGCAGCCAGTCATTTCTCAGTAAATAATGTGAACCCTGTCCTGCAGTGTATAGCTGTACATCTTTTCACAAAATGTTCAGTCCCTTGCTAGAGTCCAAGCAATCTTTGTAAGCCAAGTGTCTACAGAAACTTCTATAGCAAGCAACTTGGCAGGAACTTCTCAGCTGCATAAAGTTCTTTCTTCCTCTGTCTCTTTTTCTCCACTGAAATGACTTTTACTGCTTCTCCTTAAGGTACTTTCACTCAGATTAATGGGGATGGGGGAAAAAAATCATCTTCTGAAGCCTAGCTAAGGTACCTTAGACAGTCTTTCACTCAAATCCTGAAAAATTCTGCTGTGTTAGCAGTGCCAGATGCACTACTGTATCAAAACAGATATGCAGTATTTGCAATTGCTCAGATAGTATCACCAGCAGGACTTCACTGTAAGTTACTCATACATGTAGTACATGACTGTTCTATGCGTTTCAAATTAAGAAACTTGGTTTAGTTGCCAGTTGTAGCTAATGTTGTAATAAGGCTTTAAAAGGGTAACTTTTGGATAAATATAATTCAGATCATTCAAGCTATTTGCTAACAAAGGCAGGATTGGTGTATTTTGGTGGAAGCTGTAGAAAGTATAAAGCCGAAGAGTAAGGATAGTCATATTTTTAACTGAGATGAAGACAAGAATGCATCCCATCAGTGTAGGTGTATTTTGATATTTTGGACTGAAAAGGGAAAATCCATGTTTTAAAGGGAGCGTGAACAAAATTCAATCCATACTATGAAATGTAGAAACCAATCCAATAAGTTTCAGTTTTGCCATGTGTCTGAGCATGTACGGGTAGCAGGAGCAACTTGACTGTCATCCTGGTATCAGCTCAGTAATGTCCCTTTATATGTAACACAGCAAAGAAAAGGCCTAACTTATGGAAAGAGGTAATGAAGTTATAAACAAAAAGTTATAAACCAAACATCTGTGTAGTATTTTGCACATCAAGAAATGAGAAGATTTACAGCCAGTGTTAAACATGTTCCTTGTAGCTACCCAAGCTGTGTGCCTTAAAAAGATATCACTACAGTACTTCCCTCTGCGTGTGCTCACTCACCCAACCCTGTAGCACAGTTCAGGCTTTAAAAGTCACAATAAAGCTCAATGGTTTAGTAGGATTGCATGCTTTCCTAGAACCAAACATAGAACAGACTAACAATCAATGTTTGCAGAGCCTTTAGAAATGGAAAAGCACTCTAGAAGTTACAGATTATTATTACTGAGCACTTCCCTATTAAGAGTGGAGTTAGAATCCATTTCCCTTAATGTGTTATGAGTAAGAGGATAGAAAACATGAGACTGCAGATACCAGTTACCACAATTGACAAAGGACATGTGAAAACTCGAAGTTTTGATGTCTGTCTTTACACAGAAAGACTCATCTTGAAGTTAAATAGACAATTGTCACATGTTCTGAAATTTAGACAGCTACATACTTGTAGTGCCTTTTGTTGCTATTGTTCTCTTTTTTCCTTTCTTACAACAAAGTTGTTGATTGCTAGCAGAAGATAAGGCCCTGTAGGGTAGGAATGTAACACTTCACTTAGCATCCACTGGCATTTTCAGTGGTTAACGCTATCCACCAATGTTTTTGTTTTCTCAGTAGTGTCAGCACCTAAATGACACTTAGACTGGTTTCAGCTTTTGAGATGAATTTGTTTAGGTAAATTTGTGATACTATCTGAATCTAGACTAGGTCTTGCAACACTTACAACAGTGCACTCATTCTCCTATCAGTTTCTGAGTCATGACTGAGGTGTAACAAAAAGAAGCCAGCTTTCAACAACTTATAAAAAGTGGCAATATTGCCACAAATCTGCTTTGTCTCTATAGCAAAGCAGCTTTTTTCTGACCACAGCTGTATGGTAAATTTCTAATTAGTTTACTTGGTCCTGATGTTTTTTTTTCTGTGGAGAACTTAACATACATCACATGAAAAAAATTCTAACTTAAGCTTTGCAGTCACATGCTGAGTTTCACTCTTGTGCTTTTGACTGTCACCTCAGAATATCCTGCTGCAAGATCCAGAGCAGAATCAGTGGCCCAAGTTTGCATTATTTGGGTCTTAGGGTTTGTTTTTGAGTTCCCACAAGTATTTAATTACTGATGCTATTAATGTAACTTGATATACTTTATTTGGAAAAACGCAGATGGCAAGCACATTCAAAAGTGTTGGAACGATTAAGGTTAATGGATCTTCTAAGACATTAGGGATTTAAAAAACGTGATTATTGTACCTAATGGATATCAATATTTTAACTCTACAGAAGCATCATCCTAACAGGTCACATTTCTCTCCCCTTTGCATAAGCAGTGTGAGAAGAAAGCTACAGGGTAATGATAGTAATACACACACATAGCCTCCTGTTGGAAGAGACCTGAAAGCACTCTCTGAAATCAAAATTTTTAGTACAAGCATGTAGCGTGTGGATGGTAAAATGTTGTGTTCTGAGCTTAATGTACTGATGAATATGGAAACCACACCCAATAATTTTCAGAAAAGTTTTCTTGTGGGTATCAGACCTCAGTCTCTTAGAACTCCCACAGTTGGGTTCTGAGATCTTTTTTTCATGAATATACAACTTTTTGGGGGATATGCTGCTCCTTAACACAAGCTCCTTTCAGTGTGTAGAAGACAAGGCTCAAGGGAAACCTGATAGTGGCCTTCCAGTACCTAAAGGGGACTTATGAACAGGGGATAAATCAACTTTTTACATGGGTAGATAGTGATAGGACAAGGGGGAATGGCTTTAAACTAAAAGAGAGAAGTAGATTGGATCCCGGGGGGGGACATTTTTCACTGAGAGGGTGGTGAGGTGCTGGAACAGGATGCCCAGAGAAGTTGTAGATGCCCTATCCCTGGAGGTGTTCAAGGCCTGGTTGGATGGGGCCCTGGGCAACATGTTCTTGTACCTGATTTAGTGGTTGGCAGCCCTTCCTATGGCAGAGAGGCTGGAAGTAGATGATCTCTGAGGTCCCTTCCAAACCAAGCCCTTTTATGATTCTACGAAACCTGTCCATTCTTTTCACACAGACCTTGATCTCCTGAACTGTACTTCCTTCCAGCCTTACCTCTGCACATATTGCTAATATAATGATGACCAATTAGCAAAATCAGTGTTTTCTTTCCCCTAAAAGACTTTCATACAGGATCTTTGGTGATCCTAAGACATTCGTTATGATATTTGACAAACATACTGCCTAGTTTTTTAAGCTCTGTGTTAATAGACTGCCACATTTAGATGATCTTTGAGGTCCTTTTCAACTCAGGTGATTCTATGATTTATACTGCTTAGAACGAAGGAAAAAATATTATGATGGATGATTGGATTCCTATATTTAAATATCTTATTTGCTAATTTGTTATAAGTAAATACATTCATGAATTCTTAATACTAATAAAGTGCCCTTCAAGTATCCCAGATTTCGCAGATGAATGAATGATGCACAGGCAAGTTCAACAAATTGCTCAAGGTTATATACCAATGTAGCAGCAAGGAAAAATACAGAAGAAAATGCCTGAGTTGATGGCGTGTTGATGGTCTATTTGAATCTTGTCTTAATCACATCCATGATACACATGATACTGTATGCACAAATGATTTTTTTAAATTGCAATTATTTTTAATTGATCAAACTATGTAATAAAAACTGTGATGAGATGGGGAAAATAATGTGTTTTATTTAAAATAAATAAATAAAAAAACAGAGCTACTGCCTTTGCGACTGGCCACTATCATGGCATTTTTCCTGTAAGGTAAAAGACCTCATAAAGGAAGCATTACTTGGAAGCATAAGGCATAATTTCTATACTTAAGAAGTGTTTTATTAGATCAGTGAACTGCACTTACCTGTATATGCTTTCGGATTCTGTCAAGACCTCTTGTACAACCGAACAAATATTTGTATTTTCACTGTTTCAGGGGTCAGTTGTTTGTCTCCGGATTGTTCCAGTCCTAGCCATTCTTTCTTGATGTCTATGTATGACAGCATGCAAAGTACTTGTGTGAAGAGCATCTCTTTACATGTACTGTTGGTATCTAGGACAATTGATTTAAGATGTTAAATTGTTGTTGTGTATTAAATAACAGAAAAATTCTTAGAGTAGTAGGACAAAACCTCATAGTAATGCTGAAAAACAGTATCTTAAAATTATGATGATGAGACATAATTAAAATACATATGGGGATAACTTCAGTGTTGAGAATAGTCTTATAAGATTAATGGAAGATTCACTAGCTAATTCATCATCCTGGTAATTCTAACTATATATAAACTGTTCTTTAAAAATATCTTGTAATGACAAATTGTCCCAGACTTGCAAGCATTCCATGTGCATACATGAGGGTAAAATTTCATCTGTCTGGAGGTTCATAAGAAAAATCGAAAACATTGAAAGTAATTTTGAGAATTTTAAGTAATTTCTAACATTTTTGAGACTTCTGTCATAACAAATCTTGACTCCTGAGATAATCTAATGCAGAAATAAAGGCTTCTGAGTGGGTAAGGAACATATCCCATTTTTGAAAACTGTCTATTTGGAATGACATGTGCCTTTTACTATAAGCCATTTTGTAACAGCATGGGAGTAGAATAAGAAATCATATCTTTTACTATGAAAGGGAAGGATTTATGATTAATTAAATTGCAAGGCTATCCAGATCTGGATAACATACAAGTTAATGAGAATTGATTACCTTAAAATTTGCATAATAGTGTCTCAAGATAGCAAAGAAAATGCAAGAAAGTAATACAGGAATTGGCAGAGCTACAAAACACATTTCATCCTTACTCCTAGTTTCAGACTCCTAACTCTGCTCTGAAACCACTCTAGTGAGAAATAAGAAAGTGGCAGTTGCAAAAAAAAAAAAGAAACAAAAAAAAAACAAATTTCATTTAGAACTTGATTTAACACATGCGTTACATATATTTTTTCATCAGGCATCTCAAGACTGTTTTGTTAGCTTTAAGTTGTTCAAAGTTGAAAGGAATTTGCATTATTTTCTTGACACATCGTCATAAAAATATTACCCTGGGATCTGTACGGAATAAAATTAGCACCTCACTCCTGGATTTTCAGTGGGGAATCTGCTGAAAATACATGGTGTGTGTTAGGCCTCTCTGATCATGCTTTCTATAGCAAGGAAATGATTAAATCTCTTTCTATACGTTTGTTTTCCTCTAAACTGTCAGTGCATATCAAATCCATAAGGAGGTATGTGAAAGTGAGAAGGAACTATGGCTATGTTACAGGCAGAGGTTACGTGTCCTCTGCAAACATCTGAGCTACCATCATGTGGAGTGAAGATCTGTGTGCACATAGGTTGTCCACGTCTATGGAAAACGTTCAAATTAGGAACGCAAAAGGCTAAAGCTCGAAACCATTTAAGCAGTGAAAGCGACTGTTGACTCTCCTGGAACAGCTTCTCCACAGGAGATGACTAAGAAGTCTAATCACGCACGGGTAGAGCCGAGCCTGCGCCATGCCCTTCCAGCAGGACGGGGCGCGCTGCTCCTGCCACCCCCTGTGGAGAACCGTGGTTATTGTTAAGTGGGACGTAAAGAAGTTCTGTCAGCTCAGGATTTTATTCCCCCGTAACCCCAAGGGGTTGGGACCCCACACGAAACTCCTTTTCCCTGATCACTCCCCCCAGAACCTCGCTGTCCCACCTGGCACCCGTAAAGGAGACAGCGTGGGGTCCCAGTCGAGATCTTCCCTCACCTCACGGCGAAGGAACCCGGGAGGGACCGTCCTGAGGCGAGCGGACGGCGGGAAGGGCGCTGGGGGGACGGGGGGATGGGAGCGCCGGGCGCGAGGTGCATGGGGGAAGGGAGCTGTGCCACAGCCGCGGCCCCCCGAAGGCTCCGGGGGGCAGAGAGCACCTTAGCGCGGCCTAAAGCTTTCCCTTCGCTCACCGCCTCCTCGGAGGGATGCCTGGGCGGGAGCCCCCAGCAAGGGAGGCGGCAGCGCTAGGAGGAGGCGCCTCGCAACAGATGGTTAAAGCCGGCTCCTCGCTGCGGCCCGCATTGGCCGGCGGCGCGAGCCGGGCGGGAGGAAGGGCGGGCGGGAGCCGGGCTCGCGCGAGGCGAGGAGAGCAAGCAGCGGCGGGGAGCGGCGCGCAGCGCCCCCAGCCCGCTCCACCCGCTCCTCGCGCGGCAGCTGAGGAGAGCGACTTCCCGCGGCCCCGGGCGGAGGGCGCGCCCCGCTCCTCGGCGGCTCCGAGCCACCTGTGAGTTTTCCGCCTGGCGGGTGCTGTAAGTAATGCCGCCTCCGCGCGCGGCCGGGCTGGGGCCGCCGGGAGGGTTCTGCCTGCGGGGCGCGGGGGCGAGAGGCCCTGAGGGCTCGGCTCCCCGGGCTGCTGCGCGCTCCGGGCGGGGGAGCCGGAGCTGCCGGCTCCTCTGGCTTTCCCTCCGGTTTAACCGGAACGGTATGGAAAGAAGGAAGGTGCGGGAATCTGTCCTCCCCCAGACTATAGCGACGTCGGGGAGATTTTTGTCACCTGTGAGGAGAACCCTCTCCCGTTCCGCCTCCCCTCTTGTTCCGTTCGGCACCGGCGGTGCGGAGCCACTTGTGGCGAATAATTGCGGCTGTCAGGTGGCGGGGGAGCGGCCCAAGGTCACGCCGTGAGGCAGCGGCTGAGCGCGAGCAGAACGCGCTGTGCTTAAACTTCTGGTTCCCGGCCCTACGCTAGAGCAGGCTGCGGGACGTCGGGCGGGGATGCCGTGCTGCAGGTAGGGCTCTCACCCGCTCCTCTTTTTGTTCTCCTTTAAAGCATTGTGTCCGCATGTGAAGCCACGCAGAGGAGCGGTGTCCGCGCCATCTCCCTCACCTACTTCAGCCTGCGAGCATGTGAGTGAGTACTCATGTAGTCTTGCTTTTCTGTGATTTATGTGAAGTTCAGTAGATGAAAGCATAACTTTTTGGTGAAAATGATTTACCTATTTTTTCCAAGTTTATTGTGGCAGTAAGTAATGTCTTTGCTATTAATAGCCAACTGTCTGTTTATACTATCAGACAGGAGTTGCCAAAAGCCCTTTAAGTGTTTTGGAGTCAGCTGCATCTCAAAACTAATCTGCAGAGCAAGGGCATTTATGCTCAGTGAGTGCTGGATGTTTTGTGGGCCGTGCTTTAAGAACTGGAGTACAATGGGGCTCTCCAAAGGATGCAACTGAAGCAATTGTTCTAGTGTTTGCTGTAAGCAAAATAATTCTTTCTTCCCTCTCTACTTCTCTCCAAATATAGTTCTAATGAGTATTAGATAAGATACTCTACTGTGTTTTGCCCCTACTCGTGTTTGGTGTTTCTCTAGAGTTTCTCATTATGTAGAAATAAAACTGGCACTTAAAGGATGATGCTCTGATAAAATGTATCAGTGCCTTCTTCATGTAATTTGATTATCTTTGCATTTCACACCAGGAACTGCAGTAATGAAACTTAAAATGTTCAAATGTGCTTTTCAAAAATCGAACCAATCTGCCTACTATTTTTCTCACTTTTACCTTAACTGTTCTCCTTGTTTGTTGTGGGTTGGGAAATGAAATATGAGATGTTTAGGAAAACACTCAAAATGTTAATATATACGAGACAAGTTTACTTGTAATCTGCATCAGACAATTCAGGTCAACTCTACACTCTTTTCAGTACGAATCATGGAATTCAAGGCAAAGTTCCTGCATGTTGGGGGTCAAGTTTGCTTGTGGAAGGTTTTTGTCTATGGTTTTATTTCAGCCTCATTCAGAAAATCTGTTATTGTCACCTTGTGATTTATTCTATTTTTTTCCTGGTCTTTGATATTCATAAAAAACCAATCCACTTTGTTGTGGTTGTGTTTCGCCCCTGTAAAACTTCTTTTGCTACAAGGATTCCTTGTAAGGAGTCTTATTTCAGTTATTTCATGCAATGTCTAACTGAAAATGTTTGCCCTTTCTGTATAAAACTGTTTCATTAATCGTACGTTTCCTTATCAGCTACTTCATCACTTCTTTTAAATTGATAGCAAAACACATGTAGTTATTCTACATAAATAACTTGCATTATGTCATTAAACAGAATGATAAGTTGGAGGAGGTGATGTTTTGCTATGGCCCTGTATGTTGTGGTGTGCAGTGGTGTTGTTTTTGTTTTTTTTTTCTTTAGTCTGTGTATTGCTCTGCTGGCACTTTCTTCCAAGCATGTGTTAACAAAGATCCCAGGTGAGAAAAATCATAGGTGCTCATCTACAAGAACGGAACTCAAAGTGGCTTGATGTCAAGCTTGCAAATATAAGTGCTTTAGTTGCAAAGTGTTTGCAGTATAACTGAATTAGTAAGACAGTTTTCTGTTACAAATGAGGAAAATGCTGGTGGAATAAAGTAAACACTTTTATGGTATAATAGCAGAAATATTTTTTTTAGATGCGAGGAATAAAAACCACTGTAAATAGTGTCCTTTTTTTCACAAACTATTGCAAAAAAATTACTTACTTTCTTCTTCATTGTGTTATTAAAAGGAAAATGGAAGAAGATGCATCTAGTGTCTTAAAGATCTCTACGACTTAGAGTGTGAATTTATATTTTCCCTTCAAAATTGTTATTTAAAATAATTAATTTCAATTCCAGACTTCTTGCTGAGTGGATGGTATGATTAGTCATTTCCAAACAATCAAACCTCCTAAGAAACACTTTTTTTTTCTTATCCTTTCAACATCCTTTCCTCAGCCACCTATGAAGCTCAGAACAGAGCAAAAGTGAGCTCAAGAGCCACTTCCAACCCATCAGAGCGTTTTGATTCAAGATGTTGGTGAGATCATGTTTCTAGGAAGAATGCTCTGTGACCTTGCAGATTTCCATGAAGTGTAGGAAAGACCTGCCTTTCAATTTTTCCCTTTCAATATTCTTAATAGAACAGTTTCTCATTTTTTAATGAATGCACTGGGCCAATTTCTCAGGCTGGAGTGGACATTTTGTAGAGTGAGATCAAGCTTTCAGTGTAAAAAATGGATGTTCCAGTGGGCTCATCATTTTTGAGAATATCTTAGGTTCATTCCAGTGCAAGCTGTGATTCAGTTTGAAACCTGAAAAGCTATCGTGAATGTTTTGCTTTGGGTTTTGTTTTTTTTTTTTATTTGTGTTTTTTTTTTTTATTTGTGGTGGTGGTGGTGTTTTCCCGTCTCTGTTAATGGTCTTGAATAGACTTGGATTTTATGTTCTACTCTCAGAAATTGTCCTCATTTCCCACTATTGTTTGTCGCTGGTTACCTGCCTCTACCTCGTCCCTCTCACCGCCACCCAAATGACATGATTCAAAGTGAGAATGCAGCTTTGATAAGGGAGGACTTCAACTAATTAGTGGTTGACTTCTGTAGGAGGGGAAAAGATTTGTAATATTTCCAGATATTAAAGATATTCAGAAATCATTCAATCATTCACATAGTTTCTAATCTGCTTGTAGTGTTCTAAAATAAAGATAATATCTTTGTGGTGATGGAGGGCTCTGATTGATTCAGTGAATATTACTACCAATCTTAATAGATGAGGCCAGCGTGTTTAGGAACTTGGCATTTTCTAGAAATTCTTGGAAAGGAAGACTGCAAATAACATCAGCTTCTGATCTATTTCAGCATCTTGATGGTGCACAATCTAGAAACTGAATCGCGAGAACTTCTTGTAGACTTTAAGTATTTCCAAATCTTAATCAATTGACGTTTTGCATGAGTTTTCTTAAATCTGTTAATTGAATCCAGAACAAAAATATTAAGCCTATCTTCAGTTGGAGTGCTAGAAATCTAATGCTTTGAAGAAGGATGCACAAAGAGCTTTCTCTGCATGTTATTCCAGAGTATGTGCCCATCATCGGAGGGGGAGAATGTGGGTCAAAATGATCTTTACTTTCTTGAAGGGAAGGAGGGGGGAGGATATGGTTATTATAATACAGTTTGTTTAGTGCACTAGATTTCCAGCAAACTCCATGTATTAATTTGTACTGTTTGGCTCACTAGTTCTAAACTGTCTCTTTGTTGCTGTATTCTCTCCAGTGCAGTTAAATAGTTATTGTCTATTGTCTTTTGAACAAATGTTTGTGTATACTTGCATTGTTGAATGGATTCCCCTCCTTTCCCACTGCAATGAGTAATTTGAATTGCTTCAACTTCTTGCACATTTAAAAACAAAACAACAACAACAAAAACATCAACATCAAGAAGTCTACTTGACTTACTGCTATAGTTTTTGAATTTCTGTTAATAGCTCAGATATCTATGTAATAGCATGTAAATCATTGATATACTAAGTTAAATATGTCTAGTGTTGTTCTTGCTCACATTTTACTGTGTGTGCACTCTCAGGAAGATCTTCTCCTCAAGACTATGTATGGAATGTCCATATTGGTCTTGTCCAATAATTGCAGGACAAACTTCTGTGCTCTTCTAATGCCTTACACCTGCAATCCCCAGTGACTTTGTAGTGGACAGCTATAAGAAGTAGAAATTGTCGTCTTTTTTTTTTCTTCGAGTAGTTTTAAAATTGGTGTTTCAATACGTGACCACATGGCTGCTTGTCCCTTTCTAGGACATCTGGGTATGAACCCCTTTAAATAATCCTCAAATAATTTATGGTGAATCTAGAAATGTCTGGTTTATGTAACTGAACTTTAGCCAGGAAATAATATTACTGTATTGTGGAAAAACTGCACGTTGGTTGGTGGAAATGTGCTGTAGACCTCCAGATCTCACTGTACACAGTATGTGCCTTGAGGGTTAGTTGTTGGGGTGTATGTGTCAAGAGATTCATTACTCTGGAAGTGATGAAGGTCTGTCTCAAAGGTGCACGATAAGACAAATACAGAACTAGATGAGTTACCTCATAGACTGTATGGTTTCTTTGGCTCAGACCTCAGTGGATGTTTACAAAAAGCTGTTCAAGTCACCACCTTTTGTTGTTAATGATGGGTTTGTTTGTTTGTTTGGATTAGGATATTTCACTGTGGTAATGACGTTTTACACAAATGTGAGCTGTATGGGTATACTGAGCTGAGCAGAACACTGGAATCTAATTCAATTTCTCTGCACTGTTGAGATACTCGATCAGATAAGTGTTCATATAAGCTTTATGAAACAAACTCTCATGATTGTCATTGCTCACTAATGCTTTCTTTCCAGAGCAGTTTTCTGTTATTTTTGCCTCTTTGGAGTTTCTTGGTTTCTTGTCCCTGATTTTACCGTGCTGTCAAATTTTTCCCTGTTTTTTTATCACTTCTGCAATTTTGCAGCTGACATACAGCTTGTGCCGTTGGAGAAGAGCAAAAAGCCAGCTGCGTCACTGACTGTAATATTTAGAATTATCAACTTTTTATTAAAAATAATTTTTGCATATTTGTTGTTAATCAGGGTAAGGGAAGTGATCTGTTACTGGTAGCCTCAGGACCAACATCAGGTGTATAGTAGTTACTATTATTGCAAAGGAACAACATCATACTTCCTCTTCCCCACCCTTATTTTTGTTACATTGCGTATACCCAGAGTTACTGTTTAAAATAATTTAACTCCTAGTCCCTGTCAATTTTTTCCCCCTACCTTACAGTACCAGCAGCATGGTGAGGACTTTCAAAAGGATCTGTTCTATATCATTATTGCTTTGTTGGGGGCAGTGTGTAATTTACAGTCGCTTACAGAAAAAAAAAATATGATTCTGCAGTTAGAAAACTTTTTTTCGTAGTTCTTATATAACACTTAACAAATACTTAACCAAATGTAACCTATTTGTGCGTAGAGGAGGGTGAGAAGACATAGTTGCATGTGAAGACAACACTGCAGTGTGACTTCTGCTTTTTCATCTGGCACATCTTTGGGTCTTTGTGTATATCTGGTAATACCATGTTGCAATGGCTTCTGTGACCCACCTGGATTATTTTCTGTTTTATCAGTATGCTAGGATTTGAAGAAAAGTAGAGCCAGCTTTAAGAGTGCAGGTAACTGAGTGCCAATTAGTGCCTCTAAATCACTATTAAATGATCTGTACTTAGTCACGCTTCTTGCTAATCTAGCTGCAGAATCAAAGCAATCTTTGTTTTTTTAATTTCCTTGAGTGCAAGATTTGCATGGGCTCTCTTCTCCTCCATGCTGTCTGCTGGAGAACAGACTCACAACCAGCAGAGCTTAGCTACAATACAAGACGCTGTAGGTTCTGTAGCTGTTCACAATGTGACATTAATGGTGTTAAATTAGCAACATCAGCGATATTAACTAATTTCCTCATTCAGACTGTGACATTTGTTTGGTAAAAGGATCATTAAACATATGCAAACATCCTATGTGCAGTAAAAGGTCTTTGGGCTCTGACAAATGATAAATGAGAAAATTACTAGTTGTAGGAAAATGTAAATATCATTCTTTGGAAATCTGTCCTCTGGCAAGAGAAAAATGTTCCCCTCTAAGCAGTGAAGGATTCATTATATTCTTTTCACATCTGTAAAGAAAGCTAGAGAATATTTTACATACTTAATATCTTGATGTCTCTTCTTTCAGCTTCTAGTGTTGAATTGGGATTTGTCCTGTTTTTGTTAAGCAAGTATTTCAGCAGTGCATCGCAGAAAGAAGTGCTGTAGCCTCAATTAACTCCTCCTGTAATCTTCTGAATAATTTTGAGTTCATCTTACATTTTTGTTATTAGGAGCTCTGGGTTATTTTTTTTAATCAATTGTTATGCAAGACGTTAAATAGAGGCTCACATGCTGCTTGTCTTTCTGTCAGATGATTACATAATTACTGTATGTGTAATATGAACTGCTTATTAACTGATGAATGCATTTATCATGACTTCAGGGAATGGCTTAGTCTAGTTTCAGACAGTCTTGAGCAACTTTTTACACCTAGTGTTTCCAGCTGTATAGTAGCTTTGTAGTGTTAAGTTAGAGTGCTAACATCATCAGATTCAAAACAAAAAGATTTCAAAAATATGATGCATTTACAATAACTTCTTGCTTAGCGCGCTCATGTTCTGAGTACTGTATTTCAACTGCTGCTGCTTATCTCATTAAAGCTGTGACTCAAGTTGCTGTACTGTCCAACATTAAAACTAAACTGAATTCCTCTTTCTTTTAGCTTGCAATATTACTGCAGTTCAAAAAGTTATTATTATTTCAAAATGACAGAAGTAATTTTGGGAGACCTCAGAATTTCCTGCCAATCTTTCCAAGAATGGAGTTGTTACAACCATTAAAATAACTGTTAGATTGAATATTATGAACTTTAAAATGTCCGATAAAAATAACTTTTGATTAACTGACAGCAAAATTTTTCTTCCCTTCCCCTGGAAGGAAGATTTGCCAATAGCAACCCTATAAAACTGTTATAGGCTTATTTAAAATAAGTCATTTTATTCATAATTATTAGTGGCCTTAAGTTGCACTGGGGAGGTGCAGGCTGGATATTAGGAAAACTTCTCAGAATGAATGGTGAGGCATTGCCACAGGCTGTCCAAGGAGGTAGGGCTGTCACCATCCCTGGAGGCATTCAAGAAACATGTAGCTGTGGCACTGAGGGACGCAGTTTGATGGGCAAGGTGGTGATGGGTTGATTGTTGAACTAGATGATCTCAGTGGTCTTTTCCAACCTTAGTGATTCTATCAGTTTTAAAAAATATATATTAAAAAATATGTATTTTTATAATATATATAAAATATATGTATTTTTTTTTCCCCTTCAAAACTGGCCTAATCAATTCCATTGCTTAGACTGCCTCATACAGCTCTGTTCTGGAATGTGGGTTCTTGCTAGTGTTTTGTTTGTTTGTTTTGTTTTTTGTTTTGTTCTTAGGATATTATTCCCAGCTAGTGAGGTACGTAACTTTTTTGTATGCTAAGATTAACTAATAGTTGTGCGCAGTCTGATGTATTCATGCTGTTTTGGATGTCAGACGTAGCACCATATACCAAACTCCAACTCTGATTCAGAAACATGTTTTCAGCACAGCAGAATCTTCCAAAGAGTAAATATTTTGACTTTTAAACAAACACTTGCAGAACTGTGGGATGGAAGATGAGGAAGTGGGAACAGAGCTCGAATTTGGCAAGTTTTGTGCGGAATGGTGTCATGTATGCCCTATGAAGTCTTGATGACAGGAGATGAACAGAGCACCTTAGCACCAATAATGCTTAAAACTGAACCTAAAATGAAAGCCTTTCCTCATTCAAGCTTTTGGCTATATTTCTAGAGACCAACGATCTGATTTTCATCCCATGTTGTTGAGTACTGTCAAATGTCAGCATTTTTACTTCTTCAGGAACTATCATGAAAATTCAGTGCAGGAACTATGTAAAAGCAATCAGAATGAAACGAATAGAATTACTTATGATCTAAAATATATATTAACCTATTTAGGGAGGGCTGAATTAGTTTACTAAGTTTAAGATTCTCTAGATCATATAAGATTCTGACACAAATAGGTCAGCTTTGTGTCTGCTGTTGTTAAGGCAAGACAGAGCAAAATTGCAACAGGTGAGATTTTGGGTAGACATTACATTTAAGTTAAAAAAACAATAGGGAAAACTCAGGCCTGATTATGAAGTTATAAATTTGAGACTTTGTGAAAGAAACCTTGGGCATTTGACTGGATGAGAGAAGTTAAAAGAAAACTTGATTGCAGTTGGCAGACTGTTTTACATGAGCTTTCTACGATTTCATGCCCTGGGGCTTTTAGTAGTTGTTTGCTGGGACTCGTTGTTGTTATTCCCTTTGATGCATAATTGTGCTTCTGTTGGACTCTCCACCTGCCTATAATAGAGGTGAAATCTTGAGCTCTGGAAGACAGGCAGAGCATTTGGATATGTGTTTAAAGGTAGAAAAAGCTCTCATGCTGTTGCATAAATTGAGTGCCAGATCTGAGACTGAGAGAATACTATTTCCGCATCAGACGTGGGATAAAAGGATTCTATTACATGGAAATATCCAGGTTCCTAGAATTAGATGATGACCTGAACAGATTCCCTCATTTCTTCAGGCGCTAAGACTTTGAGGAAGCTTCTGCTTTTCTTTTCTGTCCTGTTATGACATAGTGTATAGTGTGACTTGTTTTAGTGATCTTGACTCCTTATAATAAGCTTACGGTGTTTCATAGCTTGTGGTATGAATGTAGGCTATGTGTTTGCCTGTGTTTGTGGGGTGCACTTGATTTCCTACCACACTGCATTTGTAAGACCAGGAGTTGAATACCCAGGAAGCTGTGAAACCTTGTGAGAGGTTTGACAGGTTAGACAGTCCGTAGAGAAGGACAGGAGCTCTACGTACCTCCTTTCTCCCATGCAGTAAAGGCATAGGCTTCATGAACTCCAGTGATCCCTTACTTTCTTTTTTAATCGGCTGTCTCTGATCCAGTAGTACTTGATTGAATTGCTGAGATCTAAATATAATGCCTCTCACGCTGTTATTTAGAAATTATAGTTATTTAGTAGTATCACATGTTGGAACTGCATTAGTGTTAAGCACAGCTGTAGCAATGAGTGTTAAACTGGAAGGAGATTATTTCCATTACTTGTTCTGGTTATCAAAGTTGTCTACTTAATGAAATTTCTGTACCAAATTCACTGAAGAAGTGTCTTTGTGACTATTTTAAGTACTTCTGCTCTACGTATGAACGCAACTCCTTCAGTTATGGAAGACTTATAATAGCTTTCTTTTTTATCAAATCTACTTATTCCTGATTTCAGTTTCATTGTCAGGATGAGTTTACACTGTTTGTCAATGTTATTGCATGATTCTGATATAGGCTGGAGATAAAGCAACTATGGTAGCAAAGAGATTGCTACTGCAGAACCATTTGAGAACAGGTTCTGCTTCTAAGTTTTATAGCAGTTTGCTCATTTTCAGGCTGCTAATAATACCAAAGCAAGCAAGTTAGAAAAAAGCTGAGGCCAAAATCAGAGCGGTGATAGTGGTAGTAGTAAGAGCCTGACAATGATATTTCTGGGTAATTTGGTGAGCAGAAGCATTGTGGTGTCTTATATCTTAGTTGTAACGATGTCTTACAAATGAGGCACTCAAAACTTTCCTATTTCTCAACATATATAAATACTCATTTCTATGCAGAATTCTAGGTTTTTCCTCTGAAATTTTCCTTGTATAATATTAGAGAAGCTGTGTGTTCATAGGAAATACACTAACATTTGCAGAGAGAATAACTGAAATATAGATTTGCTACCCTAGGTATATTTGTTTTACAGATCATACTTTGCTTCCACTGCTTCCACTTGACACTTTCTTCACATGAACGTAAAAAGAAAAATGGAATATATTGTGGTGGGGGATAGTGTATATACTGAATGTAGTATTCATGAGCTTGAGACAGTACAGTCCAATACACAGATCACTGGTAAGATGTTTGGGTTTGAGTCTGACTTCCTCTCTTCTGTGGTGGCTGTAATTTCTGTATTTGTGAAATGAGGATTTTGTGCTGTCTTTCTAGTTATGCATGCTGACTATCAAGCTTTTGTGAGACACTTGTGTGCCTTCTGCAAATACTTAGACCTGTGTTTATTGAAGTAGTTATTGAAATAGTTTTGAAGTGTAAAGACATAAGTTATTTTATAGACATATTTGCTCTTTAATTAGCTTTGTTAATAACACCAGAAAGAATTCCAAATGTGTATCATGGAGGCTCAATTTATGTTAGGATTTCATCTGAGGTTTTGGTTCAATTTTTTGCCCTTTAGTCAAAAGTAACCATTTTTGCATGTTACAATATCGAGAGGGTTATTAAGCACTGCAGCCTATTGATATTTGTCTGTAGTTGATTTTCCTAGCCCTTTTTAAGAGATGGTGAAGATTATAATACCTGCTGTTCTAAGCTCTATTGAGCAGTCACTGTTGCTGGAGAGGCTTGCATTCATCCTGTCAGATGGTACCAATTGAGAATGCCCTATACAGATTTCCCTGAATTACTGAGTGAAAATTCTGTGTTGATTCCTGATGTGTTGTAATTCCAAGGTGGGATGGTGGGATGAGGAAGGATTGTGTGCCTGAGCCTAATGTCAGTCAGATCAGTTCCTGGCTCTATACTGATGATTCCCAACAATGTCAATTCAGAGTTATCGTTGAGGTCATGCCAAAAAGTTTCTGCAAGAGCAGGAACAAGGGAACGCAATGAACTGAGTTCCATATAACCTCTGAAATTCTCATACTCTCTGTGTTGATTTTAAAAATATGTGCATTGTTAATGAGGAAGTATTTGTACATCATACATCGCAGGAAAAGCGCAGGTGTGGAGGCTGCCATGAAATCAGTCATCTTTAATCTTTGGCTTAGTCTTTTAGGACTAAAGTATCAGGTTCTTAATGCAAATACAATAAACGCTTCAATAAAAAAAATCCTAGAAATCCTTAGTTAATAGGAAAACTTAATAAGTGCCTAAAGGCTCTGGTGAGTTTGTTCTTTTCTTTTATGAATGCAGAATAGTTGCCAGGAAGATCACTGTTGGGCCAGGTACAAATCTTACAGCAGAGAAGACACTAACGTGTATACGATGAAAACCAGTACCCTCTTTGCAAGGAGTTCTTTAATTCTTACAGTCAAGTGTCAGGTGATTTTAGTATTGTTCATTTTCTAACCCCTTCTTATTCTAGTGGAAACCAGTACTACCAAAAGCAAAGAAATACCTCCAGATGATGTTTGGTAAAGTCTATTCCTTTGCAAGAATCCAGCACGCTGCCAGTTTTCTCAGTTTCACCCATGAGCAGGTGGTAATACTTACACCTGGACAGCCAGCTATCTGGTTTGCTGACAAGGTGACTTCTGCCCATCAAATATCAATATGAATTGAGTTATGGTTTAGGACATCAAACTTGTAGAATTCTAGAGTAGGCCCTTGTAGATTTTTTTCCTAAAATCTTCATTTCTGCTGCGCTGTAAGGCACACTCGATTCTGAGCACTGAGTGTCCTAAGCCTCAAGCTGAGCAGTGGGGCTTTTTCTTCCTCTTCCTGTCACTAACACTTTTATTTGGGCTTGTTAGAGTTGGTTTAGAGCCAGCAGCAGAACTTGACTGAATTAAGAATGACAGCTGTCTGATTCTTGGATTTTCTATTATTCAAATGTTTCTAAAATAATTACCTCAAGGCCAGGTACTCAGCTATTTCTAGTCCCCTGCCATTCCTGTTTTGCTCTAAGGCGAGAAACTAGGCATTGCCTTCCATAGAAAAGTCTCAAACATATATCTAATTCAACAGTTGAGATCTTTCTGAGATTGTATTGATTTTACTTAAAGTGGAGTGCTCTAGAAATTGGACCAATTAGATGTCCAAGTAGAATTTTAGACTTAAATCACTATCAGATTGTCTTTATTTTGTTCTTCTCCAACTTACTGGTTTACCAAAACAACCCTGTAACAATACAGAAAGCATTTTACATGTGTGTATGCTGGACATTGCGTTTACATTATAGTAACTTTTGGAACTGTGAATGAACAGTCAAGCAGAAGCAAAGCTGAAACAACAACTCTAAATGACATCTCAAAGTAGAAAAAGTTTTTCATTGCCTGCAGGTGAAAACAAAGATTTTGCAGTCTGTTCATAATGTTAATTTCTGAGAGAGGTGTGCCTATGTGCATGTTAAACACTTAAAGCTATTCAGAGAATCCAGGGAGAAAAGATGGCAAAGCTGAAAATTCAAAGGCTTGCAACATTTTCAGTGACTGTTACGGTAGGTAAGTGAGGTTACGTGCCTGCTTTAATTACGATGTGAAGAAATTTAATGAGACTATGCCTAAGGTCTCCATGCAGGAGAGCTTGGAATCAAATTATGAACACTAATTCTGAGCTCTTTATTTACGTATTAGCATATGCTAAGTTTCTTTATCCTTCATCAGTTTGCATGTCGTTAGAGGCTAATAAATAGCTCAGTATAAGCGGCCCTGTAGAGCAAGCTTGTTGGTGCGAAGCACCTGCCACCCATGCTATGTGTTTGTCTTCAGCTGAATTGGAATTAACATTTGAAGAAGGCTTTAAGGCAGCCTGTAAGCTATGTCTTCCAGTTTACATCCATCGAAAAAGTATTCTGTGCTTTGAGATTATTCTACAGGATGAGCCAAAAATCTGGAAATGTATGGAGTTGAGATTTTTTTTTGCATTACATACATTTAACTATTTAAAATTTTGTACTGAAATAAATCAGTTTATTCAAGTACATTATTTTAAACTGAAAACATTTCAGGTTAGACTTTGTTTCCTAAAGGAGCAGTGAAATCCAACCAGAAATGCTGAATGCTAGGAGAAAGTGAGTTTTAAATGAATGCAGTCTAGAAATGATGCCATCAATGATGTGAGCAAAACCATTTCAGAAATGCTGTATTGAAATTAGTTATGCTGCCAATATGAAGATAATCTGTTTTCATTCCTTTAGTGGCTTTGAAATGACAATAGCTATGCAAATGTTGAAAGAAAGGATAGCAAAATAACCTTCTGATTCTGGTCACTGGGGGCCCTTTCTGCCTTCGTGCTGATGTGATTTAAGTAGCAAGAGGGCTCAAATGCTTTTGGAAATGTGAGTCATGAGGAAAGGCGAAAATTTGAGTTTTAATCTAGGAAAGTCAAGACTAAGAGCAGACATGAGTTTTCAAATGCATCAACTCTTAATGTAAAGCAAAGGAATAATCAGTTTTCCTCAGTCACTGGAAACAGGACAGTGAAGGCTTTAAATTTCTTTAGAGATTAAGTTGATTAAAAACCTGTTGTAATGTGGAGTCTGGATCTGACTCTCATTTCATTTGGTTCTTGATCACTTTATTTATATTTCTTCTGCTCATGACATAGTCTCAGAATTAGCTAAACCAGTTTGCAGATCAGGATTTTAAAATACTTAATGAACCACAATATGCTGCTTTTTATGCTTTTCTCTTCCCAATCTCTTCCTTAGGATAGAATTGTCTGGCTAGTTTTATTTTTCACAGCACAAGCTAAGCTTGTTAAGTCTTAGTCAATTACAATGAAATGTTTGAGCATATGTCAGCCTCCCAGAAAATTGTATTGTGTAATCCAACACTTCGCTATTCTGACAAGCTGAAGAAATGTTTCCAGTAGAGGAATCAGTCAGAGGAAACAAATTATCATCTATGTAGAGAGGAAGGGGGGAGAAAAAGCACTAACATATTGTCCTCTATGAGTTAGATTTAATTCTCTTTACTGTAGAGTGAACTTTGGCTACCTCTAGAAAGCTATAACCTAGAATAGCCTATGACCTTGCAAAACAGTGTTCCAAGTTGTTTGTTGTGGCCGCCTTCTGTTTTGGCTGACACAGAGAAAGATCAGCTGAGGAAGTGACTTCCTTTGAACCTTTGATACCAGATTCTGTTGCTACTGCTGAAACTTGGCAGGAGTTAGTTCGTGTTCTCTTCCAGTAGCCTTAGAAAGCCTTAGAAGCCTGTCAGTCTTCTCTCATTGCAAAGGGAATAGTATAAGTTTACTTGTTCCAACAAACTATCTCTTCTTGAAGAAAAACAAGTTGCATGTTATCCTCTTTATAAAGAAAGAAATAATCTGTTTGGATTGTGACTCTTTCACAGTGATTCCCAAAGTTTTCTTCTGAGTATTAGTTCCTACTTTTGAGCCCTTAAATGAGTATGTATCACTAACATATGGAAAGAAGGGAACTATCTTAAGGACAGTAGGATAACTATGGTTAGATTAATTTTTTTTTTTTTTTTTATTTAAAAACAACATCAATGGAAGCATGTGAGCAGGAGAGGAGATCCTTTGCTTGCCATAAATTACAAATTGAAAGATCTTTCCAATGAGGAAAGAATCTTAAGGTTTCTCATAATTCTGGATTTTTTTTGTGTTTTTTGAATATTGTTAATTTAAAACTATACTGAGTCCCATGTAAACTTTATATTTCAGAAGAATCAGCAATTAAAATTGCTCACCTTCTAATGGTCTGCAGATGTGTTTGGTATATTACAAAGATGATCTTGTTCAAGTTGGTACATGGTAAGGATTCTTTGATTCTTCAGCAGGGCTGTTCTTTCTCTCTTAGCAAATTGCATTTTGTTTTTTGCCTTCCAGTATGCACATCTTAGTGTTGTATTCATGGCCATACAAGACTTGAAATAGAACCTGCTGTTTGTGTGTCTCATGAATCATGCATTCGTCAGCATGTGTGATACATTATTAATCTGAGGATTTAAGTGTTGCTGCTGAAAACCATCCTTCTGAGTCTATTTTAATATTACTGTAGCAGGAAAAAAATAAGAAAATCATTAATTACACTTGTTTCATATGCATGATTTAGATAAAAAAGCATTGTTTATGCGTAGGTCAGCATAAATACTAGGATGCAGATGGACAGATAATATTTAAAGAGGAAAATGGGTTAAACAATAGCTTGATTTTCAGCTTTTTTTCTACCAGTAGGAGCTTCCCTTTGGTTAAATCTCAGGCACTCAGACCATGAAGTACACTTTTGTTTTTCTTTGTTTATCATAAGTAGTGCCAACCTTAGAAGGAGAAAAGTCAGCTCAGATTTTAGGAAGCTTCACTGTAACATATTGTTACAGTGTACTGAACTGTAATAATGTCCACTGGATTTAGCAAGATGTTTGTTAAGAGCAAAGGTATAGGAAAAGACATGCCAAAATCTAAAAAATGCCTACAGATTTCCTTTGAAATGTTATGTAACTCTGATCTTAAGGTCTGATAATGAGTCCGAAACAAATAGGAACTATTTTGTTTCATTAAGTTATGCATGGCCAATTATAGTTTATTTTGTAAGCTGGATCTAGGTTCAATTAGATTCTCATTCAGCATAGCTTTGTTTCTATTTCTGCCTTTGTCTGAATGATTACAGCATTTCTTTTTCTTTAAATCTTATAATGTGATCTAAGAAGCTCTATTTATACATGGTTGGGAATACTTAGAAAGAAAATGTGTTCAAATGAATAACAGTAATATGGTCAAATTTGGTATGATGCTATGCCGCTTCTGTGATTGGTTGCAAATAACTGTAGTAAGAATTTGTTGAGATACCTTGTTAATTTTCAGGCAGAACTGATAAAGCAAGGAATTCTACTGAACAATACAGTCAAGTTGAGACTTGATCACTGCCTAATAACACTAACAATGGGATGGTGGTGTAGGGAAGATACCATAGACCCCAGTGGTGTAGTCACTATAATCAGACTATTGGAGCCACAGATGCTATTGCAAAACAATCACTCTGGGAGGTAAAACTAGAGGGTTTTTTTGGTGTGTTTTGTTTTATTTTTTTAAGTCTTTGTGAGATGTTGAAGGGGGAGAGCTCTTCGGAACAAAAGCGAAGTTCAAAGCTTCTGGTCTTTGGTGCTGCCTGTACAGTTCTCAGTGCACCCCAGTCTTGTCTGCTTATCCCATTCCAGATTCTGACTAGCACTACTTGACTTCAAGGATTCCCAACACTAGAGATCAATATATTTGAATAAGTTAAGTGATTGATGCATCTGCATATGTTGGATTCTTATACAGGGGAACCAGTGGTGAATTTCTAGGGGAAAAAAAATTCTAGTTGGTGTAGAAAAGATGCTACCTGGGTTATTCAGCTGAAAAAAGTGCTGGCAGAATGCTCCCAGCTAGAACAGTATCACAGAGGTTCTCCCCCATCCATTTAAATGTTTTTACTCCTCAACTGCTTCCTGAGCAAGAGAACATCTTATGTTTATTGTACAAAAACACCTTCTTTGAACAAACACAACTGTTGCTTTCTCATACTATAATTCAAGTCTTGATTAATCATATGCAGATATAAAAATTCAATTTAGGTGAAGCTACTGTATTTAAGCAAAGTTGTTTAATTCTCAGATTCATCCTTCAGAAAGAAATGCTTGCTTTGTGTTTTTCTGATGTGCTTTCAATTATTTGCTGGGTCCTGTAGTTGCTGACCTGCACCAAAACACTAAACTGATTCTCAAGTCTAGCACTTATTCCACTTAGTTATTATTCATACTAACTGTGGATTTTAGACAGAGTAGGAGTTGAATCTTTATACATGCTTGTTACTTTTAATAAAAGGTTGAATTTCAGATTAGAATGGTCTTTCTGAAGCACTGTAATCATTTCACCTCTACCTCAAAGTTTGCTAGTGCTATATTCTAGACTTAAAATTTTGATCCATACATCCCATCATCCAGCTAGTTTTGTTTGCTTTGTGTGCATTTAATAGCACGTCTTGATTGCAGCTACTTCTGTTGTGCTGTTGTTTTTCTTATATAGCAACAAAGGAAGAACAAGTGTTATTACCAACAGGAGACTAGCTGCAAACATGACAGCGGTCATGGAAATTAAGTCAGTTCTAGAGCTTGTAACAGATGAAGTTGGTAATCTCTTAATTAAACCTGATGCAGCTACAGCTGTTTTGAAAATTCAAGCTTTCTGAACCCTCTGATTAAGTAGAAGTTTTTCTAAAATGACGCAAACCCAATCTATTGGATAAAAAGCAGTTGTAAATGTTTAAACTACTCAATACTGTCAATTGTGGTAAAGTGGGGCTTATCTGTTGGTTTCCCCAGTACAGCTATTAAGACGCTAGTGTGACAAAATACTTCCATGAGTGTTACTTAGGTTCTGATCAAACTCTCTTTAAAACATAATATTTTGGCCTTTGGGCTGTTTTTTTTTTTTCCTTAACACATAAGTTGTTTTTTTTTGTTAGACGTTTGTATTAATTACTTCCTTGCCAGCCCTTTTTTGGGAGGGAAAGCTTGCTTAAATACTTGATAGTATAAAAAACATAAAAGCAGACTGTATACAATGTTAAATATTTTGTCTTTGTGTGTGTGTGTTTCATACTTGCATTCAGAATCATTTAAACTGTGTGTGTCTACACTGTACTTTGTTTCTTCAAAATAATGTGCAGTTAGTTAAAAATGGTATGAATCATAACGACAGAGTTAGTGCCTTGGTATCCAAGATACGTCAGCGTGCTGATAAGTTACTTGTTTTCCTGCTGTGAGAACTGGTTGCTGTATTTGATTCTTTAGCTGAATACAAACTAAATTAAATCTGCAGTGACCTATATTGTACTCTAGCTAATGACCCAGTTAACCTCTGGTTAATTTTTTGTCTCTTGGTGTCCTGGGAACAGGGACATGTTTACTTCAGTTGCCACAAACCTTTAGAAATGTGCCACTGGCATTTATTATTCTAGTGCTGTGTGTTTTAATAGAAATTAGCTAATGGGCCATGGGGGTCTGCAGAAGTTGTAGAATGCCAATGAGGAGTTTTCTTTCGTTTTTCCTCCTCCCTGATTTACATGACTAAGCTTTTAGCTTTTCTTGGTTTTGTTTTTGTTTCTTGAGTATTGATCTGTCTCCTGTGGAGGAAACAAACTGCCTAATGTGCAGGATGTCATTGTGGTTGGCAGCTTCCCAGAGACTCCCCTCTTCTGCTTGCTTAAAATTGAACTAGAACCAGTACAGATACTGGCAGGAAATTGTAACTAACTAACTAACACCACTTCTAATTGCATAGTGACATTATGCAAATAAATATGAATATAAGCATAAAATAATAATAAGATAATGTTTAAGAGTGAACTTGAATTACTCTAGTGGAAGTGCGATTCTTCTACAGCTGGATGTACTCTTCTATGAAATATGCCTTCTTTTTCAGAAAATTAAATTATGTGGATACAAAAGCTGTCGGTGCAAGGCAGAATGGATGTCTGCACCCATTCATGGTAACAGTCCTATGGTCACCACTGGTACAGTTGTCATAAACACCTGATTTTAAGCATAGTGACATTCTTATTTTCCCTGCCCCTCCAAGGGAAGATAGCTACGTTGGTTTAGAGGACTTAGAATGAGAGTGAAACAGGCTGGAATGCAAACCATGAAATTCAAAACAGCCTTAGTTATTTAGTGAGGTAATATGTCTTTGGAAACTGTAAGCAGCCAAGAGTAGGTGAAGAGCCAAGTGGCCAGCCATGTCTACTGCTACGCAGCAGCGCAACCTTTCTCTGATCCAGAAATGATCCTGTGAGATTCACATCAGCATAGTAAAGTGACTTAGTTTTGTGTCATGGATGGGGAGGGGGGAAAAAACTCACAGGTGTTAGGTTACAGCCTCACTGGGTTGGTTTTACTTGAGAGTGTGATAACCACCACCGTACCATTGCTGTGTTTTTACAATACAGATTATTGAAGAGGGTATTTATCCCAAGTTTTTTCCCAAAGTTCATCTGTTCCTGTTGAGAATTCTTGGCCTTTCCTGAGTAAATTCCTACTGTTCTGCTTTTCTCTGCTTGCTAGCTATTTTTCCACTGTAACCTGGGCACAAGAGGTTTGCATTTCTGGGTGGTCCTTGGAGAACTAGTTTAGTTGCAATGGCGCTTGGTCTCTTAACCTCTGAAGTGCATTCAGCATTACTTAAATACATATTAAATGTTTTACTGCTATGTGAACAATTGAAGTTTGCATAGGGATGCTACAAAACAGAGTTGCAAATGTATTTGTTTCACTGACACCTCTCCCCCAGCTAATGACTGGTCAGCCTGACTGTAGTCATTTTTTTCCAGATGCATAAAGATTTGTGGACTTGCTCTTAAAATTGGTTTCTAGGGACTGGGTGGATTCAAACATTGTTAGTAAAACAATGATCTGGATCTAAATACAGAAAGACTTGAACATTTGAATGTTTGCTTGTTGGTGGTTTTGTTGGCTTAGTTCTATTTTACTTTCTTAATAGCAAACCTGAGATTAATTTTGCCCAGTCCTGAACTGACTTGTTGAAGCACCAGGCAACACTGAGACTGTAAGTATACTTTTTCAGCACATCATTGTTTTGAAAAAAAATCTTCCAGTTAGAACTATTAAGTCTGTGAACTTTCAATCAGAAATCAGGGATGTTTTCAAACAGCAGTCAGTTTGCGTGTGTTTAGTTATCATTTTTCAGCTGTAGCTTAAACATAACATATTAGTATAGTGTCTCTTGGGAAGCAAAAGTACAAGTAAGTTCAGATCATTTTGTGGACAAAAAGGCAGTTAGTAAATGTGAATCATGATATGATGTAATTCTGGATAAGGAGATTTCCAATTACGGACTTCCAGTGGATGGGAAGATATGCTGGGGGATGACTTGCATACTCATCCCTATTCTCGCTTTTGCCATTGTAGCCGTCATCTAAATAGACTGGTTTTTTTCCTTTTTTTTTCCTTTTTCTCCTGGTAACTTACCGTATAGTCTATGTCAGAGACTTATTAAGTAATGCATAGTCCAGAACAACTTGAACTTTTTTCTGATGTGTACAATACCTAGAGCTTACAGACTGAGGCCTTGAGAAACAGCTGCTCCAGAGCTGATCCTTTCTGCTCTGCCTATTTCCAGAAGTTTTTACCACAAATTTCCTTTGGGAATGGATTTCTTCTTTACGCTGGTTTTGCCTATAGTGGCGACAGGAGAAGGTAGAAACAGCTTGCTGAGTGCTCAGCCGTATGTTGTAGTATAGCTGCTTTGCAGAGAACAGATGGGAACAGTTCTACAGCAATCCTGAGTCCTCTGTCAGCCTCGTAAACAGATGGGTTTGGGAGGGGATAGAAGTTTAGGCTGTACTGCCTAGATATAGGACACTTTTTCAGAGACTTGCTTGTTTTCTTTTGGGACTTCTTATGACCTACGAATCACTGCTTGATGTTTGTATGTTAAAAATACACAGTGCTGTGAGGGGGAAAAGATTTTTCCACAAACATATTCTTGGGAACATGCTCTGTTCAGCCAGGTGGTTTAGAACACCACACAAAATAAGCTGTGCCTGTGTTGTGTATGTTTTGGGGCACGTTCTGCAATTTTGTAAGAGGCAAGTTGCCCACCAGTTCAGCAGAACTGGCTTTCACTCTTAACTGACTGTCCTCATTTCCTTTTTACCTGGTTGGGTTTTTTTTTGTTTTTTTGAGGAGGTTAAAAAACATTTGGGTGAGAGGACTGTGTAAGCTTTTTCCCTTGCTCTGAAACCACTGAATCCAAACAGGACTTCACTTATGTTCTACCTGTGGTTAAACCACTTTCTTCCTCCCTTCTGAGAGCCTGAAGAAAATACTCTTTATTTTCTCATGGTTTTCTGTGTGTGGCAGAAGAAAAAGCAAAATATCAGCCTCTATCTTGCTTGGCAGTTCTTGAAAATTCTTCATAAACAAAAGGAATTTCGTGTTACGAGGTGTTAAATCCCTCTGCTTTACCAGCTGAAGCATCATGAAAATGAATCCTTTTTCTGTCAGTCACTGGAAAGTACAGGGCATTCTGTGCGCGAAGGGAGCTACAGTGCTCCACAGCTTAGTCCCCAGTCTTTTCTGTTTATGAGCTTATTCTGTCAGGGTCTGTTAGTTTTGGTATTGTTAGAGTTTTAACAGGATTTCAGACTTGTTGGTGGTCTCCATGGGTCCTTTTCCTATTTCACCTCTGAGTATTCCTACTGCTAGAGGAAAAAAGCAACTGTGACTGAGAAGATTGGAATTACACACAGTGTAATTCCCTTATTCATATATTTATAAGGGAGTTGCTTCTCCTGGTTAGTGGTTGAGGAGCCAAATCACAAGCTTTTGTTAATACAGGGAATATACTCTTCAGATATTTTAAATCCTTTGCTCAGTGATACTTCTTGGTCTTTCTTTTTTTTAATGTTTAAAAAGAAATCAATGAGAGAAGAAATCCTTATGTAGAAGTATGTTATGTTTCAATTAATTTGTCTAAATCTGCAGTTGGTGCTATTTAGCCAGTATGAGGAGAGTTTACTTAGATTAAAGGCCTAGCCTGAGTTCCTTCAAAAGCAGGTAAGAAAACAGAGTATGTTGTATTGTGCTCTAGACAGTGCTGTCATGTGGTATGTGCCCAGATTTAGTTCTGGGATAAAACATAGTTTTGCCCTCTTGTTGAAGGGACAATCTATCTAACATGATGTATTCATCTATCACAAGTAGTTTCTGAGTGCCTTATAATGCAATGCAGCTTAGTGCCATCAGCTTTCTAAGCAGAAAGTATGGAAAAATAAGGAAGGTGAAGGGGAAAGTCTTTCAGAAGTGCAGTTCACTGAACATGGCCATCTTTTATTACACGCTATTTGCGAAAGACAAGATTTAAAAAAAAAAAATTCAAATGATCTCAAGATACTTCATGTAATAATGATTATTGTAATAATTCCTTTGAAGTGCTTGTCTGTGTAGAAAAGAATTTATCTTCCTTGTGGTTCCTTATTTCAACAATTTTTTGAGCTTGTTCTTCTGTGTCTGATTACCTTTGACACCAACAATAAACTTAATTGAGACCATCTACAGTATGGCCACTTATCAAGAATTTAGATAATACCTCTGTCACAAAGGATTGAAAGTACTTTGCATAAGTGTTCTGTAGTGTAAGTGCGATATGAGGAAGCTTATCTTAAATATTGTGCCTGGAAAATCATTCTTTTGAAGTGTAAACACTGCAGTAGGAAAAAGAGGGGGAAAAAAAAAAGAAATACATTACTTTCAGGCTAAATTTTTGTTTGGAGACAAACATGTAAAAATGGAATTGGGTTTTGATCTTGCAAGAGTGACAGGAGATGATCTGTTAAGGGCACTCGTGAATTTCCTTGTTTACCCCAATGGATATAATTTCAAAAACATTATTCCCAAAAGTTAAAATGTAAATTTGCTTTATAGCTCTAGGGGAAAGGAATTGCAGATTGTGACTGTTAGTTGTTTATGGATATTTAATCCTTTACTCTCCAGAAGACTTAAATACATACTTTCAGTATTGGAATCTACCCTATGGCAGTTTGCTTTTCTTTTTCAACAATGTATCTAAAAACTCTGAGACAAAATAGTGGAGCTTTTAACCTTTGCATTTTTTTCTGTCTTCTCTTGGTGTTCTTAAGTATTGTGAACCTAACAACGGCTGATTTGCCAAGTAGTTCTCAACATGAGTGCAGAATAGAACCATTTCCGCAGAGCCATGTTTCTTTCAGGCTGAACGTATCGTTGTGCCCTCTCCAGGTAGCATTGTTGCCCAAGATAACACTGATAAAGAAAACTTACCTCAAACTACAGTGTGTGTTTTTGTTTTTTATTCACAGTAGTGTGAAGGTAATACCTTACTCAGAACATTTATAGAAGGAACAAAGCATGACTGTATCAAATTTTCTTGAATTGTTTTTCATCATTTCAGCCCTTGGACGTGAAGAGAATAATTTGATTTTTTTTTTCCCATCAGAGTAACTCATAGCCTGCAAGTGTCACTTTTCCGTAACACCTGACTGTCAGAATAAAACTCAGTGAATGGAGGAGATATGATATAGGAAAACATATTCCTGGTGTGGAAGGTGTGGGGGAGAGATAACTGTTAAGTCCATTAATTCAATACCAAATTCAATTTCTTATTTATGCCATAGTTTATTCTTGCCTCAGTATTAAGTTGGTTACAGTTGACTTCAATACAGTTTCACTAGTATCCCTCAATATGAAGAGAAAATGCACGTACTTTTACCTCTTTGGACCATTTCTCTTCGAAGACTTGTTTACCAATCAGAAAAATGTTTACATTTAGAAGTTATTCTCTCTATTGCTTTTTTGTTGATGCTTGTACCACAAGTAAGCCTCTTCTGTAGGTGTTTGTGTTTGAGGTGGGTTCTTTGAAGGTTTTCTTTTTTTGTCTATTTCACATTTACAAAAACTCAAAATATTGTAATGACAACAAAAAGTGACTTATTTTTAATCACATCTGAGTATTGAAATATGAGTATGAATGTGCCATGCATATCCAGCCATAGAGAGCTACAGAGGCAGCCCCCTTAAGGGACACACTGATCCAGGAGGTGCCCTGCTCCCCTGCTGCTGCACAGAGCTGTGACTTTCCTTGTTCTTGGCTGCTGTGCAAATGCATCCGATGAATTCTCTGAACAGCACAGGAAAGGAACAGCTGAGACCAAATTTAAAAGGGAGGGATGGGAAGTCTCTGCTTTTAGTTCTGTAGCCACTAGATCAGGATACTTGGCAGTCTCAGGAGAATGTGTGTGTGTATTCCTGACATTGTGCAGGGGCATGCTCAGCAGTGGAAGCAGACTTGTCAGTCGTTCAGCGTTGCTGTACCTGTGGTCACTTGTCCAAAAGTTACTTAAGTTTCAATGTGATGATGATAGACGTGCTACAGAAACCTGGAATATGTTATTTTGAATTCATTGTACCATTATTAAATGAATGTACAAATGCTCTAAACAATCATAATGCATATCCTGATCATTCACTTTGCTCATTTTTAAACTTCAAGTTTTAACTCTACCCTTTTTCTTCTGTAACTTTTTCTAATGTGGATTGTAAAACAGAGATTAAAGAGAATTCCAGAATATTATTAAATTGTGAAATCCAAACACATTTTAAGACTTGTGGCACTAGAAACTTTTCTTCAGATATGACCTGGCCATGCCTAAGGTATTAGATACACACCAACAGAGAGAGAAAAGATCTCCTTGTTCAATATAAATGTAAAAATGCTTTCTATGCTGCTGATTATCTGCCTTTGCTTCAGTAACTGCAGCAGCTTGCAAATACCAAGGATTTGGCAGAGACCAAAATTGCAAATCCTTTGTAACAGCGCTGCACTCAGATTAAGATCCTGTGAAATCTTTCCTCAGCCACTAATTTCACACTCTAGAGATGGAACTGTGAACAGTTTATAGCATATAAATCTTGTGTTAATAACAGCTTTCTTGGGCTTTAGTATATTTTGGAGGGAATTGTTTTGGTTTTTTTGTGAGAAAACAGTATATATTTGCAGTAAATATTGTATGTTGTTAAATATTTCATTTTATAATTGTAGCATCTGTGACATTTTAGAGAATGTTGGGGGAGTGAGTCCCAATACATAGTACCATTGCAAACTCTTTTTACACTGGCTGTTATGAGCAGGAATAACAAAGTAGCCTATTAACATCTGCTTTATATTTTTTTGGAAAATAAAGCTTGATTTTTTTTGCAATGGCATTTTATATTTGTCAGGAAAATAATTTAAAGCAAGTCAAGCATTTTGTGAAAACTTGTATGTAAAAATGTTGCAGGTGAAAAATTGGCATTTGTCACACGTCTTTATCGTTTTGTTTGAAAAGGGGGTTCTCAGCAGTAGAATAAATCCTGCAAGATGCAGAAGCACTATTCTAGACAGAATGCAGCCATAATGGGTAAGGGAAGGGATAGAAGCAGCCTGTTCAGTTCTGCAACAGAATGGTAGAACTGAGACTTGGAACTTTCTTCTCTGTCAATGTGGTATAGCTCAATGGGACAGGAACAGTGCTCCCTGGGACATCAGCGCAAAAAAAAAGAGTTTGAGAAACCCAGTAAGCTCTGTTTGGGTTACTATGTAAAGAACATCGTCTAATGCATCTTTGCAGTTTTATTTGAAAGTGCTCCAGTATTTATCATGTGCAGATAAAATCCATGTTGTTGCGCAGTCTACGTGTTTTCATAAGGTTAAATCTTTGAGGCTATGGGCAGAGAATCACAGTATTGTTGGTTTCTTTATGAATCTACATATTTTATAAATCTACAAATATACGTTGTTGGGAAAAGTGAAAGAACAGCTCATGGGGAAACTAGATTTGTTTGTATTTAGTGAACAAAGGTAACGGATTTCACATTTCCATCCTAGGAACATAGCAGCATATTCTCCGTAATGGCAATAGAACGTTCTTACAGTCAAATGTCCAGTGTTGTCCTTGACCTCAATGGAAAAATCCTGTTGTAAAAATCTGGTTTCCTCCTGCACTTGTAATAAAACAAGCAAATCTGTGTATGCAGATTGTACGTGTTGTGTGCTGGTTGCTGTATGGACTGGTGGTGTAGTTCTATTGGTGTCTCCTGCTACCTAGGCTGGATGTTTAATTTTGTGAAATAGTTTTTGCATGTTTGTATTTTTTTATTTTTAATACTGTTTTCATTATATGAGTGAATATGTTTTTCGTTATATTCTTGTTGTGAGTTGATCACTTAGAGGTTAAAAAAACTACGTTAACTGTATAAAGATTGCTTTGCTGCATTTTCTTCAAGGATTCGAATTAATAAGGAATTTGAAATATACTTGGCAAATTTAGAAATGCACTTCAGATGTTTGTCTCCTTGTATAGCCTCTTCCTATGTATATTTGGTTAAAAGACCAAACAAACCAAAAAGAAAGATGAAACAGGTAGAGGAGCGACAGTAAGGAACACCACGTGCTGTAAGAAGCGGAAATGCCCGAATTCCTTGGATATCAGTTACTTCGGCAGAGGGTGTGATTGTGCATACTAAATTAGGTTACTCATCGTGCTTGGGACCTCATAGAGAAGATGTGTAGGTTTTAATTTATTTATCTATTATTTGGCTCCTGAATTTCCTCTTAATAATAATAATAATCATCATCATCATCTTTCCAGAGTAATGTAAATGTGCAATGTATGACCCAGACTATAGCTTAAAATGTCCCGGACATGAATAAGCATTAAAGACAATTATTTGTTTCTTCACACCTTGCCTGTTGTATGTCACAGCTGATGAACTATGAAAATCTGAATGGACTATAATTCAAATTTGATGTGCTTGCTTTTTTATGCAGATAATTGAGAGATCTGGTCTTGAAGAAGGGTTCTTCTTAGCGTTCCTTCTGAGCATTCCTGTAATGCTGTAGAAATTGTTCTAAAATCAGTAACAAATACTAGTCTTGTTTGGAAATAAGGTGCACAAAATTCAGTTTTGCATAGCTAAAAGACATGAAATATTTAGTGTTTAGTTTATTGGATTGTACATACAAACAAAAAAAAACTTTCTGTGATTTTGTTAGACTGATGCTTGACTGAACCCTGATATGGTGGTTTTTGGCTATACTTCCCTGTCACAAAATAATTTGGACTAGAAGGGGCCAGTGGAGGTCATTTAGTTGAAATCCTTCCAAGCAGGGGTGACTTCCAAATTCAATTGTAACGTATTGCTCCTAGACTTCTTCCTAAGTATGAACTGTTTCCTTTCAAGCGAGGTACACTGAAACAGTGTTAGGCCTGAGCTGTTCATTCCAGCCAGTCAGCCTCTGTCATGGAGGTCAGCATCCCTGATGTCTCTGGTATCTCAGGTAGTGCAGAGTGCAACAGAGATACCTGGCAGCAGCAGAGGAATGCCCTCATTTCAACTAGTTGAAGAAAATACGGAGCACTTTCTGACTTCTTGTGCAGTCAAGTTCTCCCCACGACAATTCTAGAATGTGCTGCAGATAGCATGTACTCACCAACGTGTGTGATAAAGACAGGAAAAAATGCAGCTTATGCGGACATCTCTGCTGACACAGCTAATTAATTTTTACTAGACCAGTGCCCTGCTCTTCTAGCATTGATGACCTGTGTTATAGCCTAACATAGTACAGAGTCAGTTTCTGTAAGTTATTACCAAACCTGGAAGGAGAGAAGAAGCTGCACTAAGTACAGTGCAGGGTGCAGAACAGGGGTACTGTGAGCTCTCTGGTTTGTCGTGGCTGGGGACTTGTTACACCCTGAAAGAGGGGATCAAATGGAGCCCTCCTGTCATCCATAGCTGGAAAGCACTTCCCTAAGGTGGTGCTGGCTGTTCAATTTTCAATGGGAATGATTAGACTAGGGTTACCCGAAAGCTGCTGATTATTTTATCCACTTTGTCCTTGTTTGAACTTATGTGCCACTTACTCTCATTCTGTTCCACCGGCGTATCTTCAGCTTTTGCTGGGTTTGATGAGAGCCTATTCTTACTGGAACTTTGCTTTTGTACTTAGCTAATTTATCTCTTGAACGTATTTTATCCTAATGGCTAAAAGAAAAGTGTGATAGCAGAAAATTGTTGGCAAGGATAAGAGATTGCAGATCACAGTCTTGTCTTTCTCATATTCATGTAGTTGGGATGTGATGGTTAGCAAGAAGTTTTGTGCAGGAGGGGAAGTTTGTACGTTTATCTTTTATAGATTGTCCTTCCTGATAGGGGTGTATTGCCATAGATGATGCCTCTCACCTTGTATTTAATGAAAAAGATTTCTTTTTACTGGAAACAATGAAAAAAGTAATTAAAAAAAAAAAAGCCATAAGTGATCTATTCAACTTGGTATTAGGACTGTTGAGGCTTCAGTCCTTCATTTTTGTTAGGTTTTTTTTGTGTGTGTGTGTGTGTGTGTTTTTCTGTTCCAGTTTCTTGCTACTACCCTTAGATTTGTAAGTAGCTGGCTTTCATTTGGAGCTCCTCGCAGGGAATACTGTATCTGTTTCTGCAATACTAGAAATTCCAAGTGATCCCCAAAATGTTTACCAGAATGTGGTTGGTAGCACAATACGTGATTGTCTTTTCTGTCAGGAAAGATTTTAAAAAGATTGTTTTCTTCAAATGTTCCATTTCCTAGGCTGTAGGATAAAACAGCTTTGCAAAGAAGTTAGCAAGTTTTGGGGAGCTCTGTGCTGGCTCTTTGTTTTAATAGAAGTGCATTCCGTTTTGAACTGAAGCTTTGCAGTAGTAAATTAACAACAAGCAGCAGGCAGTGTTCTATACGGAATGCGTCTCTTTGGTCTGTTATGTAGGCTGCTCTGAAAGTAGTGCCTCCTATTTATTTCCATGGAAATCAGCACAACTACATAGCTGTCCTGATTTCAGCAGGCACGGAGTTGATTTTTCTTTCATGGTGTCTGGTACGATGCTGTGTTTTGGCTTTAGGAGAAAAAACCATGTTGATAACATTCCAGTGTTCTCAGCTGTTGGTGAGCAGTGCTGCGCAGAGCCAAGGACACTTCAGTTTCTCAGCTTCTTGTATGGGTCCCCCAGTGATGGGGGCTAAGGGGGCACAAGAAGCTGAGTGGGGACAGAACCAGGACAGCTGTCTTGAACTGGCCAAAAGGTTATTCCGTACTACATGACATCACACTGGAAAAAAAAGTTCCACTTTAAAAACTTTTTTTTCTTTTAAAGGATTTTTCACAGTACCACATTCCATAATATACTGTTATATCAAGATCAATATGCAAAGCATGTGATTGAAAGATGAGCACAGTTGGCATTTGAACATGTTTTAGTTGAGACTGTACCTACATTCTGTACACTGGAAGGAAATTAATGGCGGTGTTTCAGTCCTTCAAGAAAAATTAATTATTCCTGCTGATTCCCACTTCCCGTGTTTCCTCTTAACCCTGTTTTCTGATAGCTCAGCAGGTTTGGAGAGCCACTGTTTACAGAATATTTCATTGCTTTAAGAGGAGGATGTGGGCATTTAAAAAATTTACCAGCTGTTTCAGGTCACTTACAGCTTAAGCAGCTCTTTCTTTTTGAATGATTTATTTAGTTAGCCTCTCGTTGGGTTGTCAGCAGTTTGTGGAGACTGTAACGGTGTCAGGAAAAGATCCTAATGAATCAGCTCAAAAAGATGGGCGTTGTTTGTAGTCACAGAGAAAATGGAATTAGTTCATTTTGTGGGCCTGGCATATTGCCTCTCCCCTGATGCAGCGCTGAAAGAAGGGTGACTGGCAGCCAGGCATTTGTGATTGGATAGCAAAAAGAGAAAAAGAAGGGGTGAGCGTGTGAGGCTAAAGGAAGACAGTAGAGATTGGAATAGGATATTTCTTCTGAAAGGCATGAGGGGATGTACATATGTGCACATTATATGCCTTAAAGGGAGTTGTCAGAACTAAGAGCAGACATGGACAAGGAGCTGAGCTTCCCTTCAGTTTGAGAATGAGATAGTATATGACATTAAAATGAAATAATCACAGAATGTTGAATGGGATACCACTCTGAAGTGTATACCTCCTGACTGACTGATCTGCTGTGGCAGAGGTTTGTCGGAGGAGGTTTGTCAGATATGTTGTACATTTGCCATATTTGTTAGTAAATAAATTGTAGAATTTTATGTGAGCACAACAGCCACACTGAAGTAATTAAAGGTCGACCTCATGCTACAGGTGTAAACTGATAATTTCTAGAAGTAAAAAAAAAAAAAAATATATATATATATATACAACTGGATGTCATCTTAGCAAATAGGCATGTTTTGGCTGAATGCATGTAATCAGGGTGAAAAAGGATTGTACCTTGTTCTGAAGCATCTCATCTTACCACTTGCAAGGAATAAGACAGAGGAAGGATGGAGTAGGATTAACAGTATATGATCCCACTGACATAAAGCTTTTTTATGTGCCTATGGAGGAACTGGTTACATTTTGAGTAAGTGATACTGGTCCCAGTGGATTTCAGTGGATATTGTTGGCATACTTGTAGAACTTGATTTAAGCAATACTATTTATAGATGTCTGTAGTCACCATTTGTATAAAATGGTATTTAATAATGCTAATGCTCCTTAATTATAAACCAATCAGAAGTCTTTTTATGAACGTCTGCTTTTCTTGCACCTGCGAGTGCTTTATATAGAGTCAGTTTAGCACTAATAATGCAGACCATATACTGGGCAAAACTTGTGTTGAAACCAGACTCCTTACTGGGAAGATGCTGAGGTTTCCAAACAATTATCTTTAAAATGCTTCGCAAGAACAACCTGGAGGTAAAGGCTGCAGACCTTCCTTATAGCTTAAGCTCTCAAAACTTGAGAGATGTATGTCATGGATGTTATGTCCGTGCAGCCATACAGGTATGGGTGAATGGTATCAGGAATCTGGAATGGATAGAAATCCAGTCAGATGCAACCTGTGTGTGTATACACATACTTCTAAGTAGCTTGACTTACCATCGTAACAACTTAAAAGCAGGAATTTAATGTGGTTTTTTTTCTATAGATGTATTTACCTTTGTCTTTCTGTGCTAATAGAACGTTAATCCCTACTAGTAGATTTTTGCTATGGATTATTGGTAACTTTATATGCAGTATTCAAGATGATGGCCTCTGAGTGATATTTGCATAGAGCCGTGTTTGTAGTCTATTAAATTAGTGAATCTGGTATCTATGACACAGATCTTGGGCTTGCTTTATAATTTTTAGTGATTTAAAAACAAAACAAAATAAAACACCTGTGACTATAATTAGTCTAGCAAGATTGTTCTGTATTAGATGTGCCAGAACTGTGCTTTTCATTGCTTTGCTTGCCTAAACATACTTTAGGTCCCTGCTACGTATTGTAGTTCAGTCTCTTCAAATGTCTGTGTTTTGTTCTGCTTTTTCACTCTGTTTAATGCTCATTTTTCTGACACAACTCAGCCCAGCGTGAACACTGTGTTCTTGCAAAATAGAAAAGGGTTTCAAAACAGAGAGGGACTCTTTAGGGCAAAATTAATTGGTATTTTTGGCTTGTAACAAAGGCTTATAGAAAATGCAATATTCCTTGCAGTTACATAGTAAATATAATGGCAGTATGGACAACTGCACTATACAACTGCATCCGTAAGAATGACTGAAAGCTTACAAAGATGTTTTGCTTTACCTGTAGGTAGCATAGAAGAGAGACAGTCACTATCAGAATTTTGTGCATTGTGCATACCTCTGAATGTCCGCTGTCTTGGGTAAGTAAGAACTGGATGGTGTTGCATTGTCTTTATCTTGCTGTATAAGCTCGTAATTTCTTGCATGATTCTAGGTGATAATACAAGAGACAATGATAAGACAAAAACAATTTTTTGTGAATGATGGCACTTGTTACAAAATGTAGAAAGAATGGGGAAGGAGAAGTAAACCAGTGCACAGAAAGATCAACCAAAAATACCAATTAAATATACTCAATTGTGTTTTTTTTAATGCTGTTATCTTCAAATATAAGTGGTATTTGTTGCACCAGTTATAATTTTTAATCAGTATAGCTAAAGTACATTTCTTGAAAGAGCTAAAATACAGTAGGTGTAAATAGCTTTTTTCAGTGCTGTAATGACACAAGCCCCCTCCTGCCTGAAAATTTCAGTTGATTGTAATACAAATTCCAGCTAGAAACATTTTCAATAAAAGGATAAAGTGTGTGTGTGTGGGGGGGGAAGTACTCTTCTAATAAGTGAAAAATAAATGTAGCTTTATTTGTTCCTTGAGATCAAGAAATATATTGGTTTCTTTAAGGTCGCTTCTAACCTAAGCTGTTCTATAATATCTGTCTCTAGGGAATGAATTCTGCAGTGGTCTGATGTTATTAAATAGTCACATGTGTGGAAATAAGTATTTTGTAAAGGAAGAGCTGCCTTTATTGTTCTTTTGGCTCTATATGTAACTTTATTGTGTTAAATTACTATGTTCTTGTTCTTGGAGTAATTAAGTATTTTATTCTGATTGTATGTGTTATTTTTACCTTTTCTCTTAACTTTCTACTAATCTTTGATTAGGAACTCACATCTCTGTTCCTATATTCTTTTGTAGTTTCAGGTATAATTCTTCTCTTGTTTTTAATTCCTCTCTGGAAACTGAGGTGGAGCTGGCACTGGGATCGAAGAATAGGGATGTTTTGGAGTGGGCCATTTAAAAATGGGAAGAGAGAGAGAGATTGTGTTTGGTCATAACAGACAAATCCTTAAGTAAATGTTTGTTTTTAATCTAATGATTTACAAAATATCTTGCCTTTTACTAAAACTTTGAGGCTGCCGGGTGTAAATTCCATAATATGGAAGTATTGTTTTGTCATTCTAACCTCATACTAGATTAAACAGTGGACTGTATGGACAAACCTCTTTCCTGAATAAGTGGTACTTTTTTTTTTCCGGATACAATACCTCAAATACTTATGTGCCAGAATAAGATGCACTAATGAGAAATACTTATAAACAAAGTCTGGCTTTTCAGACATAGCATTGTGATTCAGTATCTGGGATTAATTTGTGTCGTATCACGTTTCCTAAATCATTTTGTGAAGAACTCCCTCACTGGTGTGAAATAGTGAATTTCCTCTGCTCTGTTTGGCATAAAAGAAAACTGGATTCGTGTAGAGATGCAATAAAGTACCATTCTGCAAATAAGACAATGTTAAAAACACCATGAGGTAAACAGTCAAAACCAAGTGTTTGGGAATCGCAAACTGCAGCAAGCAAGCACTGCACTCCAGCCATTTGGCAACTAATAATCCATTACAGTGACAGTAGGAAATAACACTGTGTACATATATAGATGTTACTGGCTGTCCAGTTGAACCCTGTGCCATGCTGTAAAATGCAGCATGAATGCAATACCTGTAATTTAACCATTTTTGTAGTTGTGTGTTCATTGTGTCACTCTGAATATAGCCTGTCTTAACAGAAAGAAGAATGTTCACATACTCAATTATTTCTTCACTGATTTTTTTTTTAATATATGTATATTACTGCTGTGATTTGTTGTTGTGTGAACATAAACATTCTATGATGAAATTCTGGGGTAATGACAGTTACTAAATTATATAAATAACAAATGAAAGTTGCTGAGGTTTAATCTTGAGCGTAAGATGTACAGGCAGTAATTCAGAACTGTGTCAAATCTGAAAATATTTGTCATTTGTGACCACACAAATAAGTATTTGTCTCTTCACTATTGCATCTTCATGCAAACTAATCACGTAAGATATGAAGGGAAGTATAAATTCAATTGCTTCTTTCAGCCAAGTCTTCTGTGACAGACAGTAACCTTAAAATTCTCAACCAGTTGCTGGGTGGTGCTTGCTTGCTTGTCAGAGAATCCCTGGAGATACAAACAAATAAAAATGATTAAGAGCTCTACCAGGAAAACAAAATTCCAGTTTCTTAGTCCTGTGTCTGTTACTCTGGTGAGAAGACTTAATCAAACCTTATCCAAGCTTATAAAATTTGGTAATGTCTTTCCTCTTAATCATAAATGTGATCTGCATTAACGATTTCTAGTGTGCTGCCTAGAATCTATCTTTGAAATCAGTATGCTGTACAATATAGTTCTGGGGCAATCAGCTACAGCAGTTCAATTCCCAGCAGTTGAATTTTTTGTATTTCTTCAAATCTCAGCTGTATATATAAACTTTTTCTCAAATTCCGTATGTAAGACTTTTAACTGTGGATATGGAGAATTTTACATAAATATCAATATATATTGTCTTAAATGCGAATTCAAGAAAGGTGCCTTGTAAAAAGAGGGGAAAAAATTAACTTGCCAACAAATACAGCAGGACTCCATTCCCGTTCGGGAGTAAAGTGGATACTGCAATTTTACCTAGATGTCTTCCATCATCACCCTTCTTTTGAGAATTATGCAAGACTTGACTGTGGAAATGCTGACCGTTCTGCAGATTTCATGACATTTCAGCAAAGCATGGATTATATCTATTTGGTTCATGTGTAGTCTTCAGTTTCATGAAAATGCAACTTTAACAGCTTTTAAAATGTGAAGGAGTGTTTCTCAACGCTAGATGAATCCTGACTTTCCAATGTTATATATTTTTCCAATTTTTAAAAAAGTAAGATTATTTTTTTCTTCCAAAATATTCTGGGTTACAGTATTTTGACTAGACAGAGCTTTTAACTGTGGTGTCGTAGACAGGGAGAAGTGGGATTCCTGAGATGCCTGGCTAGCTGATGACTTCAGATGACGTGGCAGAAATTAGGAATAAGTAAGGAAGGGATGCCAACCAAACTGAGTAGAAGACAGTGAAGTCTTGTGATTTTGAATGTTTTTGAAGTTGAACTGTTTTGACAGCAATCTGCTATAGCACTAAAGGGTTGTATACATGCTGTGACTTTGACAGGAATGATCTAATCTAATGATCCTTAACAAACAGTATGTTAGACATCGTGAAGGGCCATTCATGAAACAGTTCTTTCATAACAGTACTATAGAGGTTGAAGACAGCAAGCAGGTAAAGAAATGCTAGCAGAGTCTCTAGGAGTTGGCTTGCTGGATTTTTTTTTGTCTTTTTGCAAGACTTTTATAAAAATCTTTACAATTTTGTTGTACTTAACTATGACTACTTAATGTGGAGATGGAACCAGGCAAGATTCATGCATTCTAATTATCTATTTTCAGGTTAATCTGAGGACTGCTTGGAAGGACAAGTACTCAGTGCTTCATTTCAGCTAGAGAAATAGAGGAAATCTGGGTGTTTATAATTCATAGCAACCATTTTTGAGGTTCATTTCAGTGTGAGCTGTCAAACTGGAGAAAAAAAATTGTTGAACAAATACAGAATCCTAGCAGTGTGCTTGAATTTCAGTTCCTTATGTTTACTCAAGGGCAAGGTAAATCTGTTTCAGTAAGATTACAATGATCCTATGCTGTAGTCAATAAAATGTACAAGAATCATAATCCATAATAGTAACCATTTTTCTGAACTTAAGAAAAATTGAAAAGATGCAAAGAATGAAAGCTTGGCTTTCTTTTTGGCGTGTGTGTACGTATCTGTGTGTATATATATATACCCATATATGTACATCTAAACCAAGATAAATAACTATTGGAGCGTATACACGTGCATGCATGTATACATCTATACATATGTATGTTTAAATATTAAGTCTCATTCAAACTTTTTTCCCATGCATGGTAGAGGTGTTGGTATCCTACTACTTACAGGGACTGTTGTGCACTCCTTTGTCAATTTGAGAGTGGAAGGTTAAGATCAGTGTCTGCCTGCTGGTATGTCTGTTACACCGTTTCAGCATACTCCCTTCCTGAGTGATGAATCAACCGCAAGTCCTCAATATTTTTGAGGTAGTACAAGATGACTTAGAGCCAGCTGATGGAAAGAATGAACAGCATTCTTTGTATTGCACTCCTGGGCTCTGTTTTCTCGGTGTTTGAGGACCAATGAGTGAAAAGTTCTTCTTCTAGTAGCTGGAGGGAGTGAGCTGAGTTCTCTCTGTTGTTTTTGTTTGTTTGTTTTCAACTGCCAACACAAAATAAACAAGGACTCCAAAACTTTCTCTCTCTCTGAAAATTTACGTTCCTAATGCTTGATAATCTGAAGCTCTCCAGTACTCTTGAGTTATGCTATTGCTTCTTGACTAAATCAGCAGTATAATCCTTAAGTACCACAGCAACCCATGCAGGCAAAGCTGTTATGTAGATTGAAAAATTACGGTTTATAGGGTTTCGGGATTCAGTCAGACTCCAGCCTCAGTAAATTTCCTGTGGGATATTTCTTGCATGTGTTTGGAGTTCTGACAAGTTAACTGTTTTCCAAACTTTGTGGACTTTTAACCTACAGTTCCTATTTCTTGGTGTGCTTCTCACAGATTTCGGAGGTCCAGGCTGGATTTTCTTCTCTTGAAAATGATGCATGGCTTTTCTCAGGATAGCTGATAAGAATGTATTTATGTGGCAGGTGGGGAGTGTGGAGCACAAGAAGGTACAGCAGTCACTGACCTCTTATCAGAAAGTAATTTTCTTAGAAGTTGACAGTGTCTTGTGCTCTTTAACCTTACTGGCTTGTTTAACCATAATGGTTAAGACAGGCAGCTTCCTCATTTTAGATAACTTTTCGATCATAATTCATCTGGGATTTGTGTTATGATAATGATAGTCAAAAAGGTTGTGGCTTATAGTGAATGAAACTATCCATTTGTCGAAAGTGCTTATCAGTGTATGTGAAGGCTTCATGGTTTAGTTCACCAGTAACTATTTTAGATAACTTCTTGCCTGCTTTCATCATCTCTGTGAAAAAAATGATGCATACCTGCCCTCTGGAAATCTTGACTGAGAGAATGAAGCATATAGTGCTTAAGCCTTTGAAAATGGCTTCCAGGTCCATTCCAATTTAAATTGGGTGCTTCACCACTTCTACCAGTGCAGGAAAGTCAGTGAGATGTAGCTCTGTCAGTAGCTGACAGGAATTAGTTAGGGAGCATTTTCAAGCAATATTCTCCTTCAGCATTTCATCAGGCTGTCAGAAATAAACAGCTACAAATATCCGGATGCTTGTGCCATCAAAGAACTATGGCTTTAAAGGTGACAATAACCTGTACTGCTCAGTAACTTTATGATCTGTCAGTGATTATGGGGGTAAACAAATTTAGTAAAATACAGAGATGTGCAATCTAACACTGAGGAAACAAGGTGAAACGTTAAGAGTTAACATTAGCATCTACAGAACTTACTAGGTGTTGACAACAAACTGTATGTTTGCTTTGCATAGACTATATTTTTACTGAACGTTGGATCAGATAAATTATATATCAAGACTGTAATGTTGCTTTTTCCCTATTGAAATTTTGCCACTAAATAAGAATTCCTGAACTACTTTCTGAAGAAACCCTCTTTTATTTCATTTCCTGAATTCAGAATCCTATCTTGGCCATCTGAATATAAAGTTTTATACTATGACGAATACTTCCTCATGCTTCTTAATGTTGGATTCTTCATATTATTTAGTCTAGATTTGATTTTGGACTAACTATCAATGTCAATCCGAAGCTGGTTTTTTTACACAGTTTGCAGAGTGCTAAAATATTTCAGGTGTTAGTGATCCCACAGTCAGAAATGTAGACTTCTTAGCTAAGGGAAGAAGAGACAAAACTCCAGATTTACTCTGCTTGTATAAAAAATATTCATGAACCATAGGAAACTCTCTTAGCACTCTAATAAGTAGTATCTCTGCCTCATTAAGTGGAACTGGGAATAGCATTTAGAATGAAATTGCGAGGAGCTGAATGTTAAGTAAAAACTAGCTTAAAAAAAAAAGGTAAGTGCCTGAGAAATGTTCTCAAAGATGGTATTTATTCTTGAATATACATACACGAACATACAAATGTGCCCCATTTATGCAACTGCTGGATACTTACCTACTAGTGTATATCAGGATCCATATTTTTAATGGACTGACTTGGTCAAGTTTTCTTCATCAATGCTTTCCCAGTCCAACTGTTAGATTGGCGTCATAACACCTCGGTAAGAAAGAGTTATGGTAGAGGCAGATAATTGCCATGGAGGTAAACTAGGTTTATTAATTTCACGCATACTCTCTTGTTGAACTGTGGCACTGATAATTTAACATGTCTTAGCATCCTTTGTGTACATGTGAGTAGTATCTTTGCCAGTGGAAAAGAAAATAGCTGTTCTCATGACAAAAATGTGATGAAACTGGACCTGCTTTTAGTCATGTGATGTTCTTAAAGCTTATTTATAAGTACAGATACTATCTGGAAAGAAATGGAATAAACTTCACCAATGAGTACTCATGAAAGAATATTAAAATTGACTAATAGTGGATGATATTTTAGTGAAATTTATTTTGGAGTCCTATAGCAACTGTTCTCGAATTTAGGGAGAAGTGAATGCCTGTACTACACTGCACAGCTTCTGTACATTTGGAGAGATGAGAAGTGAGGTGTTCAAAGGTTTGCCTTTAAGTCAAGAAAGACAGACTGTTGTGGAAGATTATCTTTTTTCTGGTTACAGATAATCGCTGAGAGAGGTGCACAACAGATTTAACTGAGGAAGCTTGCGTGTTTCAGTTAACCATGTTGGCAATTCTTTCTTAAAATAATTTTTTGAAGCCTTAGCATTTAAAATCTTGTATTGCAACAGCCTGGCTGTGATGCCTGAGAGAGAATATCATGATAGACCTACTGTTCCCTCCTCTACTCTGTGCCTGAGGATAGCTACTTAAAGGGTGGTAGGAAAGAAATGGCAAGAAATTTTTGCATTTTGGCTAAGCCAAAATGGAGGACTAGCTACTTAATGCACTTCAAATGCTTTCATTGACCTTCTCTTGCAATTGAATATTTTAAATAATAGAACTTTTGAGCAGCAATTTCTCTAGTCTCCGTTATTAGATGTGAAGTTATTCAGCTTTCTTATCAAACTTTTTTTCTTCAGTGTGTGAATTGATACTACTTGTGATCAGTTTAGCGTATGACAGACTTATCTCTGATCATAGTCTGCCATGTGTCTTCTATAACTTTTGAAAGTACAGCCTAAAAGCTTAGATCATTTCACTTTAATACAAAAGCACATTTTATATGCCTTCAAAGATGGAAAAGAAAGTCTCTCTCTGAAGGCTCACGAAGTAAGAGGAAGCTTAGAACAGAACTTAATTATATTAACACTCTTTGAATGTTAATAGTTTCAGTCTTTAGAACTTATCCAGTGATAAAGACCTTTGCTTGTGAATAAGATCGCAGGAAGCCTCTGCTTTACTACAAATGAACATCTTAATAAATTAAACTGTTTAACTTCTGTATTTTAAACGCAAACTGAAATTTAGTTAATGAAATACCTGTTGCATAAAATATTTTTCTGTCTAATTCTCAATTATTGTTACAAAAAATCCTTATTGTTTGCTAGAATGATTTAGACTCCTTGGCTTCTATAAAATAGATTTTTTGCAGTTTTTGTAGCTACATTTGTTTTCCCAGAGCAGCTATTAATCTGAGAAGACTATACTTGTCCACCTTGTCCTACACTAGCTACAATTCCTGTAGACAGGACCAGTGATGTGTGCATAGCCTTCATGGATCATTTGCAGCATTTGCTCTCATCAGAGATGTCTTGGGTGCAGGACTGACCAGATAGATAGTTGTTTTACTTGAAAATAAAGCATCAAGAAGAAGAGTAGCCATCTTATCTTGTTTTTTTTCATTTCTAAATTCTTCAGTATATACTGCAAAGCTGAAGGATGTGTACATGCTGTGCACTCTATTCCTCAGGGTGTTTTGGCTGCGGATTTCATAATTCATACTCCTTTTGAATTTCTACAGAATATTAGCTCTTCTTTATTCCATAGTTGAGCATTTCTCCCAATGTGGAGTCTGAATACCTCTTTTTTTGTTGTTGTTGTTAATTGTTTTTGTTTTCTTAAGATCTCTAATTAGGCCTACAATTAGAGGAAATCTTGACTTTCAAGCCTTAAGGCTTAATGTATTTCCTATGAAGAGTTCTAACTACTGTAATTCACTTATCATGTCCTTATCTTTCAGTTTCTATACTGAGAGGTTTGGAAATAACATCTATTGTAGGAGGAAGATTTGCGGATTTAGGAAGACCTTCAAATGCCAATTGAGACATGAGTTACGTGTGTAAGATCAGAATAAAAATGATTGGGAAAGAAAGAAAATATGCTTAGCCACCAGTTTTGTTTGCCATTATCTTTTCAAAGATTGCAAGACGATTTGGTGCTAGCTGTGTTACCCCATAGTAGAAGTAACAACTTTGTCCCCCTCAGCTGAAGAATCCATAGACATTAAAAACTGTGAAAACAGTGGCAAAGCTCATGTACTCTCTTCATGAGTGTAATGTAGCAGCCAAAAATAATTCAAGTTTCACGCAATTATTGGATATTGTCAGTAGTGCCGTTCCAACTGCAAGAAGCAGGGCATTATCTTAACCTTGCCAGTTTACAGAGTAGTCACTCCGCTCACGCTCATGCTTTCATTATTGAAATGATACTATAGCTGTGTATTGAGAATTACACACATTGTATCATTCTCAGGGAGATTTTTTATTCTCACAAGTATCTTAGTTCTGATGCTGAGGGATTAATGATCGCCTTGAGAATGTCCTGGGGAAACAAGATGAAAGGTTTATAGCTGCCCCTTGAAAACAGTGCAACAAGTTTGTGAGAACATACGAGTGACTGTAAAACCTGTTATATTTCTGAGAGGAAGGCTTTTCCTACACATCTTCCATTCTCTATTTCCTAAATGTCGTCTTGTGAGGGACGAAGGCTGACCTCTGCTGCTTGATTATTTTCTGCTTGACAGTTTTACATGTTACCTTTTAAATCTTTTCTGGATCTGAAATTTGGAATCCAGAGTTATAACAATATGATTTACTTTGTACTAACTCTACTTGCAAATCATGCAGACACTTGGGACGCTGTATGAATGTAGGCAAAAATTATCAGGGTTTCTGAAGCATTGTTAGTTTTAAAGTATGTAAGTTTTAGCCAGGATTTCCTTGCTTTTATGTCTAGAAAAGAGAGAGCTTCTTGGAACCAGCCTAGTTCTATCTCAGAGTGTAGAAGAGGTTATAATTTACTTTGGATGTTTACCCCATCCTTACCCAATAGCTATTTACATTTGGGCAGTAATTATATTATGACATTAATGCAATTGTGCTTTTCATATCAAATTAATGAACTAGTATTTTCATTGTCAAGGTATAAAACTTTCACTACAACTATACTTTTTTTCCTGACTTACAGGAACTAACATAAAGAAAACAGATTATCTGTGACTTTTGTTTCTGCGTTGGCATAACAGGCTTATCGCTTCAATTTCACAATAATATTGGAACGTTAACTGCATTATCTACTGCAGAGGTGAATCTTGCTCGTTTTAAGATACAAGCTATTTCAATCTGAAATTTAAAAGCATTTAATAGTCTTATTAAAGGACTTGTACTATCACCCACTGTTTATTTTTTAATTGTCAGGGATATAAATAGTGTGAGCTTTAGTTCCTCATTCTTTTTCTTTTAGCTAAGCTGTTAAATCACATGGAAGTGAGTTATCATTTTACACGTGTAAGTTTTTTTTCTCATCTGTGAATACTAACTGGAACCCCCATAGTCAGTCTCTGTTATCTAGGCCAAATGAAAATGTAGCTGGAAGGTGCCTCGCAATGCCAGTGTGATGCCAGAAGGTGCAGATGAGTGCTGAGTGAATTTCATTTCCTTATTTGAGGAAGCAGCAAGTCAAGTTAGCAGCTAAACTCCCTACCTCCCACCTTGCCCTTTTTTTTTTTGGCACCATTTTCCTCCATGTAAACAAATAGTAATCATGAGCAGCTTTCTGCTTTGAGGTCTTTAGAGGTTTAGGTGACGCATAGAAACAGTTCATGCTACAGAGCTCTGCTCAGATTCAGGGCTCATTTCTGGTGCTAGTGTATCACTGGGCTGCATTGCCATTAAATGTATCAACCCAATCAGACAGCGTGTCACACCAACCAAGTAGACCTGTCACTTAGCTCCTCCTAAGACATTTTTGCTACTGAGCATATAAATAAGAAGCAAACAAACAAAACCCCAAACATGTTAAAGCCCTGCAGTTACAGGATGTTATGAAGTCTGCCACATTTGCTGATCAGGGAATGATGAATCATAAGAAGCCAGAGTTTGCTCTTTGCTTTTCTCCTGGGACAACTCAGCAGCAGCCGATCCCTGCCTAACTCAGATCCGAGGGTAAAATTTGAATAGAATGTATTGCCTTGTGTTTGCCTCCTGCAATGATTTACTATAGTAACAGCTGTATAAATAGTGCAAAACATAATTGCTGGAAAAGAATTGTAAATACAATGTATTAGCTAGTCTCACTGAATTATGTATTTTTTACTAGTGTGAGAATATAGCTGAGTACAGTTTACCATATTGCTTATAAAATTCTCTAAGTACCCATATTAAAACCGAGAATAAAATGAAAACTGGAATTTGGCTGTGAAGTGTGTCATATTCCTCTGAACATTGAGGAAAGGTGCCTAGCACATTGTTTAATTATTGTGGTTTTAGTTATGCTGGTTCATCTTGTGATCTTGTCAAGGCACCAGAGCTATCAGTATAATGCAGAGGTCCTAAGCTCTAGAACTGCATTTGGGAGGTGAAGTGGATGTCGAAGGTCTTACTTACTCAGAATCACCTGGTATTTGTCACAAGGATAAGACAAATAGCTTCAAAGCTCAATGAAATTCAATGTAATTTTTTCCCCTGAACCTTTGTTATTCTTTATTAGACTGCTCGGTGGTGCTTCCTGCAGCATTCGTGGTAAACATTAGTTTCTGTACTTACTGAAGGAAAATGTCTCCAAATTCTGCCAACTGGTTAAGATCAAATTTCTTTGGATTTTTTTGAGTTTTCTTCTCTCAGCGGACGTCATATTGATGAGTTAATTGTGCATTTATTACTTTAATGGAAAACAGGACCTGAGCTTAAAGATCCAGGCTGAGTTGTTGGCTCCTTGTAGAGTTTATGCTCCAAAACACAGAGGAGCAATGTCAGAGGGTGACTGTGCAGGTGCAGCATGGCTTAATTGGGATGACAAAATGGAATTTAGACAGGAAGTGTGCTATTTTTGGACACTTATGTTGACATGAATCCCTTGTGAATTAAACCATTTAATATATGAAATTGAAAAAGTCCTTCTAATCTTCCTTTTGAATGAGCCGTGAAATAGGATCCATGAAGTGCCTGAAGTGTGAAGAGGTTCCTATGGCTTGTTTCCAATGTATTTTTATAAGATATTAGCAGATCTGCTCTAGCCAGGAACATAAAGGGGAACTCGTAGTCTTCTATAAAATATCACAATACTTATCTGAAAATCATAGAATAGAGTCATTTTGGCCAGAAAAGACCTTTAAGATCATCAAGTCCAAACAGTGTCAGTTTTTCATGATGAAAACTTTCACAGCTCTTTTTGGACCCTCCCTAACAAATGCATAATGTATTCAACTGTAAGGTATCATTTCCAGTAGAAAGTAGCTAAATAACTGTGTTCACTAACTGCAGTCACACCTATTTATCAAGAAAAAGAAATCCACTTGCATTTCATGTCTGCTGTAATAGGCACTGGAGTGAAAATGAGATTTGTATGTAGTTACTTCGTTTTAAAACAAACTCAAATCAAGTAATTGGCTCTACTTTATGACTTGTAACCAAGAGAATTCTAAGTTTATCATACAAGCTTTAAGACACCTGAATAGCTTTTGTTTGTAGCATAGTTAACTGTATTATATTTGCTTTCTTAACACAGTGCCAATTTTTAAGTCTTCTGTCCCATCAAGCAGCATATTGTTTGTGCAACATTAAGCTATTACTTCTGGAGTGCAAACTAATAACACTAGTAGAGGAGTACATTTTATAACTTCTCTTAATACTTGTTCAAAAATTTTAAATCTTAAAATTTCTTGAATAACCCATTCCTACCATGACTTGATTTATATTGAAAAGCCAAACAGCAACAGATTACTATTAGGAATCTGTTGCTTCTCTGACCAGGTGTTTAATTGTCTGGGGTTTTGCTTTTGTGTTGACTGCTTCGGACTCTACTTTCCTATCTGTGTGTTTGAGTTTTCAGCACTTAAGAAAATTAGGCTGTCTGAGAATTTGTTGCAATTCAGTGTCTGTGTTTGCAGATACATTTGCAGTATCAGTGCTACAGTGCCCTAACAGGGCTTATTTCTGCTCTCCTCAGGTTTATTTATGCAGTACTTTAAATAGTAGCATCACAATTAACTCCCTGTATTTTTTCTATTGCTGTTGAAATGGAAAACTCCACCCCAGAAACAAGTCTGCTGATTATTCTAATACCAAAAAGTCATATAGTATATTAAAAAAAAAAAAAGTTTGGAACAGACTTCCTGATTTAAAGAAAATGTGCTATTGGCATGTGCCAGTATTGCACGCAGCCTGCGAGACTGCACATGCCCAAAAAAGAGATTGCCAGCTCTCCTGGCGAGGGATATTTGTTGATCTCTTGACGTGTATTAGTAGCAAGTTCAGCAAGATTTGAATTCTTTCTGGGATCTCTGAGTACCATGACAACTAAACATAATGCCTGTTCAGCACTGGTAGTAGAAGAACTTGAAAGTGGACAGTTTCTATCAGTTTCTGTTTAATAGTAGCAGGGCAGTTTTTTCTGGAAAGTATGGCAGGAGTAGCATGTTCTGTGCATTGGTGGAGGGAGAACAACACTTCAGTGTTTTCAAGGAGAAAAGAATTGCTGAGAGGCCAAAGTTGGAAGCAGCTCTTTCTAAACTACTGCAGCAAAGAAATAGGATTACTTTGGATAGTTTTGCAAAAATGGTGTGGTTTCTTTGGTGTTGGTGGTGTCTGTTCTTCACCTGATGCTTTGTCCCCAGAAGTCTGTCATATCAGCATTTAACCACTGCTAGTTGATGTTTGCAGGAAAGCCCCTCCTGCAGTGTACAAAGTGCTGCTAGCAGCTGAGTGGGTACTGTTTTTCAAGGCCTGACTGAATCAGTGCCTTAGAAGGGGGAATATACCAAATACTGTTGTGCTGCCTCTCTGTTCAAGAAACATTTAGATATAGCATTGAGAGACATGGTTTAGTGGGGTTATATTGATGGTAGGTGAATGGTTGGACTAGATGATCCTGTAGATCTTTTCCAACCTAGCTGATTCTGTGATTCTATGATTCTGGAGGATACCTCAAATTAAGATGATGCTGAAATCTGATTTTTTTTCTTTTTTTTTTTTTTTTTTTGCTTAGAAGAGTGGACGTATCTAGTTACATGTGTAAATGCAAGCAAAATTCTTCACCCTAGTGGATCACTTTCTGATTAGTTCATGGTAATATTTTACAGCTGCTGATACTGGAAAGCTTGCATACTTACCTCTGTATTTCCCTGTAAAAGACCAGCTGCTGACCTTGTGAGTATAAAACACATTTGTACAATGTTAATTGCCTAGTCTCTGTGGCACTTAATATTCACTCAATTTCTTTATTCTGGGAGGAGATTTGTAGATATGCTTAAAGTTTGTTTACTGATGAGTAGCTTTGCCTGAGGAATTGAGCTCAAAGTTTCTGTTTTGTATGCAAAAAAGCTCTTTTAAAATTCTGAACATAGTTCATTGATACTTTGGCTTCTCAGTCAGGCAGTACTAAAATGCCTTCTGATCTCCCTGAAACCCACAGGTTTGTAGCTCCAGTGTTCTTCTAAGATGTTAAAATCTGCTAGTATATAATTGTCTAACCATGCCACATTTGCCTTAAATTTAAGCAAGTCTGCCCTTTGTGCGTGGCATACTGAATCTTTTATATGTACTTTCAAGACCTGTGGAATAAAATATGAAACCGTGGCCCTGGAAGTCTGGTAGTGTGTACCACAAGTGTGGCGTAACTGAAATACAGTCCAACCTTCCCTTCTCCCATCTTCACTCTTTGAACTAGAGTGATGCTTTTCTTCTTACAGATTACTGTAATTAGTAGTATAGCTGAGATTTTGGCCAGGTTGGAATCTTTAAAGCATGTCCCATTTAAGAATCAGTTCATTTACCTTTTATTGGAGCAGGAAAGGAAACATCTGTGCTGCTTCTTTGCTAATTACCTCTGAAGTTTCTGGCTAGACAATCTGTTCATATTCTCAGTGTTCTGTACTGCTCCATTTTTCTGTTGCATTTTCCCTTCAGTTCTTTCTGAATACCCCAAGATCATTTGAAGTCTTTTTCTTTATGCCCTTTACCTTTTCCTTCTGCCCCTTACTCTCTCTTTCCACCTACGGGTCTAACTAATTTCCAGTGTGATGCCAATGTGAAAGAACATGGTGAGCGTGGATGCATTTAAGGACATGGAGGAGTGTGACCAGCAGAGGGTGGAAGTAACTGTCGTGGAAGTAACTGTCTTGGATGTTGTGACACTGCTAGTGTGAAGATCTGGCAAAATCTTTTTTTCTTTACTGGAGGTCCAAGTTAAACATAACAATTCTTTGTAAAACATGTGGTTTGGAGCAATTATGAAAATACTGAAGTGCATGTAGAAGGACACTGTGCCGATAGCTATTCCTTTTCTGGATGTTTGGCACAGGTATCTTTGCCAGCTGTAGTTCATGCCATGCAGGATGCGGACCTTTTAAAGGGTCGCTTTGTTCATTCCAGTTTGATGTTATTTTGGTTGTTTCCAAGCCTTTAAATTATTTCCCTTTCATCGTTCAGTAATATTTACCTTGAAGGCAGTTCTGTGATGGACAGTTATCACATTTAGTGTGTTTGTCTGTGAACCCAAATGCATCTTTGTACTGTACACACCTGTTACACAGTCAACTGTTGTCAACAAGTTTAATCCTTGGAAACTTAAAGATGTAGTTAATAAGATTACTACTCATGAGAGTATGATAGTTTTAATATTTTGACTGATGCTGTGAGAATTTCTGGAATGCCTGCTGGACCAGTTATGAAAATTGTGTACGTGGATTTTGTTTTGCCAGAGTGATATTTTCTGTGTTCAGGTGCTGCAATACAAAATGTAATCTCTTATTGGTATTCAATATAAAAAGTTGTGCGGCGTTTTGGTAGTTGGATTTCCATGTGTTTTATTTTTGCTCAGTTCTTTAATATTTTTTAATAAGCACTGTCATATGGTCATAAAAATTGATCAGCTCTTCCATTTAATATAAAAAAAATTCCACTGCAAGAAGTGGAAGACGAGGTAACTTTAAGACGAGGTAACCTTTAAAGGTGAGATAACTTTATCTCTCCAAACTTTTAGGTTTTACTGTGAATGTTTTGTTCAGCCTGAATTGTTATGCTGTAGGCCAAGAAAGTAATTGCGCAGCCTTTGAGCCTACTTGTACTTAAGAATATGGATAATGAGAAATGCTGAAAGAGCTATTTAAAAAATTATTTACAACACCAGCAGCTGCTAGTAATATAGACTACAAATTTCTTTATAGTTGCTCCAATATTAAGAATTTGGAGTGTGTAGGATTTTTCTTTGCTATTGCTCATGATTTTGGAAGTACTGTAGAAGCTGTGCTTTGTCTTTCAGAAGTTAAAGAAATTCAACAAAGTACATAGAGTTAAGGGGATTTTTAACTTCCTTTTGCTTTTTCTTACATGAAGCAGTGTTATGTGTTTTCTTTGGTTGATGTGCTTCGTACTTTTTGTAGTATTATGCAGCAGGAAAGGAAGAAAAATTGCTTAGCAGTTCATATTTGAGCTACTAGAGAGAAACCTATTATGAGCTTAATTCTAAATCATGAAGAGACGCTGCTTTGCTGACCTTGCTATTGTGTGGGGGCTTTCTGTAGAACTACATCTTTATTATGATTATTTCCTCCACTGCCCTGGGAATCTGGCTTCATCTCCCTTTTCGCAGGGAGTTTTAATGGGAAGCAGCAGTACATTTGGCTTCAATCCTTGACTTTTCTGCAGCCAATAATCTAAGTAGGAGTTACTCCATTTAGAAATACGCTGCTCTTGCATGCTCAGATTCAATTTCATTGTAATTGTGTATGCTCATTGACTCTGTTACAGCAGTATATGGTTCTCAAAAGTCACACATTTCTCTACTCACTGGAAAGAGAAGTAGCCCTGGAATTATTAAGCTCAAAAGGATGGAGAAGTGAGAACAGATTGGAAGTGAAAGAGATTAGAATGTCTATAAGAGCCACAATTTTGAATTTGAGCTGATTATGAATGAACATAAACTTTTTTAACAACTGAGGTTTTACTGTATTTACGTACTTGAACACATACCTTTTATGGTTAATTTTGTGCTTGTTAAGTTGAGGGCACAATTGTTCTTTTACTTTTATTCCTCGTGCAAGTACATTATCATTGTCTGTGACCATGATGTAAAGGTTTGTTTTCCCTCACTTGCTATAGATGGATCTTACTGCATCAGATAACTGCAGTGCTTCACTGTCCTGATGCCTGTCTTAATAGGCATTCTACAGTAGTGAACCTGAACGCAGAATTACTGGCTGCTTTAGCTCTTTCACAGTGACTGTCAATGCAATATCTAAATAAGTTTTGTTTATCGTTTCAAATTGTGTATCAGTATGGCCACCATTTCAAAGCAGGGGAAGATGGGCACAACACAATTAAGATAAACATTTTCTGATTAGCTTAGAAATTTGGGGATTGATTTAAGTAGATGACTTTGCATATTTATAGCATTTTACAGAATAGATTTTATAAGCACATCTCTGGCTGCATTTGCAGTTTAGAATGTGCAGTGCTTCTGAGGTACTCAGTTAAACATGCAAGAAATAGTGGCCATTGGAATCTAAGCTATCAACCATGGAAAAGCTCCAATTGTGACTTCTCAGACATTCAGCAGGAGACATTAATAGTTAAATGTTAATGCAAACATTTACAATTAAATATGCTTTTTGAGGTGGAGGTCTCTTTTGTTAGTGCTTGAGTTTTGTGTTTTGTTTGTTCTGTTTTGTTTGCTTTTGCTGTCCTGTGGAAGACTACTGCAGGCCAGCCTGTGACAAGAGTGATGGGAACTTCAGGTTCACATGGTGGTGTAATTACTTGGTGCTCCATGAAGGGCTTGTTATCCTCCATATGAGGCAGCTGCTTGAAAGCACAAGGGCAAGTCTTGCCAGCAGCCTCGCTAGCTTTCTGCTAACAGAAAGGGGAAGCCAGCAGCTGAGGACTTTAAGGTTTACTATGAGGTTCCAGAGGGAGATAAGCAGATGTAGCTGTTGAAGGAACCCAAATTCTGTTCCACCCCACCTGTTTCATTCACACTTTCACCTTTTTGGCTTTTAGGAACAATTAACAGCGAATCAGAGCCTCAGTTGTGATAGGGGGGAGAGGAAGCAGGTTGAAGAAATGTGACATGTTGGCTCTGTGCCTGTAAATTTATGGAGCATTTTAGATGAGTTCTGAGGATAGCACATAAGGATATCGTTCACTGGAGACTAGTTAAGGATGTGTACTATTTTGAAAATTCATTAGTAGGCACTTGGAAGTTGAATGATGATAGATGCATTGCAAGCCACAGTAAATTTTGCTTTTCATTTCTATTTTTGTTGGTTTAGTGGTCCGATATATTATAAAACAATACTGTAATTGAAGAAAAGAGATCAACTGAAGGAGAGAGATGTGACAAATTATTTTCTATGACACTTGTACAAATGTTTATTTGATTGTTTAATACGGTGTATATTTGTTACATAAGAGTTATGGTTATTGCTGTGCTTGAGGGCAGTCATATTACAAAATATAGTAACTATATAAATAAAACAAATGCCAAATTAAGTTCTGGTTCTTCAGTTCCTTGAAGTTACAGCATTGAACCCAGGCAGTCTTCAAGTAATCTGCGATAGCATTGTGTGAGTAGTTAGGAGCAACCAAATACGGACTGCAGACTGTCTTAATCCTTCTGTGTCCTTTAGACAGAGGTGAACAATCTGGTGTGCTTGAGGAGAATTATTAGGGAAACAGAAGTGTGATGTGCTGGGCTAGGAAATACTTTGAGCAAAGTGGAAACAACTGGTACAAGGTTGATTCTGATTTTGATAAGGTGTATTGAAGGTATTGAGCAGTGACATTTAAAAAAAAAATTAGGACAACAAAAACTTATCAGGGCTGTGGATCAAGCTTTAGTAAGTGAAACACTAGAATGTGATTTGTGAAGCATCCCTAGTGCTGACAAGGGGATGGATTAAGGAATCTGGTACAGGTAAATGCTTCACAGCTGCATCTCAGTTTTGGGTTGTTGGTAGAAGTAGAAATTAGTTTGGTATTTAGTTTTCCTGCATCACTTCATTTGTACAAATGCATGTTGTAACATGTTTCAGTAAAAGCTGATGATTTTTATATGCATTGTTTCAGGCTGTAGGCAAGGAGTTAAGAGTGTTTGTCACAATCTAATACCACTGAAAATATGTTATTCCTGTGTTTGCATCTCTGTAGCTGTAGAGACTTGTATCTGTGAAGAGCTGCAGAACCTTGGTCTTTGCTAATTTCAGGTGGATTTTTCCCTGTCAAAGTATCTGGGTCTCTCAGTAAAGCTCTGTCTGTTAAGCTGTAATTAATTGTCAAGGACCTGACAGTGAAGTCCACTCTGCTCCAGAACATAAAAAGGAGCTATTTGTTACCTGTAATGTCATGACTTGTTTCCTTGAACAGTAATTGATGTCAATTGTAGATGATGTCTATGAACTTGAAGTTGTGTTGTTTATCTGCTAGGGACCTTGAGAGCGTGATCTTCAAACTCAGTCACAGTTGTATAGATTACATCTGCAGTGCAAGAATTGTCTAGAGACGTAAATTACAGCAATTAAAATTAGCTAGAGGAGAGAGAATGATGCATTATTAATTGGCATAGTCATTAAGAGTCTGCAAAGAACCTAAAAGAGATGCAATGTCAATACCCAAGCACTAAAAGTGACAGACAGTGCGCAAAGACCAACGATTGTATTCAGAGCCTGGGGTCATTAAGACATGGGCAATTATGTTGAATTTTATAACTGTGGGTAAGGATCACTCCAACATACTAAACAATATGTTAAAATGGAAAGTGTTCGAGAATGTTAATATTCATGACTGCTCTGAAGGCTGCAGTGGTGCACTTTATTTCTACTCTTAAAATGTTCAGCGTTTTGCTTTAAAGAAGTTGGAAACAACAAAAAATTGTACAGAAATTCCCTCAACAGTTGCCCCCTCAACAATCTGATGAATTTAAGCACACACACAAAAAAACAACCCACAAATCAGCATTTCTCAGCATTAAGTATAATCTGAGCTCATAAAGAGAAGGATAAATCTTGGTACTCTGAAGAATGGAGATTTAATTAAGAGTCTCTTTATACTACAGAAACAATGTCTTGCCTGTGTCATGCTGAGAAATATGGCAGTCTGAATAAGAGGCTCGTGGTACTGCAGCTGTATATCAGCTACTTAATTATTCATAAACCTTCTTGTCAGTGAGTTTCAGTGATTTACCTATCTCAGCTAATTTACCTTATTGGAAATGCTGCTTGTTCTATAAAATACTTCATTTATAGTGCTATAAACGTGAAAAGGAAGTGCCTTCACTGAGAGAGAAGTTTTAATAACTGATTCACAAAACAAAGTGAACTTCAAATATTGGAGGTGTTAGGACAGCGATGTATTTGTTTTGACATCTAATGAAAGAGTGTTTGTATACCAGGCAGAGATTTAGAAGTCCAAAGTAAGTATCTCAATTTTTCTTCTTGAAAGGATCCTTGGAAAGTTTCTCATTCTTTTTAATTTTGTTTATTTTTTTTCAAAACCCACCAATGCTTTCCTATTGAACTTGCTAAGAATTCAAATTCCTAATTCATCTCACCCTTTACCCCAAAGTTTAAACACTGAATGTGATTAGCTTTGCTGTGCAGATGCTGAGTTGAATGGCCTCTGTTGATTCAGAGAAGCTGAGCAATGTCAGAGTTCAGTTACTATGCTTTCAGGAAGGCCTCCTGTAGCCAAAATGAGCTTTCTTTTTTTTTCCTTTTCCAAGCTGCATGCCAGAGTCTGGATCAGCATGCAAGAGGTCTGAAGAAAAGCATGTATATATAGCCACTGAAAAAGCAATACAAATATACAGCTACATCTTCTCCAGCAGCAACCGCCTACACATTAATAGCTACATTAGTATGTTCTGGGGCTGTCTGTCTGTATTACATGTGTACCTGTTTGTGTAAATAAATGTTATTGACCAGTTAGTATCATTGTGGGCAGTGAGGTGCAGATACACCGTACATTTGGCTATTTAGTCTTCAACCTGTGGTTAAAAACTATCATGTAAGACAGCTGTTCTCCTATCTCTGATGTTATCTCTGTGTTCAGTGTGCTAATAGAGTTTACTTGCTCCAAAGTTAATCAACTGCACTGCCACTGAAGCGTGTCTGCTTTATTATATCCAGCACTTTGTTATTTTGGCTTTAGATACTTTGCTTATCTATTATATTCTCAAAACTCTGCGCTGGTTTGAATTAACCGCTTGATAGTCAGAGCGAGTATAGTACGATGCAGTGTGCTTCGTCAGTTTTGTTCTCTCTGGATGTTTCTATGATTCAATGCACGGTGCCAACCAGGAACTGTGGAATTCAAGGTCTCTGGGGTCTAAGTAACTAACAAGCTTCCATTATTCCATTCCTGGCTTCCATTAATTTTGCTGCTGCTCTTTTCAGACTATCAGGCTGTGTGAAGAACTTATTTGCTGGGAGCTATAATCATGCCAATCATTAGAATTGAACCAGAATGGTGAATATTCATTTTTAAGTCATATAGGCTAATAGCTTAACTCTTGCTTTTCAAATTTAGTTTGATGTTCAGTGAAAGATATTAATGAGGTAAGCAAGAAGGAAACAAAGAATTAAGCCAGACAGTTCTTCAGAAAGTTTGTCTGGAGCGCAGCAGCTCCAGAGGCTCAGAGAAGCACTATTTGTGTATTCAGCCACTATGTAGAGACTGGCAGTGTAGCATAATAATGTAATAAATAAAATAAAGGTGACAGTAACGGGTTATTTGCCATAGGACAGCAAGCAACAGCCTGTAAACCCAGGTGGTTGTTTTGCCTAAAGAAGCATACTGTTCTTGCTGTGCATGAGGTTTCCCACTTTTCCTTCTACAGGCAGTTGTGAGCCAGTGTGGGAATATTCAGGTGTTGTCCTGGGATGTTTTGTATCATTGAGAGCAGAGTTGCACGTAACTGATACTTGCCAGTGTTTTCAGCAGTATGAATGCTGGGCAGGCTTCTGTCCTCTGAGCCAAGCTACAAAGCAGTACTTGCAAAGCAATCGTCGGAAATCTTGGCTGTGCTCAGAAGTCTGTTGAGGGCTTCGACTAGGGTAGGTTCATAATTAGCATCTGATGAGTCGCAAATGTCCATCCTGTGTGTCCCGGGGACAGCAGTGGTGTAGTCTTGCAAAAAAAAAAAAAAAAAAAAACCAACAAAAAAAAACCCCAGTGGCCAACTCAGAAAGGAAAGGAAATGTGTACCCACCATCTCAGCTGTTTTTCAGCCTGCTTCTTCAGCTTGGAATTTCTGAAATGCAACTTTAAACTGCAAAAAGGAGAAAAGATGCTATAGTATTTTTTACTGAAAATAAGGGTTTTTTTGTACGAAGTATCAGTCCAGTTTGAACTGGTTTTACTGAGGCTTTCTGCTGCTGGTTGTTGTAAGAACTGAGCATTTTGCTTAGACTTATTCAAATTATTATATATGATAGGGATGTATCAGCTCTGTTATTGCAGCGCTGAGTATTCCACAAGGTCTGACTGCAATAAAAAGGAATTCCTTTGCCACATAGTATCAGGAAAGCAGTGTCAGAAACAGTCTCAGTTTCTAGAGCTGCTTTTTCCATTTGTAGAGAGCTGAAAACCACACTGAATGTGAACTGATAGGATTATTAAGATGAAGGAAAGTGGTTTTGTGTTTTTTTTTTTCAAGACACGTCTAAATGTTGGAAATGTGCTATAGTGATCTGTAAGAAATGTTAATCTTTTTTAAAAAAAACTTGAGGAATAAAGAAATTTTGCTTTTTCTCAGGATTTGGTGAACTGTATTCTTACATTCAAGCTGCTGACAGCTGTGGAGCCAGCTGTCCCTTCCCTGGCATTTCTCAAAATTTTTGCATCAAAGTTGGTCACAGCATCACTGTGAGCTGTCTGACTACCCAGCCACAATCTGGGAGAGCTCATTAAGTAACTTGATTGAAGTGAGGTCGAAAGTAACACTCAGCTTTCACGATGCCTGTCAGAATGGTTGTCTTTCACAGATATTTGGCATCACGTTTCTATTTCAGTAAACAGAAGGCCCTACTGCTCACAGTTGGTGTAAATAATATTATCTCAAGAAAGAGATATCAAATAAGGTCTTTGTAGTACAGATAGAACTTTAAAAAGTTATGTTTTCTGAAAACATGATTCTGATAAGAGTTAAGGGGCACTGTCTGATGCTTCTGCTGAAGATGGACAAGAACATGCTTTTACAAGAAGAACAATACTGCAAATGCTGCAAAGCTCCTCCAGGCTCAGGCAGAGTAAGCAATCTATTATTGTCTCTTAGGACCTTTTCTGGTGGTTTGACATCGATGAATTTTGTGGAAGACTAAACAATTTTGCACATGTTGTCCTTGGAGTGGCTGGATGTGATTTATCCCAGGAAAGGGTGCTCAGAATCTTCCTGACCTGCCAGGACACCTTACACTCCCATAAATAGATGCATTGTGCTGTGTTAGTGTAGTTTGTATGTTGAAGAACATACGACAGTATTTCTGAATCAACAGTTGAAGTGAGTGTGCCACACATGAATACTTTCAGTATTTAACACGGCTAGGAGTTTTCAGCTCATACTTACAATTTTCATTTTGAAAGGGTTTTCATGTAACAGCTTGCAGATCCTGTTGATGTTTATAGAGCAGCAACGCTGTAATTTTATTTTCCTACGTTATGAAGCTACTTCTTAATGCAACAGGTTGTAAGGAACTGGCAATGTAGAAAACTTGTAAGTAGAACTGTGCAAGGTTTTGAAAATGTACTAGTAGATTGTGTTCATGGTACAGTCTTGAAATCATTGATTGCACATTTCTTCCAACAGTCTCACTTTCTGAGAATTCTTTGGCCAGGTATCTGAAAGACCTACGCTGTTTGCAGACATGTAGGCCTGTGCGTGCTATGCTTAAAGATTCATCGGTATTGATTTTGCTTTCCTGAGCTTCTTGTAATATATCACATTTTAAAAGACAAACTTTAGTTTCATAAAGAGTTTATCTATCTATCTCCATTCAATTAACATAGCTAGGGAACAATAGTTCCCCTACAATAGTCTCACTATTCAGGAAACTGCTTTTCCTGGATCCTTTGGGCCAGATTTCAGTCATGCAGTGTAAGATACACCTTGTGTGTTCCAATTTTGCATGATTAAATACATCCTATCTGAAAAATTTGCAGTGCTCTTTGCGAAAATACATTATTTTAATTACCGGTGGGACATATCAAAGTGGTCACTGGCACATGGTCTGAACTTCTTCCTGCAGACTAACCATAGCTTAAGCAATCATTGATGGTTAACTGATGTAGATGAGGTCCTAATACATGACTGGGACTTTATGGCTGCAAAACAATGACTTGTACTTCTTGCCTGTAATACTAAGTAGCAAATTTTTTAGCCTTAGGAAAAGATTTTATTGTTTTAATATATCTTGCTGTTCACAGTGGATGGTGTCCTGCTCCCACTCTCTCATTTACTTTTTTTTTTGCAACTGAGCATGCAAGATCCGAGATCAGAATTAGTATGGTACTGAACAAAAGAGTCACATGCGAAGTCTCCTGTTCATGGCAGCTCAGTTATTCAAAAAAACAACGCACAACAAAAATCCCCAAACCTTTAGTTGAAGGAATGTTATCAAGAATTCTTAAGGAAAGAGGTATGTTCTGTTTAGCAGATCATTTCTGTCAATATTTTCACTGACAATTTCAGAGAGTTTTAATAATCTTGTGGGTGGCGACTTAAAGCTTAAATTGTTTATACGGACTGTATTGCAGTATATCTATCTGTGTGTTATTGTGCTGGTTTATGGATTTGGGTCACCAAAGAGGCATAACCTAGTGAAAAATGAGTCTCACAGTTTTCTGTTGCACCAAGCCAAGAGCAGAAGCAAAACTGTGAGAAGACTAAAATAGGTATGACAGAGATGGAAAGCAAACAGTATCATTTCTGGAAAGAATGGTGAGATTGGGGCAGTGCTTTGCTGTACAAGAGCACGCGCACATCAAAAGTCCTTGAGGTTTTTTTGACTGTCATAGCTTTGATTAAATCACTTCACTGAAACAGTGCGTATTCATTCCAGCCAAGGATCTTTCTGCTGAATATTTGGGATGGTTTTGGCAGTTTCCTTCTCTCATTTTCCTCCTGTCCCCACATCTCTGTCCTTCCTTAACTTTTGGTATTGATGCTACCTGTGGCAGAGATGTGGGAAATGAAATTCTCTCTGTTGTTATAATACTTAGTTGTAAGGCAGCCTCCTGTATATGCCAGGTAGTGACAAAAGTTCCTCAGTTAAAGAGTAATCTTCTCTTTTTCATATGCTAAGTTTGTTGAAGATCTTGTTTCAGTTCCAGTGTCTGTAAAACAAGAATTTCACTTAAAGGCTTACTAGTTGTGATGGCTTCTTTTCCACAGCAGTTCTGAATTATCTGTGGGGGTGAGGGTTACAGGCGTGAGCGTTGCTGTTATTTACATGGCTGTGGATATCTGAAACATGGGATAATCAGTTGGGGATCTTACTGTAACATCAAAGTCAGTAAAGGTGAGATAAGTTTGCATGGGAATTGGTAACTGATAGATAATGTCTTTCAAGGGAAATAATGTGGTTATATTGCTTTAGTGTGAACAGGAGAAGCTGGTCAGCGTGACTTACAGTACTGTCCCATTATTGTGGATAGACCTGTGCTTATTTACCTGACTACAGTGTAACATACAGAGGTTTCTTTCCCTGTCTTTGCTGAGATAATTTGCAAAACCCACAGTGGAAAAGGGTATTATATGTAAAATGATTATTTAGGGATAGCCACTACTTCAATTCTTTTCATTTTCTTTTCTGTTTTTCTTGAGTATATAACATGTACAAAAGGGGATTAGTGTGTATTTAAAAAAAAAAAAAAAGCCACACTATTTTGATGAGGCAAAATATTTTACACTAAGATTAGAGGAATTAGGGAGGCATAATGTAAGACACAAAGAATGATAGTTATCGAGGGCCACCAGAACAATTGCCAAGTTCTTACACATTCTTTTCCTCCTCTCTAAGGAGACAACATATATGTAACTGTGTTATATGAAAAGCTAGACAATTTTAACAGCCTTGTTACTCATTTTTTCACCACTTTGTCTAAAATGTGTAACCAGCATTAATTAACCAGCTGTTAATTTGAAGCTGATAACTATATTTCATAGAGTCATGGAATGGGTTGGTTTGGATGGGATCTCTGATGTCATCCAGTTCCAACCCCCTGCTATAGGCGGGGACTCCTCCCTCTAGACCAGGTTGCTCACAGCTCTATCCAGCCTGGTCTTGAACGTCTCCGTGGAGAGGCATTCACAACCTCACTAGGCAACCTGTTCCAGTGCCTCACCACCCTCACAGTGAAGAATTTCTTCCTAACATCTAGTCTAAATCTACACACTTCCAGTTTAAAGCCATTTCTCCTTGTCGTATTGCTACATGCCCCTTATAGAGAGTTTATATTTCTAGCTTATTGCAAAATTTGCTATATATTGTAGCAAAAGTTAAGGCTTTATCTGCAGGATTTTTTCAGGGTATGAATAGACTTCTCTGACTTTCTCTTGGTTTTTGATGGTTTTTTGTTTTGTTTTTATTAAGCAGCAAATAAGCCAGCATCAAAATATTTTACTGTGTGTTTCTCACAATGCATGTTTGCTAGTGGGGTGCTGAACAGACACTCTATTTGAGGAAAGAGGTTTATAAGCAACTGAGAATATACTTCAACAAAATTACTTTATCTGACACTCCTTTAACGGAGCATGGCTCTGTATTTTTCTTTCTGTGGGAATTTGAAGTTGTAAATCATTCTGCTCAATCTTAGTTTTCTCTTTCCCAGAAATGTATTTTACTAGGCAGAGAAGTGCTTTGTACTCTGTGGTCTCCTGGGGGTATCCACTTTAATTTTCAGTTTATTATAATTTGCTTTCTTTGTTGACTCTTAATTTCATTTCATCATAACTTGGCACGTTGTTTAGCTGCTGTTTCCCAAGGTCTGCAGCTCCCCTGCCCTGATCGTGTCACTTTTGATTAAGCAGTCGAGAAGCCCTTTACCCAGCTTCTAAAGGGTAAAAGTCAAAAATCAATAATGTGCCAGTCCTCCCCAAGTGCAGTAGCAGTCAGAGGTAAATGAATGATTAAACATGATGAATAACAGTGTAATGGAAGACGTAAAGTAGGGAAAAGTGCTCACTTTAGCCTAAACTCAAAGATTTATTGCTGAGTACTACAAATAATGGAATCATCAATCTTCCAAGGACTAAAAAAAGACATCCGCTGCAGCCAGTTTGAAATACAGCAAAAGAAATCTTAACCTCCTCATCCTTGCCTGTTGTGGTCTGCTTACTCTTTTGTATCAGAATAGATGCTACGTAAGGGAATCAGCATTTGAACTTTGTAGTTAAATGTGGGTGTTTTTTATACATGTCCATCATATGGTACTATTTTGGTGGAAAAGTGTTTTGTACTTACAAATAAGTTGGGATTTTTTTTGTATTTTTGGGGAAGATAACTTGTGTACATAAAGTTTTCAGTTTTTCCACTTGAAATACATTCACCTATTTGACAGCAAAAGATCTCTGGTTGCTTTTTTTCCACTTGCAATAAATTCAAAGTAGACAGCTGTTAAAATACAATGCCTAATTTATAAAATAAACACCCTACATAGGAGGAAATAGCAGTAATTCTGTAGAGTTCTGTCCTTTGCTTTAAGTCTCTAGGTAGCATAGTATGGTTTGGACGATATGGGCTGTCAGGAGAACAGCATAACTCATGGGTGAAAGACGTAATAAAGAAGGGAGAAAAAAAAATCAAAACTAGAGAAATTTTGCTGTGGTGCTTCACTCACATCTTTATATAACTGAAATATGTATTAGATTTTGATTCATATCTTCTTGATAGTGAGTACTGGCAGACAGTGAAACCAGCATTGTCATCTGTCTTGGTTGCACTGCCATAAATTCAGAATTTGGCAAAATAGTTGAAAGGCTTTATGGGTGTAGACAATGTCTGAATTTGAAATAGTTTGACTGAGACCCACACTTGTTCTCTTTTGAGAAGCTGGATGCTCAAATAAGATTCTGTCTGTTTTAAGATCCTAAATAATTGTTTGGATTTTGTCTTTTCCCAGTACTTGCTAGGTAGGTGTGTTATGTAGAAAGTAGTTCAGGAGGTTTCCATTTGTGTGGATAGAAATTCTAATTTACTATTGCTTGTTCTAATTTAATAGCTATATGGCAGAATAATCCGGTGTCAGTCATATTTTTATCCTCATTAGAGATAAAGCCTTTACTAACTTCTGCCAACACAGTTAGCTCAGATGTTATAGTTCTGCGAACCTCACATGGGCTCAGTAATGTTAGTGAAAGCCTATTGTAGAAGTAGTCTTGTGTTATGCTTTATGCTTCTGTTTTATGAAACTAACTCATGTGGAGTTCTTCACCACATTTGTCTAATATGGATACTTATTAAATGGGGACCATTTAAAAACTTCTGCTTTAACCTGTTAAGACTTGGCAGAGAGGAAGATTGCCTTAAGCAATCCTTAAGATTTGAAAGCAGAGACTTTTCAATGATAAAAGGCAAAGATGATTATTTCAAAAGTTTGAGCTTGTAAGGAGTAGTGGGAATAATGTAGAAACACTAGACATTGTTGAGTTTCTAAGTTAATTCTTTCCTTGGCTGTTCTCAGAAGAAGACTGACTAGAGACAAAACAGATTGCTTTGCTTTGCTCACCAGAGATGAAGAAAATATAACAAAATGGAGTGTGTGTCAATATTCCGTGACTAGAGAAGGCTTGTTGACTATTTGTAGCTGTAGCTACTCGGAGCTCAGTGTAGTCTGTACTGGAGAAAAAAAAAAACATTTCCAGACAGTCCATCTCCTGCAGGAAACAGTGGTATAAATTTGGGTTGAAATCCTGTATTTCAAGAGTTTACTCTTTACCAGGCTACACATTTAAATGCCTGAGGTATGTGAGCCATCCCTGCATACTGAAGCAAAGTCTGCATTGCAAGAAGTATGTGGGTGTGATCAAGCTTAGGGAAGCACAGAAATCTTTTCCCGGGACAGACATAATACCAGGAAGTCCCTAAGGACTGTGAACAGCAGCTCCACGGATCTGGTGCTGCAGCCACCTCTTCCTGAGAAGAAATTTCTGCTGGCAAAACTGAAGGATTTCAAAGGCTCTTCATTCAGTAGGAAAAAATTAGTGCCATGAAGAAGCTTTTTTTCTTTTCTTTTCTTTTCTTTTCTTTTTTGAATAAATTAAATGGTGTTAGGACTTGCTCCATCTTTTAGTATGAGAAATCTTGGATATCTTTAAAATATTTTGAATCCAGGAAGTCATAGTTATCCTGATTTTCATTACTACTCACACTTACTTTCTAGATGCTTACATTCTTCCAGTGGTTTCTAATGGGATGCAGCATCACTGTTCTGGGTTTCACTGTCAGTCATGTCTCTTGTCTGTGCCCCTTGTATCATCTCTATAGAAAACTGTTTAACTCTGAAATCATAGAATCATAGAATTGCTCAGGTTGGAAAAGACCTTCAAGATCATCAAGTTCAACTGCAACCTAACCATGCTACCCTAACTCTAACAACCCACCACTAAATCATGTCCCTGAGCACCGCATCCAAACAGTTTTTAAACACATTCAGGGGTGGTGACTCAACCCACCTCCCTGGGGAGCCTATTCCAGTGCTTAACAATGCTTTCCGTAAAGAAGGTTTTCCTGATATCCAACCTAAACCTGCTCTGGTGCAACTTGAGGCCATTTCCCCTTGTCCTGTCACCTGTCACCCGTGAGAAGAGACCAGCCCTGCTCTCACTGCAATCACTTTTCAGGTATTTGAAGAGAGCAATGATGTCTCCCCTCAACCTCCTGTTTCCCAGACTAAGCAGCCCCAGTTCCTTTAGTCGCTCCTCATAGGCATATTCTCCAAGCCCTTCACAAGCCTTGTTGCCCTTCTTTGGACCTGCTCCAGCACCTCAGTAACCTTAGTGTATTGAGGTGCACAAAACTGAACACAGTACTCGAGGTGGGGCCTCACCAGTGATGAGTACAGGGGGAAAAATCTCTTCACTCCTTGTGTTTCCTGTGACCTATTAGCTCTTCAGAGAAATTTCTACTTTCATCTGTAACTCTCTTGTACTCCCCTCACCCCAAGGACTTCTATGGAATTCACTCTACCTTGTTACAGGTATCTTCTGCAAGATTCACATTCAGAGATGCAATACATTTATGTTAATCTAGCAATTCTGATATTTAATTCTCTTCCACAGTGAGGTGAGGGAGGTGGTACAGTATGGCCTGCAGCCATTTTGAATCCCTAGATCCCTCTCCCAGTGACACTTCCCAGAGGTCTGGCAGCAATCTCTTTTCATTTATTACGCATACTATTAATTTGCCACAGGGTCTGGTATTGATCTTTCGACCCTATGAAAGGTAGCTATCTTAATTCTAACCCTTTTTCTTGGAAGAATAGAACTTGTATCCTGAGGTGTTTCCCAATTACTGTCAAGTAGTTAATCCACCCCTTTTTCTTTAATAATCTTAACTGAGCTACAGTGCAAGAAATACAAAGAAGCTTGCTTCAAAAGCTTGCAAAAGTACTGTCAGAAATGGTATTCTACCAGTGAAGAGAAGGAAGACAACGCAAACAAAGGCTGTGACTGATTTGCTTCCTAATCCTGCTGAGTAGCATGTTGTCTGTGTTCCTGGGCTGCTCATTTCTGTTTGATATGATCAGTAAGGCTGCGTCACTGAACTCCTGGGTCCGTTTGAATGTGAACAGCGCTGTATTAGCTTTTATTACATGTGGTCTATTGTTTCTTGTTGTCTTTCATTCTGTACCCAATTCTTTCTCCCTTTCTGGCTTTTGCTACCTTTTGGAGCTGTTTCAGAGGAAGAGCTGTAAACGCATTGATATATTTACTCTCTATTCAGACAGTTTAGATTTATTTGATCCATCTAAATTATTGTTCTCTTTTTACTGGTTTGGAACATAGCTGGGACAAATATGTTCTGGCAGACACATTCTTGTGTTCACGTTTTCTCCATGAATGAACTAGCTGACCAGAGATACTTTTGATGTAAGATGAAAATAATACTGAAAATTAAAACTAAATTTAGATTGCTTATTTCGGAAGCTAAGTCATGTGTATCCTGCTCCACTCTCTCTAACTGATTTTCACTCATTAGTGTTGAATTTGGAGGTGGACCAGTGTTCTTTTGCTGAAGGCTCAGGTACTAAGGACCATGGTGCAGCTCAGGCCATGAAATTTTCTGCCTTCAGCAGTGAACAAATTGCTAACTGAACTTCTCTCAACCATTTTCTTAACTTCTCTTAACCCACTTTCTATTATTTTCAATGCAGTAGAGACTTATTTATGAGCTTTTAACACTTTTCTTCTGAGGTAGTGACTGTAATAAGGCTCATGCTCCCCATTCTGTTTGGGATGTTATCTTTATACCTCACTTCAGCAGCAGAGAAGATGGGAGAGCGTGGGGCTGAGTCAGAAGCTCTGCACCATTTTGGGGATCCAGTTTAGGGTAGACTCTACCTTGCTGTGAGCGGTGCTGAAATGCAATGCTAATGCACAGACTTTTATTTGGACAGTTGTCACCTGAGAACTTCATCTCCATTGTCTGAGATTTAACCTGGCAGTGAGGATTCTCACAGAATGAGGGTCTCCCTAAAGCACAGGTGAGACTTGTGACTTTGGGCCTGGCAAAGACAGATCAGTGCTGCCAAGCAAATGACATCTAAATGGAGAAGGACTCTTTATCTTCCTACATCAAGGAAAGAAAGTTTTCAGGGCTTTTCTGTTCGCAGCAGTTCTTTCAGTGTTCTGTGTTACGCTCTACCCTACTGTTGCTGTTTGTAAGTGCTTGGGTTACTTGTAAAACTCTATATTGGGATATGTGACAGCAGTTTGATGTGCACTCGTAGACCTTTCCGTAGAGAGCTTAGAAACTGACCAAGCAACAAGAATGTGCCTGTCTTTCCTCTGGACTTGCTGTGTATTTAAAGTATAGAGCTTCAGACAATCTGTGACCAAATGAAAGACTTCTGAGCAATTCTTTCTCTATGCAGCTCAATCATTGTGGAATTAGGCATATAAATAGGAAAACATTGATGTTTTAGAGTGATTGTCATTTGTTGGGGCTCTGGTGAATAGCATACTACTTTATGTCTGAAAATAGCCAGGGAGAATCCTGCACATTCCACAGGGAGAGAATGCTGCTGCCCTGTTCTTCCTGAGGCTGACAGTGCCTGGCAAGGAACTCCTTAATATAGAATTGTTTCCCTTGAGCGTTGTGGAAGAGAAAAGTCTTATACAAATTTACACTGAGTATCTCATGATAGCTAATTGAGAATCTACTTAAAAAAAAAAAAGTACAAAGTATAATTAATTATATTTTCTTTCCAAGTTTGAGAAATTGGGAGAATAAGTGTAGTTTTTTTTCTGTAGTCATACGATGATTCTGTACAAATTGTCCTTTCCCACGTAGACTCTGAATAACAATTGCCAGTTTAAGAATTAAGACAGAAAGAGAAGATGGTAAAGGACTTGCAGTCCTCTGACTCTCATTTCTGCTCTTTGGTGCTGGTGTTTCTGTGTTTCTAGCATCACAGTTTGTCTTTAACCCTTTAAGTCTGACTGTTAGATGCAGGGAGCTGGACAGAACCTGTGACGCTCCACAGACAGCAGTGTGTTCATTGCTGCCAACAGCTCCAGATTGTGGGGGCACACATCTGTTATACAACATGGTACGCTGGAGGGGAGAGAGACTCGTCACCTCTATCCTGTGCCTGCTTCCACCTCTCCTTATGCGTCTGAATTGAGAGGGACATAGGGAAGTACAGGGAAATATGAGCTAAAAATGCAGGCAGAGTTTAACCCTTGCAATGAAAGGTAGCTCAGTGTGTTGCTTATTCCTAATCACGCTGAGGAAAATTGTGATGAAACTACCATTTAAAAAGAAGTCTGTTGGTATCTAGCAGCTATGGTAAATAGTAGCAACAGCAGTCAAGTCCTGTTAACTTTGTCATAAATAATTGCAGATTTAGATTTAAGCATCTTAGAAATTTGAGCAGAGGTTTTCCACATGTTTCTTGGCAGATGAGATTACACCTCAGGAGTTAATAAGTTAACTTGCTTAACCTCAGATAAGCTATATTGAGTATTGTAATTATCGTTACCTATTAAAGTAGGATTCAATTTTCTTTCCTTTGTGCACACAAAGTGCATTATATCATTTGTCTGAAAGCAAAGGTTGCTTCATAGCGACTTGTTCTGTCCTTAAGACAAATTCTTTCTGTGCATGCTGGGAAATAGTTTCTACATCACTTTGGAGAGTTTCCTGTTTATTTGGAAGGATTGGCTTCATGAAATCTCAAACAACTTGGTAACCATGCCAGTCATATCCTGTTCAGCTTGTTCATTTCCGAATGACTTACAGTCTCAAAACTGCTGCAGGGGAGATAATAAAATCACTCAGTGATTGGCATACAGAGCATTCTAAAAATTGTTTACGAAGTAAAAAAAAAATATTTCTTCTTCAAAGTCTCCCCGTGACATTCCTGAAAAAAGTGTGCTGGTCTGGAAAGTAAGTTAAAATTCATCTGTGCTGTCATCCTATTTGTGGGAAGACGCTGCTGGATCAGTTCTGGCATCATTCTGAACAGTTTAAACACCTATACACAAGAGAAACTTTTTACAGAAAAAACGTGTTGGATAGAGAATTTCTTTGAACTTTGTTGATCTGTTCATCTGACATAAAACTAGAAAACTATAAAAAACACAGGAACTCCTGACTGACGAAGCTTTGTATTAATGTACTTCTCTATCAATCATAATGAGCATTTGATCAACTTACTCTGTTCTGTCTTCATAAAAGATAATGTATTTAATGATAATCTCATCTTACTTAGAGTGCACATGGAGACTCTTCTACAAGCCAACTTCATTTTAGTTCATTGTATTCTTTAATGATGTGCATACACTGTCATAATCAGGAAGAGTTACGGTTGAGCTAGCTGCCTTTTGCTGTTTAATGTCAACTGCATCTTTGCTACAGCAGTTGTATCTCCCAGGAACTGCTTCAGAAGCTTCTAGTGTTTAGTTGACGTCTTACAGCGCTGACCTCAGCTGCACTAACAACATGTTGGAACAGACATTGTTTCAGAAATCCTTAATGATGACAGCACCTTTTCACAAATGCAACATCCATTAATCACATATTGGACATCATTTCAACACCAAAGGCTAGAAGATGGTTGCCATGCATCTTCATTGTTGCTTATCTGTCAATGTCAGTTCACCAGTATCAATGGATTTTACTCAGTACACAACTGTAGGAACCTGCATCAGGAGAGGTGGAGTGTTCAGAGGGATGTGAGTTACCCTGACGGTTATTCTCAAAGTTAGCTGGTCAGGTCCCTTATTTTAAAAAAAAAAATTATAGAAGTTCTTATTCTTTGAGCATTATTTAATGAATGTTCAGTTTATGTTACGATTGTTTTATTTAATCTTCTGAAGCCTTAAATAATTAAAAAAAAATCATTTTAACATGCACCTATTGACTTTCCAGCTACTACAAAATGACTTGAAATGAATCATGAGAACAGTCTGATACTTCACAGACAAAAGTGTGCCTTGATGAGGGTGGAATGAAGGAGTTGGTTCAGTATGGATAGCAGCAAATGCTGCTGGATATGACAGGAATGTGCATAAATGCAAACCTGGCATATTATAGACTCAATTCTAATAAATACCAATACATTTTGAGGCATTTGAAATGAGTTTTTTAGTTTTCAGGTATATTATACCTTACAGGTGTTAAAACTTCTGTACTATTTTATTTTTTAAATGATGAATCTATGTATCAGCAAAGTCTAAAGAGGCTGTATTTCTATCGAGACTTCAGGATATTATGTACCACAGAAAAACAAAACAAGAGATCTAACCTCTGCTCTCGTCTCATTTGATAACAGTAAGCGTGAGGCTGGTGGACAAGCAATATTGGTCGAATTACCTGCTTTCTATATGGCTTTCTACATAAAGCACCTCCCTAGCAAGGCTTCCAGTATGTTTTCTTCCTTTTTAAGATAACAAGACTCCTTGTTACAGATATACCAGGAAAATAAGGGAACACAACCAATATATAAAGCGAATTTGCTCTGTAACTCAGAGTAGGGGTAATAGTCTATCCTATAGGGCTTCATTTTTGCCTCATAAGGCCAGTATATATACTGTGTTATACCTGTTCACAGCAATGTGGTTGATAGGAGTATAAACAAATTAGTATGTTCTCTGTAAAATAACTGGCATGTTTTTACCATACAGATCCCTGGAGTACCTGATAAATGTGCAGTGTCAGGCTCATTTCTTTAAAGAAACATTGGCGCCTACTCTATGCTGCTTTGAAATAAAAATCTTTCCTCTGTAAACTGCTTAAGAAAAAAAAATGCTCCTGAATTTTTTTTTATGTCTACGTATTTCTTAAATACGTAAGCCTAACTGTTCTGTGATTTGTCCCTCTTGTTCTTTCTTCCTATTTATTTGTTATCTAAGGGAACAGTTCTGCTAAAGGGTTCATTTCCTCAGTGCTGGAATTTTCCAAGCTAGAGTTCCACAGAATATCTTGCATATAAATGTTGACTCATTTATTGAGCTTGTCAGGGCATATTTTCCTTCTGAAGTTCAAAACCGTCTTGCAGATGCTGTATTTTTCCCTCAGAGAGCGCAGTGTGTGATGACATTTGTTCCTGGAAAGGTTCACAGGACAAGCTATGATTCACTTTTTTTTCCCTCCTCTCCTTTCACAAGAGGATTTCTTGACAGCCTGTTTTGCATCAGTTTAGATGAGCACGCTCATATGGTCACATTAAGCTGCTTTGGATGTAGAAAGTGCCCTTGCAACCTGTGCCGCGTGTTTAGCCACCCGCCTACCAAAGGAAACAACCTTGAGCTCCACAATACAAGGTTGTATTTTGTGACCTAAATGAACACCAGTAGTAACTGAAATAGATAGAAATGCTATAGATCCTTAGAGAGCATGCTTCCTAGTGTTACTGCGAAAATTTCAGTATGCGTGGCATCTTATCCATCTGAGAAACATTAGTGAAGGGAGCCAGCAAAATACTGCCTATCAAATATAACTCACTTAAAATAAATAATAGTAAAACCCTATCTAGTTGGTCACTCTGTTCAGTTAGGCTTGTCCTAGAAGTTGACCTCTTTAAACCCTATTACATTTAGTGCATAAATGAAAAATACTTTTATAACAATATTGTATTTATATAATATATATTATTGTAATTTATAATAATAATAACCACCTTTACTGGGTCATTATGAAGGAGATATGCATACAGGATGGCTTAATTTTACACATCTGGCAGATGTTTAGGTGGGCAGATTCCTGGCTGTAATCAAATTTGGTGTGTGCTGAGCTCTGCGGAGCTCAGATTAAAATGAAATACATCGTAAGTTTAAAATACGCTTCATTTTCTATTCGTGTTCTTTAGTGTTTGGAAATTAAGCGGTTGGGCCTTTTTCAAGTGCAAGCAGTATCAAAGGCTTGAAATTTACTTTATTTTAAAGTATAATGCAAATGAATAAGGAGGAAGTCTTGTATTCTAGGGATCAAGTTGAAAATGTTTTAAACTTCTAAACCTTTAAAATTAAACTATGTTTTATATTCAAGCACAACTATAAAGAAAATTCTTATGGACAGTAAAGGTCCTTGGGATGGCATGCAGTTCTTCATATTAGGTGCACAAACGTGTGAGAAACTGTAGGATAATGTTTCCTAGAATGCTGCAGTTCGAATGAGGGTCTGACTGGAAAAATATGTGATAATAAGATGTGATTATACAATGTGTATTCTGTGTAGAAAACTTCTTCCTTTTTTCTAAGGTGAAAGTTGATAGATTTAATATACTCAGAGTATTTGCAATGTACCAAGTATGGTGGTGTACAGCAAAGGAAGAATAGAACTGGAGAATAAGAATAGAAAGGAAAATGTGCAAGTACCCAAGTAAACATGGATAAATGCACGTTAAGGCATTCTGACAAGGCCTTTGCTTTGACAGGTATAGATGAAAGCACATCAGAGGAAGTAGAATTGATATGAGATTTGTGCTGCTAACAGACACTGCACCAATTTTGTGTATACTGTAAATTTATGTCTTGTCTAGAAATCAAGAGCTAGTGTCTTGGAAAGATGAGATCGTTTGTCTTATCCCAGAATACAGCAAGCCTGCTAGCCATCGGATTTACTGACCTTAGGGGGTCACAAATCTTGGAGTGGCTTTTCTAGATGTTGAAGTTGTTCTGTTTCTATTTGATTCTTACACTGTTTACATCAGTATAATGTCTCTGGATCTCACAGTATGCCAAGTCACCAAGTAACAGTTGCCATCTTCTCTTCACCCTCAGTTTAGTTGGAGAAGTGCACGTGCAATGCAATCCTTGGCTTCAGTAGACTTGCCTTTCTGTTTAAATATACACTGGATGGGCTTTTTATTATTTAAGAAATTTTTTTTGATAGGAGTTTTGTTTTTAATGGAGGTGCAGTTTGAGGGTTTATTTTCACCAGAGAAATGTTATATCAAAAAAACAGAGTCAGGCATTCTTTAACCTTGTTCGCTGTTGCTCTGCATGTATATGATTATGTATACGGGTACATGCGTAGAATGAAATGGGCAGCATTACGTACAATATTTTGCACCCCGTGGAGTGCTTAACTACTCAAAGAAGAGGTCAAGTACTACTGCTTTCTAAAGAGTTCAACTGTGATTTTGAGCCTTTTTACACTGATTCCACTGATAAAATGAGAGAAAAAGTGATTGGTTGCAAGAATGCAAGGATTTTTCAACAAATGTTTTGCAGAGCTGGTAAATGGGCAGAACTCTGATTTGAGATTGAAGGCTTCAGCTTCATCGCTGCTGCACATTTGCTTGTATGTTCTAACTGCTTTGTTGGGGACCAGAGCTTTACAATTGTGAGACTCCATTGTTGTTTTTTTTCCCCATTTGCCCCAGAAGAGTTTTTCTGCCATGGTTGAAGTGTTTGAAGAAATCCTGGCAGAAACATGAGGGGCTGTTAACCAAGATCATGTTTTAGTATGCCATTAATTTTCTCTTACATGCATTTTATGCAGTCTAAAAGCATTGAGTGTATTTCTGATGCTGTCTGTTCTCCCAACCTTTTCCTTTCATCTTTAATCATGCATATTGATTTTTTTTTTTATTTCAACTAACTGAATTCAGGAAGAGCGCTAGCTGTAAGGAGGAAAACCAGGCTACTGTTTCCTCTGTGTGTTAGCTGGATTTAGTTGTCACATAGCTTTCTGCAACTTCCTGAGGGTGGGAAGCATAGAGGGAGGCGCCAGTCTCTTCTCCCTGGTAACAGATGACAGACACATGGGAATGGCACAGAGCTGCAGCAGGGGAGGTTCAGACATTAGGAAGAAGGTCTTTACTGTGATGGTGGTCAAACAAGGGAATAGGCTTCATGGAGAGGTTGTTGATGTCTCATGCCTGTTAGTCCTCAAGAGGCATTTGGAAAATGCCCTCAATAACGTTCTTTTAACTTCTGGTTAACCCTGAATTAGTCAAGGAGTCGGACAAGACGAGCTTTCTCGGTCCCTTCCAAAATGGACAATTCTGTGTTATTGTCTTACCTAAGTGTAACTGACTCCTCTTTCTAGAATTTTTTTGAGCCCGATTTCCTGTTGCACTTACCTGCCTTTGCTGTTGGAACACAGTTTTCTCACTGCCTGTAGACCAAGGAACGATTCCAGCAGCAAATAGATTGCATGCAGTAGAGTGCATCATAAGTGATGTGGGAAGAAAGCACCAAGGTAATAGATTGTGATCACAGAGCTGTCATAAAAAGGGAATAATCAGGAACTGATACGTGTGAAAACAAAAGCACCTGCATCGTATAAGGTTTAAGATCTGACTATAGTTATTAGTATCTATATCCATGCTATGACTATTTGCAATAGCATTTAATTGTTTCTTTCATTTCTTTACATTAAACTGATCAAGCTACTAAGGAACTAATCTTCTAACTTACCTTGGTTCATCTCTGTGGTCACTGGGGCAGATCTAATGAATATTTTCACTAAATTCATTTTCTTTAGACTTAACAGTGAGAGGATAAAGAGATCAGCATATTGCAAACTGAAGAAATATCTGCTATAAACGTGAGAAGGCTTGCTATGAGATTACTACTGCAAAAAAGGTCTGAGGAGCCCTGGTTCTGTAACACAGCCTGCTAAATTAAGTGTTTCCATCTCATCTTTTGCCTTGCATTTAGGTCTGATAGGCAAATGCTAGCATTCTGGTTCTATACCTAATAAAGCAAGGAGAGTAACATTTTCATGCATAAGATTGTTTATGATCATTAAGATTAGATCTATGCAGTACTGGATAATCTGGAAATGTAAGTCTAAATCTTTGTTGTTGTTGTTCATGATCTAGCACAGTCTCCTTGGATGAAGTTACCCCTACAATGTTTTTGAACGTGTTGAAACAGACAGAATGGCTTAAGGTCAGCCTTTCTGTTATGTGTTTGATCCTTTCAGGCCATCCTAAAGTTTGATAGAATATATGTGTATATATATATTTAGTAATGGTTCCCACAGCAAGGAGTTTCCTCTCAACTTGAGATTTTTACCTCCTCATTTGTCAGACACACGCTCGCAACTGGGGGTGTGTGAGAAAAATAAGAACTTGCAGAGATTTTTGAGGAGAAAATGTGAAAAAGAGGAGTGCTACTTCAAGGAAAAAAACTCTAGTTTGAGAAATAAGTGCTTTCAAAAGTCAAAACAAGCCCTTGAGGTTTCTCTGATACTCAAATTTGATCACAAGGCAAAAACAGATGAGTGGTAGTTTCTCTAACTTCAGATCTTGTTAGCAACAGAGGAGCTCCTCAGTGCTGTGAGGAGTGTGCATACAGCACGGTGGTGTCAGAGCATCCTCCCAGCAGTTTGTTGTTGAATGCAATCTGATATAGCTATGCAAATCTGGTGAGTTAACACCAGTGACTGTTATCAGCTCTGCAACAGACAAATCTGCTTTATGTTTAAATATATTAGTCCTGATCTCTTACAGCAGAGACCTCAATTAAGCACTGCTGAAGAGGACTCGACTGGAACATATTTTTTCTGGGAAGGGAGCACTCAGCTGCAATTTTTTTTCGTCTTATTGTTCTTGGCCTATGATCCTTATGGGATCAAAGTAAACAAATTCCTTTTTGATAGTTGTAGTAGAATCATAGAATCTTTAAGCTGGAAGGGAGCTTTAAAGGTCATCCAGACAAACGTCCCTGCAATGAACAGGGACGCTCACAGCCAGATCAGGTTGGTCACAGCCGGGTCCAGTCTGAATTGAATGTCTCCAAGGGTGGGGCTTCCACCTCTTCTCTGGACAGCCTATGCCAGTACCTCACCATAGGTATTGTAAAATAACTCGTCCTTTTGTCCGATCTAAATCTTCCCTCTTTGTTTTTTTTTTTTTGAAACCATTTCCCGTTGTCCTATCACAACAAACACTGCCAAATAGTCTGTCCTGTTTCTTATGGCCCCTCTCTAGATACTGAAAGGCTACTATCAGGTCTCCCCAGAGCCTTCTCTTCTCCAGGCTGGACAGCCCCAGGTCTCTCAGCCTGCCCTCATAGGGGAGCCCCAGAAGTACATGGGCTTCAGGCAGGAAATGGGTAGGCTGGCAAATGGAGCAGTGGTTTGCAGCCTGCGGTATCTGCAGGTGGGTGGATTGCTGGCCTGCTGAGCTGACCTTGTGCAAGTCATCTTACCTATTACAGCTCGATTACTCGATCAATATAATAAAGACTCCTTAATTTGTAAATCTGTTTGAGATCCAACTATGGACAGTAATAGGTAAGCAAAAAAATATTAGGCAATCTAAAATATGTTAAACCAGTTAAACTAAAAATCTAACAGAATTATAACTTTTATATTTTCATCTATAAAAAGCTGAAGATTTTCAAGTGACTTCGCATCTGCGCTGTACTGCCATATGATAATGCAACGTTCTGATGCAGATGTCAGCTTCCTCTTTTACAGTGCCAGCCAAACAAGAAGCTGCTTTTGGATTGCAAAAGATCAGGCACAGTGGGGAATGGCTGGTCATGATACGTGATTTGAGCACCCTATGCTCAAATCTGACAGTCTGTAGCAGTAACTCAGGAATAGCTTTTCTGTTGTTTCTCTCTGCACAAGTTCAGTTTCAGCAACTGAAATCTGGGCATACTTTCAAAATGCTGCTTTCTTCTTTGCAAATATAAATTTTAAAAGCATTTCCATATTTTGAGAGATTGGTCACTTCTGCTTTTTGATTGTTCTAAATCGTAATGAATTAGATGTCTATATTAAAGAATGCTTCAAGTAAAATAAATGTTTATTTTGCTTCAAAAAACACTATTGCAATTGTTAGTGAAAAGGCTTTTACAGTCTTTATAGGCCATGAACAGTGTGTTGAAATATGCCTGTACTGCCTGGACAGGAAGATGAAATATTACTTCTAACTTCTTAGCATTCAGTTGTCATATGGTTCAAATAATATGGTTCCTAAGAGAGATTTTACTCTGCTGTTTAGATAAAAAATAAAAATTCTGTCCATTAAGGAAAACAAAACAAAAAGCACCTTTTCCAGTGTTAACATTTGAAATGTTATCAGCTTCCTTCTGACAGGTGATACACTACTTTGTTTCAAACATCTACTAACTCATGCAACATTTAAAAACAAACATTCTGAACAGGTGCTACCTCTGTAACTTACATTGCTTTTGACTTGATGAGCCCAATACTGACATACTATTAGCATATATTTCTTATTTTTCCTGTCTTGGATATTGGAACCACCACATTTTGCAATAATTTTATGCCCAAGACAGTTACAAAAAGCAACAAAATTGCTCTAGGCATTATAGAGGTTTTTAATTGTAAAACAGGGAGTCTTCAATAGATTCTCATTTAGCAAATGTGTCACAGTATCTTTGGTGAAATGCATTTCTGTTCACTGAAAATCTTTCTTCTTGATAAAATGTACTAGACTATTTCAGTTGCTTTGCATTAAACTGATGGAAGGCAGAACAAAATTTGCTCTACAATCTTGTGTGCATTTAGAAAAGCACAAGCCAAAAGTCTGTTGGAAAGTGGGAAATCCACCTTGGGATTATGTAGTACCACTGCCAGAGCCTTTCTGGATTAGAAAAAGTCATTTCACTTTACTTCACGTACTAGTTTGGTCTTTTTTTTAAAACCCATTCAGCTGGAAATCCAGCCTGGATTTTGTTTTGATCTGTTTCTTTGCCAGTAAATAACATTCAAAAATCTTAATATTGAATGATAAATATTGTCAGTTTACTGTCATTCATTTGTTGTTGGTTTTTTGGTTTTTTGTTTGTTTGTTTGTTTTGGTTTGGTTTTACAACAGTTATTACTAAAAATCTGTGTAATGGCTTGACAGGTGCTTCCCAGAGCTTTTCCTTGCAGGCACAACATGGCTTTTCAGAAAACCTTGGGAAGCCAAATCTTCAGAAATGGATTTTGAGCGTAAAATCTCATTTCAACAAATTGGTTTTTATCTACAATGTACAGATCAGCATTTCAGGGCATGGTAAGAATTTTGTCCAACTAACAGTCTTGTCTTGGAAATGCACTCAGATATTCTCATGCTAGGTGTTACTGTTTGTAGGGGAGCTGATTTCTTTTATACCTGGGACAAGCAAGTTTCTCAAGAATTATTACTGTAATCAAGTATGAGAGTTATGAGGTCTAAGAAAAAGGTGAAGCTACCTGAAGTATGAGTTAAAAAAAAAAAAAAAAATTGTATTACCATACATCAAGTGTTCAACTGCAATTTCAGGACCTAAGAAAAACCATGCAGTTTTTCAGAACTGTTTCCCATGGGTGCTAACCACTTCTGAAAAATCAATTCACTCTGTGTTAGGTGTGTAAACGATGCTTAGTATATGTAAAAATTGTGACCTGTAACATGCTCACTGGTAATGCAAGGACTTGGTAGTGACAAAAATACAGACTTAGCTTCTACTAAATTTAGTGATGAAATTCTGCCTGAATTAAGGAATATAGGCTCAGATATCACAGGGCAGCTCTGAAGTTTAATAAAGAAAGAAAATACATGGTTAGAGGGACCAATTGGGCTAAATTTGTTCTTTGCCAAATATAGTTGTAGCCAGTAAGGCTCCTATAGTGATGATGAGTTACTTATTTTTTTAATGACAAATAGAGAGAATGCTTCTTGCACGTCTATAGAAAATAGCATGTTATTTTCTCAAATGAAAGGAGAAATTATGATTACGAATAATAATTCAAAAGGACACTATTGAATAGCAGAGGGACTCAGATGGATTCTTGTAATATGCTCTACACATGAAGAAAATGTAGATATAAATGACCTGAAATGGATACTTGCATTATAGAAAGAAAATAAAAGGTTTAAACTAAGATAATTAGGTAGAAGACCAGGATACTAGTCAGGTTATCTTTTAGCTGCTTATATAAGAAGATATGAAAAAGGAATCTAATTACGTAGAATCTGAGCACAGAGAGTAGCTGAAGACTGATTTTTAGCACTTAGATATAATCAGCTGAAATTTTTTTGAAACATGGGAAAAAAATCAGATCTTATTATATGAACACATGAATATTGTTAAAGTTGCAAAGTGCATTTAGAGCATTACTGAGTCAGAGAAACTCTCCTGGTCCTTGCAGATGGACCAGTGAAGGAGAGCCATGCCAACAGCTGCTAGGTGAACAGTTCTCACAGAGTAACCGCTCTGTTTCTGATGGATCCGTTCCAACCCTCAAGGGACATCTGCAGAACACCTTCCAAAGATGAGACTCACTGTTAACATTCATTACACTCTTAGAAAGAAATAATGATACTTGTTAGAGATACTGGTTTCATGCATTATATAATTTTCTAAACCCCTTTTCTGATATCCTTTACTTATATTGAATGTATAGAAAAGAATGAATACGATAGATGAAGTTAAGGCTTGCTGTGCTATCCATCTTGTACCAGTTGATATGTCATGTCTCTGTTCTAACACTTTCTAATCAGAAATGCATTTTTTTTTGTTACTTACTTTACTATTTTCTTACAAAATCTTATTGAAATAAGGGCAATGGCTATTGACTTCTCTAAGAGAAGTTTTACTAAAAGTGAATGTAAGTGCTTCATTTCTTGTGTTCCATACTGCCGTATGCTGAGGAAGGAGAGCAGTGGTCATTAGTTAACTGAATGCATCTTTTTGATTCTTATCCCATTGCTTTATATCCATGCATTTTCAGCATCAGAAAAAGAGGCAGCTTACACACCATACTAAAATGTTGAAAGCCTACCAAGGGAAATGAGATCAAGATGTTTAAAACAAAACACATTTGAATTCTTTATGAAAAGGAAAAAAAATTTATTAAAAAGAATATTAAATCATTGTTGGCTTACAAACAACTGTTCTAAGGATAATTTATAAATAGGGAAAAAGAAGGGCTGGTTGGTTTTTTTTGTTGTTCATTTGTTTCTTTTTTCCACCATTTCTTTGTTATAGGAGCTGTGTGACCAACAACAGTTCATACTTGTGTAGATACTAAGATGCATCATTGAGCCTCATTAATAATATTAATGCTCAGCGCACATTAATTTTGTATGTGCACCTCAGAATCATTCTAATAAATAATGTTTGCTGTGAATTTCTGTTTAGCTTTACAAGAAGCTTTGTTTTGAGTTTGTTATCCATGTAGATAAACTATCAGTGCACTAGGATGTTACTTTTGTTATTGGTACAACTTCCCAATCATCTTCACTGCTTCAATATTTCGCTAAATGACTTGCATCAACTGTTGTGAGCTATGCTTAAGATCATTTGATTTATCTTTGCCTAGAAATTATTTTCTCTTGACTTTGTAAACTCACTGCTGTAACTAAATCCAAACAGCATACTAAATCTGTATTTTCATGCTTAAGAGTAAGCAGAAGAGCCAATCCACTGCTTAGCATTTGGATCATTAGGACAAGGTGAAACTTTCCCTTCTTTCTTTTGTTGGCTGTCTTCCCCTTTTCCATTTTCATGGCACCTCACAATGTGTAAACAATTATATTCTATAACATGATCGCATATGTATAGGAAGCGCAACTTCACTTTGAAAGATAAGAGTGAAGCAATCGCCCACAAAAATATTTTGAGCTGGATATGCAATGTGAAATGCATACGGTGTGTGGGATCACAGCATTGAACATTGGGTCTCATATTGTGCCTTCTTAGTAGTACTCTGAATTGTTGTTGAAGCAATATGTGCGTGTTTTATGCAACTGAAATGCAGTTGTTTAAAGAAATTTTAAGAACGTAATATCTGTATTTGAAAAAGGTCTGACCAGTTTAGTTAGTACAACTCTAGAGTGATTACAGTGGTATGGTACCCTGAGAAAAAGAAGGTGAGGTCAGAATTGTATTCTATTGCTGGCTTTTTTTCTAAGTTTTTAAAGATGGCTCTGAGCACGTGTCTGAATTGAAAAACAGGAAAAAAAGAAAAGAGAGATCAAAATGACCAATGATTTGAGAGGTTTACATGTGATGAATAACTACAAAGATAAAGGCTAGCAAGAAGAGTTGGAAAGCATTGAATGACGTACTTAAAAGCGTGAAAATCAGCTGTTCTGTTCTCATGTTCCATGAGATAGAAGAGAGCAATACTTGAGCTCTGAAAGCACATTATATTGGCAACAGTGAAAAAGATTTCTCAAGCAGCATGTTCTTTTTCTTCCATTTATGGAGTTAGTTGGTTTGTGTTGTTTTATTTTTTTAAAATGACTGAACTCTCTGACTATCTTGTCATTTCCCAGAGTTTTCAGATGTGCTCTCTTTCTATTCCTCATGTTCTGTGATGGGGGTACAGTTGCCCATCACTGCTTTTTCCACCCTTGGGTACTGGCTGTTGTCCCTGAACTGATGGGAAGATAATGGTGTGGATTCCCACTATCTGCCAGCTGGGTCAAAATGATTCCCCTTGGTGCCCAAATCCATAGTTCAGTAATTGTTCCAACATGGGTTGTTCAACTTATTCTTCTGTGCCACACTACTTCAAAGTAAGGTGTGCAGAGAAACTGTAGATCTAATTTTGAGAGGGATCATTGCCTCAGTATGCTGATAGATGTGTGATGATATTCAAATAAACGCCTGCACATCTGCTTCCTCCTAATTTCAGTAGGTATATCCAGGGATTTTACAGACTAATTATTTGGGTAATTGGCAATATTTGTTGTTCTGAGGTACAGTAAAATAACTCCAATCTGTTAAATGACATGCTGTGAGAGAGCTGAAATTTATTTGTTGATGTGCAGTGAAAAAACTGGGAGTGAAAAAATGGTCTTCCTTCTTCTTTTAGCTCTTGGACTCCAGATTTATTTTTTTTGATGGTCTATATATACACAAAATTCTTTTACAGTTTGTGAATGAAGAGGATTTGTTTCATTTAAAAAGCATAAACCTACATCATTCCTTCCCCCTTACACCAGCAGTCTTTCAGGCCTTCTTGTTTTACCAGTAATTTCACGTGATTTTGTTGCCTGAGACTTCAAATAAACCACAGCATTTTAAATGTGCCTATATCCTTTGAATTTTTGGCACTAGAAAAATGAGCTAAAATTGCTAAACTGCTGTAACTTCGGAAACTGTTCTTCAAGTACATATAATAGTTATCTATCCTGTTTGTAACAGTGCCAAAAGAAGTTATTTTGAAATGCATGAGCTGGAAACTCCATTCTCTTCAAGAGGAAGCACCTTTCACTTTGCAGGGTTGTCACAAACCAGGGGGTATATTATCCTCTTAATGCACTTGCATAACTGCCATTAACATTAATGGAAATTACATGCACTGACTGTGAGGTGAATTTACCCTTTTGTTGAAATGAATGATCTGCTGCGACAGATTTTCCAGTGATGCTAAATCAAATTTAGATTGTTACACCGCTGTTGCTAATGCTAGTTTTAGTGTCTTTGTTGATTGTAGCTTGTTGAAGAAAGTTCACAATGAAACTTTATTAGGTCATGTGTTCCTTATGACTGAAAATCCCTTTTACAGTGCTCTAGAAAAATCCCTTTAAAAAGGGAGCGTGTGCGCTTCCTTCTCTAGTGTAGTATGCCGACCACAGTGTAGCAAACCTTGTGCAGCAAGCTTCCTTCTGACTTGGTAGTTACTGTTTGCAGTCCTTTTAGAGCTGGTTTGTAGAGTCTGTGCATTGCAGATAGCGCACTGTTGGCCTGTGGTTAGGACACAGGACTGCTGAGTTCCCTGGTTTCTGTTCCTGACCTTGCTGCTGAATGTCTTTTTGGCTCTGCGTGACTCATCTGCCTTATCCGACTCAAATTTGTGTCTAAAACATGTGGAAATGGAACATCACAGCTCACAGGTGTGCTGTAAAACTTGGTTGTCTGTAAATTGTTTTATCACAACATGGAAGTCACTACCAAAAGGTCAAATGCTAACTTAGAAAGCAATATAACAGTTGTATCAGAATGCTGGCAACAGATAGCGCCTGTTTTACATACACCTTTTGTATTAGTGCAACTCACTGTTGAGGAGTGGTGTACTTGCACTAACACAGTTGTACCATTGCAGCCCCTAGTGTGGATGCAGTTGTACTGACAGAAAGTGCTCTGCTTGTGCTGGTGGTTCCTGAGCACAGCTGGCAGGTTCCCCCCCGGTGCTGCAGCTGTACGGGGGGGATCTGTGCTGCTTCATTAGAGCTGGTCAGGGGTCACACTGTATGTAGCGAAGAATGTGGCCTAATGAAGAAGGGTCAGGACGATTAGCCTTCTCCAGCAAAGTCAGAATTAGGTCACTGGAAGCAATGTTTGTTTTAAGGCAAAAATCCAAATAAATCATAAATTAAACAAGTACATTTTCATTATTTAATATATCCTGCATGGCTTTTCAAAATATTTACTTCCCACACAATTATGGTTCCTCCTACATGTCTCTCCTGTGCTGACTTTTTTCCTTGAAACTACAGTTGGTCATTTTCTTTAAGAGTTTTCAGGAACTATCGTATTCCCTTGCTGGTTTGGACTTCGAGGAGCAAAATGATGGGATCTTCTTTTTCTGTTCAGTCGCTTACTGCTCTTCTTCCACTGAGTGTTCTTCTCGCACAGAGAAGCAGTATCCTGTCCTTTCTCAACTACATGAACCCATTTTCACTGTAGCATCATTTTATGATGAAAATAGCGGCACTAAAATTCTTTCTATTGTTAGATGTATGCTTGAAACTTTGTAGTAGAGAACATTGAAGCTCAGTACCGAGGAATTTGGGATCTGTGTGTAATTCATATTAGATTTAGTAGTAAATTGTGAGTAAGCTCAGTGTGATGCTGTCACCAGTGTAATGTTTGAAGAAAATTATGATTTTCATAAAGTGCTAATAAATCAATAGCTTTGAAAGCTGTTCTTAGACATTGTTAAAGAATCCACTGAAGATGACCTGTATTTAGATACTTATTTGAACACCATTACTTTTTGTTGTATGATGGATTTTGTTCCAAGTCACCGCCTCAAGGAGCTCAGTTAAGCTTTTCTCAGTTACCATCAAGTACTGTGTCCCTTAATTTCCCTTGCACAAGTGTGAGGGGCTGTTGTACCAGGGCAGGGGGCAGTGCTCGAGGTCTCCTTGGGTTCCCCGGGCCGCTTACGAGAGGACCACGACCCACGAGGGGCCGTTAATTCTCTCCCCCGCCCCCTCGGAGCGTTCCGTTTGCCCGGTGGGCTCTGCTCACCCTTCCCCCGGCGGGGGCCTGGCCCCGGGGCACAGCCGCAACCCGCGGAGCCGCCGGCGGGCTCGGGGCGAGCTGCGGCCGGAGGAACAGGTTTCCACTGCGCGCCGCCGGGGCGTTGCGTCAATGCTGGGAGGAGGATCTTCGAGGTAAATGAACTTTTTAAACGGGGAAAGGAGAAGGGAGAGGAAGAAGGACGGGGCGGGTGGAGCGGAGCACCCGCCCGAGCGCTTCCTCCGAACGCTTACTCGGAAGCAGGCTTCGGCCGCTGCCCGAGGATGCGCTTCTCCGCCGCGGCGCTCCGCGGGCGGCCTGGCAGCGCGGCGGCACGGCGCGGCTGAGAGCCGGCTCCGCGGTGAGTGCGCGGCGGGGGAGGGGGCGGCGGTGCCCCGCGGCTGAGGCTCCGGAGGCCGAACCGGGCGGGGAGCCGGGCGGAGGGGCTCGTGTAGCGAGGGCTCGCGCAGCGTAGGGAGCGGCCGGAGCTGGAAGTTGAGCGGGGTGTTAGGAGAGAAGGGGCTGGGAAGGCAGACGGGGGCGATGCGGTGCGGCCGTGCCTTCGGGAGCTCCCGGCGTTGCTCCCCGCATTGCTCCCCGCGGCGCCGCCGCCCTTCAGCCCCAGCCGGGCGCGGCGCGGCGGGCGCTCGGTGCAGCCATCGCAGCTCAGCCCGCGGCGGGCGCTGCCCGGGGGCGGTGGTCGTGAGGAAGAGTTCGCAGACAACTGATGCTATAGCACTTAGCCTCTCGTTTCATAAATCATCGTGTGCATCCGGGTAATGCATGCGGCTGAACGTCTGTATGTGTTAACGGATGTATATGTACAGAACAGGATTTGTTTCTATATGTAGCTGCAAAAAATCTGTTTACTTGATAGAATGTGTCAGCGACTGTTCTTGCCTACCTTTCCTATCTTAATGCTCCTGCATTAATTTCCTTCTGGTACATCTGCGGTTATTGTACGTAGCACAAGGCAATACAATTATCTTTAAAATCGGCGTCTTTATGGTTTATGAAGACGTGAGGATAATAAGTATAATAGGGGAGTAATTCTTAATCTCTTAGAAGTTGTTGTTGGGCTGTTATCTGCACACAGTGCAGAAATGCATGTTTGTTTCTGTGGGTTTGGGGGATCCAATTAGCAATGCAACCTACCTGAAGACTTATGAGTACTGTGACTTACAGGAAATCTGTAGTAAAAATACGCAAGTAGTGAATAAGAAGAATGGTATGGATGTGTGAAGAGTATATTATGTTTTTTAAAACAAAGCCCTAAGAAAAACTGTAACTGAACTACAATTCAATGTTAGTTGGAAGGAAGTTGCATAATAAGGAAGAGATTCCATAATGAACGTAGGCTTCCCTTTGATAAATATTTAGTTTTCGTATGGAGTTCACCAGCGTAAGGAAAGCAATTCAGGAGAATTCATCTGCATGGTAATTTAACGCCCTGATAAGTCTGGAAGCTCCGTTCCTGACTTCTGAAGAAATGTTGGTTGCTTGTGAAGAAAAATAATTGAGCCACGGTATGGATAGGTAAATCAGCACAGCTGTCATCACTGGGAGCCACGCTTAGCTGTACTTAAACTTCTGACTGTCTGGGGAAAAAAAAGAGTACGTACCAAAGTACTAGAAGATACCACATGTTGTTAGATTACAGCATGAACGATTATTTCAGCCTTCCCCTGAGAACCTGGTTCACTTACCAGCAGGAATCCTCCCAGTTCACAAATAAAACTGTTTGTGTCTTTTACAAAAAAAAAAATGTAATGGTTTCAACTGATGGCTGACAGCCTCAGTGAAAAAGGAGTGTCATAACCAAACCTGATATGTATAGGAGTGACTTGAGAGTTAAGAGAACAGTATTGTGGCTGAATCCATTTAACTGGCAAATTGGTTTTAATTGGGTTGGTTGCTAGGGAATGGATCCGCCACCATGTATTTCAATGACTTTAAACAGTGGACAAATGGCACACCTAAGTGTGCTTAAATAACGCACCTGGTATGGACTCCAGCTGGATGTGGAGCAGGTGTGTGTTGATTGTTGCTAACCTGCTTTCCCTTACTGTGCAGTTCCACTTCGTGCCTTTCATGCTGTTACCCTGTTCTGTTGTGGCTGCCACACCAATTCTGTACTTAGTGTTTTTTGCAGTGTACTTAAAAAAAAAAAAATAGTTAACGAAAGCAGAACTAGAGAAAGCTTTGTAGAAAGAGTCTTAAAGCAGGATTAACTTACATATCTGATATAAGAATTAATTTGGTATGTTTGTGCTTTTTCTGTTACAGTAAGAGTCAGGTACTACTCCTGATTATGTTGACATAACGTGATTGTTTGACTTCAGTGAAGTTGCACTAGGTTTGTGCACGGGACAGTTGTGATAGTGGCTGGCATTGGCAAGGCTTGGAGCAGCACTGTGTGCCAGCTGCTATCAGCTGCTGGGTTGACAGGCAGTGATGTTACATCTGTGCCAAGCAATACTAATCAATAGCTTGATAAAAAAAAAAAACAACACCATCTGGGGATAGAACTGACATCAGTCATCCTTGTGCATCCTGCCCGCGCTGCAGTGGAACTGACAATAATTACTGAGGGCAGTATTAAAAAGAAGTTGTCTTTCCTTGGTGTAACTGCTACTTAGGAACAGAACTTGTCTCCATACTTTTATAAATAGAATAAATGCACTAAAATCTGCAACTATTATAATGTGACTTAGCGCAGTGTTCTGTGCTGCCACACAGGAGAACAGAGTTTGGCACTGTTCTTGTTCCCCATACTAGCAGGAGTTAAGAACAAAAAGAGGCAGCTGTATCTAATTCAGGCTATGAAGGGAGTCAGGGACTTGTTAAACTCAACCGTAAACCATAGAAAATAAGAGGACCAGACTTTCTCTACTGCATCCTGCTCGAAGGTTGTAGGCTTAATAAAGCTCAGCTTGATGACCCAGCTGCAGAATGTTTGATGCATTTGTGACAGCACTTCCCTAAATATAAAACAGGAGTGGCCAGACTGGTCAAGTTCATAATTGTTATCTGGGAGAAAACAAGGGGCATACCTAATTCTCATGAGAACCACTACGGATCAAGCATCTTTAATATTGGAGGATGGCCTGCAGAGACACATAAAGCAGCAGACCATCTGTGCCACTCAGAACAAAATGCATCACTGGAGTGGGTGCTACATTAAAAGTGAAGGCAGACTGGGGCATTGCCGGCAGACTCTCCCTGCTACTGTTGAGTCACAATTTAAGCTTGTTGATAGAAATGGGGAATTGTTAACGCACTTTATGGCATGTTTCCTTCCCTGAAGTTCACTGAAGGTAAGGGGTTAAAAATACCGATCTATATTTGACCACTGGCAGTCCATGCAGGAGACTCTTCTGTTACTATTCTGAGAACTATTTAAAGCTGGCTTTTAGGTTTTACAGTAAATATGCTGTTAGTAGTGGCATGTCTTTCTTTTATGAGTACGTGTTTTAAGAAATAGGTTATTTTCTAAAATTGCTTTAATTTTCTTACCTAGTTACTGGTGTGAGTTTTGCATGTAATTACATGCTTTGAGCTGGTTCCTGGCAGCACTTACCCTGATAATAACAGGAACATAACTCATCAAAATAGTTGACAATTTTCCATTGAGGAGGGGGATGAGAAAGAGATAACAGGTTTTGGGAGAAAATAAAATGACTGTTGTACTTTACATGAAGTTCTCTCCTCCATCCGCAGCATCCTCTCATATAACTAATTCTTTTAACTGTAAACGTACATGTTTGGTAAAGTAGCTGTGGAACAGCAGTTTAAGTAGATCCCTGAATGTGTTAAATATTTCACGGATAGATAAGCAACTCTGAGCTGGGGACAACTTCTATTTTTAAATACAATGGAGTGAGTGAGGGGCAATAAACTTTGAGGAAAAGACAGACTGAGGGAGAGAGGCCATAAGGTTACTTCCATGCGTTTGTTTAAAAGAAGTGAGAAAAACACGAGGAAGATTATCATATGCACAGCACTCTTCAGTGAGTGTAGTTAAGAGCAGATGCAGCAAGAACGGACAGCCTTCCAAAGGCTGCAAGAAATGACAGCAAATGCTATTGTTCAGGGAAGTAATTGGCTAGTGTAGAACTGAAGAAAAAGAAAACATTAGATTTTAGACCTTCAGAAAAATGTAAACAATGAAAACGTCTATGTTATTCATTCATTTCCTTTTTTGTTGTTGTTGTTTAAGTGAAATACATATGGAATAATCTTTGAAGAACAGAAGCCATTTCTCTACGTCTTTGCCCTAGAAAGCCGGTGTCTAGGAGTATACGTATGCCTGCTAAACTAACTCTTTTTTTTTTTTTTTCCCTTCTGTTTTGAAACAGATCCAGATTTGCTTCTCAGGCTGCTTTTGACTACTCTGGACAATAGTAACACATTGAATTTGACATGATTCTTCCCAGTTCTACTGCTGCAGATGGAATTCTGAGTACAAGGAATGAAAATTGATAGGACTTATCGGTGTTCATTCTGCTGTAGCCTGGCAAATCTCTGATCAGCAGCAGAGGTACTAAAGCCGTATCTGTGAATTTAGGAAGCTGGACTTTTCTCTTTCCCTACCCACTCAAATAAGTGCTAAGATGTGTAAAATTAATCTTTATTTACGATGAAGAAAGTTAATTTCACCTGCTAGTGAAACTCCATAGAGAGACTACTAAGGAAGAAGGATTTTTCTTTTCTTCAAAAACCTATTAGCATACATTTTTGGAAAGCAGCCTTAGTAAATATTGCATCATACTATAGTACATATCTGTTGACTTATATGAAAATTAAATACATATTTCTTAAATAAGCATAGAATCTGAGTATAATTTTTCAGACCAGTGGTTTTGCTATTTCATGAGAACTTTCTTAATAAAAATTTATCTCAAAGAACAGGCACTGAGAGAGATGAAGTAATAACATGGCTATGAAATAATCTGCTTGGGGAAAAATTGTTTTCCCAAGTGGCTATAGGAACAGAATAGCCAATGTATTTATTTGGATGAAATATACTTGGCTAGGTTCTTTCTTCTCAGGCATTTCTGGTCTTTACAAAAAGCAGAGAGCCTCCCTTGTGTCATTATTAATTGATTTTTTTTTTTTTCACTGCGTTGCAAGAGATCGTTGGCAACAGTCCAGGAAGTGGTGAGCAGCAAGTAGGGAATCCATCAGAAACTGACTCATTGATCACTAGGTCTGATGAAATAATTAGTACTTGATATTTCTCTACAGTTTCGTGTCAGTATTTTGACTTATGAAAGCAGGAGAAAATCCCCTTATACCAGAGGACCACTGAGCATAACTGTGATTTCAAAAATGCTTCAGCATGCTCATTCATTTTTAGGAATCTTCTTGGAGGAATGGCCAGACAGTCTTTTCTGGCTCAATGGAAGAAGCAGTGCCAGTTAGTTTTGCTCTGTTTTACAAACAACTCAATTTTGGGGAACTGTATTTATGGTGAAGTAAAATCTAAGGCAGTGCAAAACATTTCAGCGTGTTCCCAAGCATTTGCAGTAGTAGCCTTCAATACTCAATTATACTTTAAAATCTTGGAAACCAACAGAAATGTTGAAAGGATATCACAGTATCATCAAAGCTGGAGACTTCAAACAGTATCCTACAATAGTTTCAGGGTCTGGACAGCTCTGTACTCTAATGAAATCTGCGAACTAAAACAGTGTATTAGAAGTCATCTAATTTGACGATTCTTTGTGAGTATAAAAATGTGTTGTAAACTCAGTAAATTTTACAAGAGTCCTGCTTAAAAATATAGATAGATGTGTTTTCAACATCTGCATTTTTGATGCAGTAAGCAAAAATGTCATCTCAATACATCTAAGAACCTTAAATAAGGAGATTACTTTTTATGTGTCAAAGCAGGAGTAAGAGTTTGATTCTCTACTGAACCCTTGAAATTGCTGCTGAATTTGAGCATACCTAATTGCATATGTAGGTAACAGCTTATGAACTGTGAATTTTTCAAGTTTCTGTTTCTAGTTAGTACTAGAAAAATACTTTGTTGTTACTTTCCTTTTTTTTGTCTTAAGAGTTAGATAATTTTAGATATATTGCTTTTCACTTCTTTGGAGATAACTTTGTTGTTGTTCCTTTGGGAAGTGGGTGGTGAGGGAAAAGTATAAATAAATACGTTTCTCTCTTCCTTATAGGAGACTTGCAAACAGAAAAGAAGTGGAAGCCATTAACATACGTTGTTCAGAGGGAAAACTAAATCAACACAATATGGCACAGCATAGTATTGTCCTTGGATTATTCATGATGATGGTTTTATCACTGTTGGATGGAAGTTCAGCTTTCCTGTTAAATCAGCGTCTGAAGGGAAGATTTCAAAGAGACCGTAGAAACATCCGCCCAAACATCATCCTTGTTCTTACTGATGATCAGGATGTAGAACTTGGTAAGAAACCAACATAACATAAAGAGAATTTCAGGCAATGAGTATAGCGCTTCTTTTCCTTGAAGCTAGATGCTTGTTTTCAAAATAATTATATATATATGTATATGTACACATATATAGTGTGAAAGATACGGTAGAAGGAACAAGATAGCAAAAGTTGAAACTTGAAACTTACCCTTACGTAGGTTTCCAGTTGCGTGCAGTTGAAGGTAGTCTCTACTGAAAATGTCAAACTTCCTGTTTCTGTGGAAATATGAGATTACTGTCTATCTGTCTTCATCTACATGTCTAAACTGTGCTTCTGGCAACTGCAAGTATAGCCTGGGAAGCTACATGCCTAAGCAGTAGGTTTCAATTCATAACTGATTATTTCACTGTGTAATTACCCAAATTTTTTGTGTAATTGCAGGCATTCATTACGTATACAATTTTAATTTTAATTACTTAAATCTTACCTAATATATTCATGCTATTCTCAGTATTGTCCGTTTAGATGTGTAGTTAATTACTGACCAAAATCACTTAGTATGGGAAGGTTCAACGGTGCTATTTATGATATTTTCTATGTGGCTATTTAATGCTACGTTAATTGTTGAAGAAAGGAGATTAAACATGCTTTGCCTAATGATTTGGAACAATGAATTAACTGTCAGAATTTGGGTTTTCTTGTACTTCCTGAGCAAGCTTATATTTACAAAACGTTGTCTGCAGTTAGAAGTGATTAACACAACCCAGTTTATATTTGTAATTTCACATTAAAAATACACTTTTATGTGGTTATAAAGCCTGAATCATCTGAAAGATGAGAGCTGCTATATGTGTGGTCTGGTGGGTTTTTTTTGACAAGCTGCTATGCCAGATTTCTAGTATCAGACCTCAAAGAAGAAATGGAACACAAATAGTAAAGTTAATTAACTTATATTACTTCTATACTTCTCTAGTTGAGAGGTTAATCACAGCAACAAGGCAATGTTCTGATAGATGCGTCCTTTTTATCAGTATTACTGCATGTCTGTGATACTGTGGTTGGTTTTGGTAGTTATTTTTGTTTTGTTTTGCTTTTTTGATGTTGTCACCTTTTTTTTAAGTGGTTATTTGGATCACAAAAAGCAGTTTTAATAATGTATACCCAAAAGAACCTGAGTATGTTATCTTGCAGGCTCAGAAGGTGGTCCTAAAAAATTTATCATCTTCTATTTTATGCTAGCCTGCTTGTTTCTGATGCAATTGTCTAAGTCCTTTGGGCAGTATAGTTCTTTTCTGTGACAACCTGATGCTTTCCAATTTAAAGCATAATGGGCACGTGTCCACATAAATTAGGATCTAACTAAGGAAAATCCATCCAATGAAGCGAGATTAGATATGTCATTTGTGACTAGTGGCTTTGTGAGACCCAATATTTGTTTGAATTAATTTTTATTTTTGTCTATTGTCTGCTGAGCTGTCCAAGCTCATCAAAATTGGCACTTGGGGGGATTGTGGTTAATGCATTTAAGAAAGATGAAAACAATATGTGAATTACAAATAAAAGCTAAGGAAAACTTGCAAGCCATGACAGCATAGCAGAGAAAGTTGTGCATAACAAAGATTTCAATTACTAGGAGTATTCTCCAACTGATGGGTGTTGTAGCTTTCATTTTTCTATTGTGGTTACATCTGAGTCAAAAAGGAACACAATGTAATCTGAAGTGCTCCTAACAGCCTTTCTTATTTAATTAAGGTAGTTTTAACAGTAGCAGGTGGAGCTTGCCAGAAGGAGAAGATGTCTTTTTGAGAAAGGAGTACAACTTTTTTCTATTTGCGCTGCTGCTAATCACGAGTTTTATTTAGGAAACCAAACCCAGTCTCCCATTGAAAAAAGAATGAGACTGGTGAGGGACTGATGAAAAGGATATAGAATCTCCAGGTCAAAGGAGAATAAGTGTATACTGTAATGGATACAAATGGAAGAAGGTAAATGAGAACGCCAAGAACTACTGAAACGTATGTGCTCAGTTGAATATCTTTTTAATCAAAAGAGTTGTACTGAAAACCTGTATAGAAAGAAAAGAAATATACTGATAAGGAGAAATAAATAGTTGGAACCAAATACGTTTTCCCCCATTAGAGCCATGTAAGTCCATGTTAGTCCCCTGTGTGATGGACTCAGTCTCTCCAGTGTAATTAGGTTGCCCACCATGTTGCTGTGGTTTAACAAATCAGCTTATTATCTCATAGCTGGAGAAGGATCTAATTATTTTGAAAATATTTCAGCCATGTTAGAGAAATTCAAACAAGAGGTGATTCGTATGTTCCTACATGTTCCAATGTGTGGAAAAAAAATAAAAGAAGTATCATGGAGATAATGTTTCTCACTTATCGTACATGAAGATAAGTGTCTTAGAGCTGTGTTAAAATTAAAGATAAAAAAAGAAGTGAAGATGTGAAAAGGATGTCTAATGAGGTTCAAATAGAAGGCTTTAGGGGAGTGCACTTTCTGAGATTGTTAACTTATTTGCATATAGATGCTGCTTCTCAAACTGTCCTTCAGAGTTTACTGAGTCACTTGAGACTTAAAAGCTCTTAAACAAGTGAAATTTGCTAAAACTCATGTAAATTATGACCTCTGACAGTGAAACACAGTTAATGAAAAAGTCAATGTTCTTTCATGAACAACTGCTAAACTGATAAAGGATTTTTTTTAGCTAGTCCTGATTGAGCAGTTAATGAAAAATGCTTGTATATGTTGTTTTATGCCTGTACAGGCTTTTAATGACTCTCTTTCCAATATAACATCCATTTGGAGGACAGAATAGGGTTAAGCACTTTGCTGTATTGGATGTTTTTTTCTTTATAGCATTTGTAAATGTAATCAGTTATCCTGTTTTAGTGTTTTTTTTCCCTAACATTAAAAATTAAAGTTAAATTCATATCTAGTGATATGAACTGGTATCTAGATACCTTTTAACTTTGTGTGTGAGCTTAACGTCAGTGTCAAGATCCCATTAAAATGCATTCATTTTTAGTGTGCATTTTCCATTAATATTAGTCAAAATATTAGCCTAATCTTTAAAGAGAGCTGTGAAGAGACACGAAGCGTAAAGTTTCGGACACTACACAGATTTCAAGTGTAATTTCAACCAAGATTTTTCTTTGGTTTAAGTGAGACACTTAAATGCATCAAATTGATTTAGTTAGCTATTTTCACAGTCTTGTAGATCTTTTGTGTTTGGAAAGTAGCATAGAAAATCCACAGTTAATTACTAAATCATTTTTATTTATTATCAGTGATTTTTGACAAGTAACAGACATTTTCTGAATAATATATTGACACTTTAAAGTATGACTTTTGGTACATCAGCTAACAAAACCCCAAAAGATTTTCCAACTCAAAAGGTGATTTGATGAGGTTCCAGCTGCTGATTAGCACGTAACTAATCTGCTGCTGTGGAAAGATCAATCTATACTTTTTTTTTTCCCACAATTCTATGTTTGTACTGGAGGCAAGCTGAAGAAAAAAAGCTTTGGTTGGCTGGTTTTAGGCTGTTTAAAATATTTAAAGCTGGCCTATATAAGATTGCACAGACGTGTATGCTGGAGTTTTACCTTCCACTGATCTGTCACTCTGTATTAGTTGTCAAGCTAAGGAAGCAGATTAGATCATAAGTTTTTTGTATTAGGGACTGTTGATATATAGGTCCTTGTCATTACAACAGTTTTATTAAAGTGAGTTAGTGTCCCCAAGGGAAGTCTTAACATGTGCTGTTATTTATGCACAGATGTCTCTGTCATTTAAAGGCGTTGTTAAATTGTATTTTAATATTGGAATGGCAGGATTTCAGACTGCCTACTTGTTCTTGGGCTAGCTCATAAGATGATACAGAGGAAACATCCACAGTTTTCAGGGTCACATGATGTATGATTGACTGTTAACTGTGTTAATGCCTTTGAAGAAATGGAGACTTCTCCCAAAACACATACTTTCTTATCTCACAGTTATAGAAAGAAAAAAAACTTGTTTTGTTTAGAACTTCTGTTTCAAAATGTGGAGTTCAACAAGCTCTAAATGGAGATTCAATAACTTTCCTTGGTTCTTGTACCAAAGTGATGTGATAGGGATCTGAAAAATGCACAGTTTTTCTGTATTTATTTATTATATTCATTCCAACAAAATGATCTTAAGAAAAAAAGTAATGCCATGGCAGTTTTAAGGTGAAATGACGTACAGTAGCAATTCACCTCCATTCATGGTTGCAGAGAGTCAGATTTCGTGTATGGCTTATGACCATTTCCCCTCTAGATTTTTACTCCTGGTTATATCAATGTTCTCTGTATCAAATTGACTTACTGTAGCAATTTCATAATGAAATCCCTTCCTAAAGAGCTTAGAAGAAACCTAAACCCATTATTGACATACAGTTTTTGCCAGATGGTTGCAGGATGCATTGATTAAAGCGGAACTATAAATCCAACTCAACCTTGGGTAAGTTAGCCCCAGTCCTGCTGTAGCATAAACCCACACCTTCATCTCTGTGCTCTCTATTGGATTTCTCTGCTCATAATAAGAGGGGAATATTGGTGATGGAAAGGTTTACTGTCCTCTGCAAGGTTGTGCTGATGACAGATATCATAAGTTCTTTGGAAAGTGGAAATTCTTCCTCAATCAAGTATTCTGATGTTTTAACAATCAAACAGATAACGAAATCTGAAAGTCCTTTTTCTTCTGATCCTTGATATTTCTATGCGTAAGAAGAACCTCTGATAAGGATCCAGGTTTATCTAGGTTTATAATTATGGTAGATCCAATCAAAGCCTTGTCTTAAGCAGATAACAGAACAGCCTTTTGGCAATGGCGCGTCTTTTAGTAACATCTGGCAAAAAGACTTTGACTCCCACTACCCTAAATCATTCAAGTCCCTACCAGTTAAACTTGCTTGTTTGTTTTTACATTATGGTTGTTATGTGTCCCAACTACTCATCTAAAATCTGATTCTACAGAACTAAGCCTTAGAAAATCTAGAGAATTTTAGCTAACACCTTTATCAAAATGGATCAAGCGGGTAGACAGAACTCAGTGAGCTGGTTATGGAAATTCTGGTGAGGACTTTGTTCTGTTGCTACCTCTTCTGGAAATCAATTCCTGCTAATATCTCATTTGAGAGAAAAGAGCATTTTATGTAGTAGAAAACTCTAGTAGACCTGCCTGAACAGTGGGTTTGGAGCCATCCCTTCTGACGTGATCTGTTCTGTGATTGAAACCCTCAGCTAAAAGTGTTCTTCTGCAGAACTAGAAAGTTGACACAAAAGGCAGTGCATCAGGTATCTTCAGAAACCAAGGGTTAAATAGTACAAACTTTGGTCAGGCTTGCTGCACAAAATTAATTTCACCCTTAGGCAGCATTATCTCAGTCTAATTCATGTTGAGTCTTGCCTTCAGCAACAGTACTGGTGGCTCCAGAAAGGCTGTACAGACAGTGGAAAACCTTGTGCTTAGAGAGAAATTCAAAAAGCTTTACGACTACGTCAACAGGTTTGAGTTCACTCTTAAGTTAGGACTTGAGTATTTCACCCTTCTCAAAACCATGGGAAAAGTGGGGAGGAAGTGTAATCTCTTAGGTTTTGGGTTCCCTCTGAAATTGCCGTGCTGTTACTACCTGTGGTTGATTCTGATGGAACCCATGAACTCTTAGCTCTTGTGACTGAAACAGGAAAATATTTCTGAGATGGTTTTCTTTTTCCAGGTTCTATGCAAGTGATGAATAAAACAAGGCGGATCATGGAGCATGGAGGTGCTCATTTCATCAATGCCTTTGTGACAACACCCATGTGCTGCCCATCTCGCTCCTCTATTCTTACGGGGAAGTACGTCCACAATCACAACACATATACTAACAACGAGAACTGTTCTTCTCCATCCTGGCAGGCTCAGCATGAAATACGTACATTTGCTGTGTACCTCAACAACACAGGATATAGGACAGGTAAGATCAAGACTGACTCCACTTGAAAGCTCCCTTAGCCTTCTTAGTACAGAAGTGAACACACGACATATAATGTTTTAGTTTATTCTCATAATGGACTGCAGCAGTGCAGAATGAAATGTAAAATATGCTCTGCAAAAGACAAGAGAAATGCCTCAGAAATGAATTAGTGATTTGAATTTTGCATAAAACAGATATATTAATCAAACTAAGAATACAAGAGAAGGGTCTTCTCCTTCTGTGGTTTGGGGCAGAGCAATCAGATGGATTGTTTTCTCTAGGCAGTCCATTCCCAGAAAAGTGTTTAAGATAAAAAAAATACCTGAGGAACAATCAGCAAAATCATATGTATTCTTGAGAAGGAAATAATTCTTCCTGTACACAGTGCTCCTTAGGAACAAAGATCCTGTAGAAAGGATTTCAGTAAATATGGAACACTGGTTTCACACTTGTTTCTTTCCTGCATTCTCTGTACATGAGACTTAGGTTCTTGCCAATTACAGGGTTTCTGTTGCATTTCCTGCTAAATAAAGGCCTTTTGTCAGGTCAAAAAATAGGCATGTTACTTGTAGTATATCTGCTATAGTAGTGTAGTTATTACTGATAGTACACATTCATGCTTTGAATTTATAATATGTGAGGCTTGATCTTGATGATGCTTCCAGGAAAGGGTATAAAATTTAAATAGTAATTGCAGCAAGATCTTTCTTTTTGTTTGTTTTTAGTCATTCATGTGAATCGTGCATGCCCTTACTGTAAAGGTTTGGTCTTAAATAGGTAATTTCCCTGTTTTGTTTTTTAAAATAAAGACTTGAATTAATGTGGAAACAAATAAATTAAGGGAAGTGCGCATAGTTAGTTAATTGGTTGCTGTTTCCCTCCATTTATCATTCCTGGCACTAATACCAGTGTTTGTATGAATACCACACCAAGCTTTATTCTTCATAGATCATTTGTTTTGTGTTGGTGATATTTGTTTGCTGTAATAATTTTGTATACATAGCTGCTGTATTTTGAGCACCTGCAAGCTCTACCAACTTCTACAGATGTTGCAGATATCCTAATATTTAGGTGTTATATTTTTATATTAAGTTAATGTTTACATTTATACTCAAGCGTTATACTGAATCTGTATTATATTTTCTTTCTGTTTCTGTGAAGTTGCAAGCTAAGTGTCTTGGAATATAAGAAATAGTTACTTTCATAATTACAAAGTGATCTTAAGGTGTAAATGAGATCTCCATTCACGTATCTCAACATGATATATTATTACAAGAATCTGAATGGGTATTGCCATTACTGAAGGTTTGTGTTAATTTCTGGTCTCTGACTAAAATCTTGTGTTAACCAATGTGGGAGAGCTGTCAGCATTAAGGAAGCGTTTACTTTCACCTGTTTTTTTTCCAAAGATCTCAGCAGATTTACCCGTTTGAGAAACAGCAGAAAATTGTACTTTGGAAATACAATTCACACAATTCCAAAAGTAACCTCTTAAGGAGAATATTTCTGGACATGATGAATACCTTCTCTGATACGGAGTGTGCTTGAACATGACTGCAGTAAACGAAGATCAGGAAAGCACGAGTTAATTTATAGATGTAACTTATTTATTTAGAGGTCCATGGTGTTACTAGTATAACCTGCAAATACACGCTTTAGCTTCCTACTGCTTCTATTTATTTATTTTCTTGAAAAAGAAGAAGAAAAAGCAGTTGTGGTGAATACAGTTTTTGCAGGTTTGTGCTTAATATGTAAGCTGACAACTGAAATGGGAAAGCTGTCATTTTGGTAGAGAGGTTGTTTTTTTTCTTAATTCATAGGCCAATCCTCCCTGTGTTTCCCTTTTATGTTTTCTTTTTTATTTAAACTTGAAAGAAGAAAACTGTACTCTCCTACTGCTTTTGAGCTTCCCTTGGTGTTGTGTTGTTTTGATTCCCACCGCCCCCCCCCCCCCCCCCCCGGGTTTTCTGTCCTTCATTTCACATCTCCTTGCCCTTTTCTCTGTAATGCTGATCTTTCTGTGTTTTATTCTGTTGCAAAAGACAATTCTGCTGGTCATCCTGCATCGTAGTATTTTTCTGTGGCATCTGTGGTTTGGATCCATATAGACCTGTGATGCTGTGGGCACCTTTGGGAAATGTGCTAATGGTTTGCAGGCAGGAGGGTGTGATTCTCCTCCACAGGTTTCAAATAAGATGTGTGAGAGAAGATTGACAAGGTGGGACTTCTCAGTAATTGTTTCTTAGCTTCAGCCTTGGTTGCCACTTTTATATTATTCAACTTCAACGCTTTAAAAAGTTTTACTAACCAGTGACTTGGCAGTATAGAGGTGAAAGTAAGATGCTCAGCTCAAGGGAATTTGTCTCCAGCTTTCAGCCAGAATTTCAGCCATCGTGTGTAAGACTGTCACTTTATATGAATCAATTAAACATTATGACAGTGCAATGGCTGTCCTCCTGCAATGGAATCCTTTAAAGCAGTAGATGTTAAAGATATGGCTTCCTCTGCATTAACCTATCTCACAACGTAAAAATTGCCAATGTCGTGAGCAGCAGATAAAAGGTCACGTTCTCACTATATAGCCAGTACGTGCAGACACCAGATCTCTAATCTCAGTATATTCAACAGTCAGTCTAGAGCATTGTCCCATTACATACTGTGGGGAATTGGGCAAGAAAGGCATTTTATTGAAACAAGCCAAGTCAATTAATGAATTAATCTTTAGAAAAGTCTCTGTAAGCAACATCTGAATTATCAGGAACTTAAAATAGTGGTTACTGGTACTTCAGCTTGGAGCAACAGATTATTATAATGGAAAAGAAAGAGATGCTGTGACAAATGTTTCTGAATGTCAGAGGATTTCTCTGCCAGAAGCTCCTGTGTCAACATTCACAGCAAAAGAAAATCCTGTTTTTGTGAATATACACATCTATCTATGAGACATCTTTTAAAATGCACAATACTTTCTTGCTTGCTTGATTCTAACAACGGCAAAAAGCATTATATTTTATTAGAATACACATTTAAACCTTCCCATAAACATTACGTAATATAAAAGCTTCTCTTTTCCATTTGCCTGGCTGGCTGAATGATTAGGTCTTAAAGCTGTTGACTGATTCCAGAATATTTTTGTCAGTCTTATATGCAGTCAGGAAATTAAAAGACGTGTTTTTCTTATTAAATTCAACAGAATTAGGGATGGTGGGCCAAAGTCAGCTTTGCTTTTGCTTCACTGATTCACTCTTTTGCTTCAGTGATTCTTCTGCAATAATTTTATTAATATATGTTAGGGCTTTAAGTGGCACGTTTTGCAGCAAATGTAATATATGTCTTGACTAACTTATCATCTTCATTCCTGTTGAGCAGTACCCTATAGTACAGCTAACTCTATTAAGTTAAATTAACCTATTAAAAAAGGAAAACACTACTTGTTGTGTGGTAATATGTCAGTATCTCACTCTGATGGAAGGTTGTACTTGAATTGTGCAACAAATTAGTATATGTCATTCTGCACCATTTATATTTTCTGAACTTAGAGAAAAGTCATTGTTGAAGGTCCATCTCTGCCATTGTAGTAGATTTCTTGGGAATAAAAGTAATAATCATTATTAGCACTTTCACAGGACTTTACGGTAATTAACTAATGAATTCATTAAAATTCAGTGACAGTCTTCCATTTCTTCCCTCTAATACTAGGTGAAGATGACACAGTGGTTGACTACATTCAAATAATTATTTTTCCACTTCACTGTCTCAGCCTTTGGCATTTTTAAGTGATTTTAACATTAAATTGTAAGATAGAGGAGAAAGGCCATTGGTAAATATTTATTAAAGGAGGAATGAACGTGAAAAATATGCGACCAGGTTTTAACATACTGATGTACATCAGGAGAAAAATACTCTGGTTATAAGTCAGCTGCTGCGGAATTCACTCTACACAATAGTTGGATTACAGAAATACTTAGAAACTTAACTGACGTTGATCTTTGTGTACAGTTTTTTGGTAGGGAACAGTTGGTAAGCTGAAGAGTCAAACTGTAGACAGAATAATGGAGCATTTTCTGCTAGACCCTATACATGTAAAGGGCAATATTAAGAAGAGATGCAAGTTCTGAGTCACATTCTGATGCCCTAGTCATTGAGCTGTGCTGCAATTCTCCATCATATTACGTGCATATAAAGAAAACCGATTGAGTCAGAATGATGTCCTGTATGCAGGGCAGCTACTGAAGAACTGAAGGCCATCTTTTACTATGATAATTAAGTGACTTAGGAGTCAGGTTTGATTTTTAGATGAGATTTGCACAATTAGGAACTGCATTGTTTTTACCTCCTAGACATATGGGTGATGTTTGAAAGCTAGGTATAAAGTTTCTGAATTATTTTACTTGAAAGTAAATTAGTTTCCTTAGACCACCTGCTCTCTGTATAGGAAAAATTACCTTATCTAGGGCTGTCAAATTATATGTTATTTGGCTTGAGATCATTAGATTTGAAAATGATGTGAAAGAAAGCTCCAGCCTACTGGAAATATCATGACAGCAGTTACTGTGAAGGTAAACCAAGAACCTGTGCTGGAAAGGAGGTAAGAAGTGTGCTGATGTTTAGCCCCAGCCTACGTCCATGTTACTACTTCTGGCAGACTTGGTCCATGGCAGTGAGTTATTCAGATGGAATAAACTGAAAGTATTTTGGAGAATGACATTTTCATACAAAACATATTTCTGAATTTCCTGCTTCATGTACGTTAAACACTTTTTTTCTTCCCAGCTCCGACTTCACATCTATATTATCAGTTGGTTTTGAATCAAGGATGCACGTGTCTTTTCCCACTGTTTCTATGAACTGAGTTCTATGCCTTAGTAATTTCACTTTTAACATATTATAATGTATGATAGCTTAGTATGAATGCACTAAGTAGAGTTATGTTCTGATGATTATGCAGAGATTATAGAAATTGAACTCATCTGTATAGCTACTGTTTTATCACCTGTCTTCTGCATGTAGCTTTATGCTATTTAATGCACATTTTAACCATACTAGAGAGAGGAATATGTGCATTTTAGTGAATAACTCACTGAGTAAAATCCACAAAATAGCCTGCAATCAAATAAAACCTTCCAGGAGTCTAAGATGAATGCATCCACAACTACAGAAATAAGCCAGTGTCTGTGGCTCCCTTCTTTCCAGTCATATTTTATTTCCCTCTTGCCCTCTTTCTTATTTATTCCTCTAATCTATCTGTTTTCAACATAAGATGTTGTAGATTGTGAGAAGCACCTCTTCTTTTTTTTTTTCCCCTACTGCACTGTACTCTGCTGATAGGATGCCAATTTGAAGTTTAATGGCTTTGTTGTATTGATTTATCATTTCAAGCAAGACGCAATTCATAGCTTGATATTTATTCAGAAATATGATTACCTCTTCAGAGCATTCAAAATAGCGAAAATCTAAAGGGAATGTTTTCACATTTGAAAAATGTTTTTAAATCTTTGTTACTTTAGATTTTTTAAGATGGCAGTACTTATAAGAAAACATGTTGGCTTAATCTTCTGTGGTATCTTCTTGCATTCTTTTTCTTTGCTTTTGTAAAAAATGATTCTTTTGCTTTCATTAAATTTAACTTAATAATCTAATTTATTGAATATAGTTTTCCTAAGCCAATCTTTGCTTTATGCCCAAAGGTGCAAGTGTTCTATGTGGCCAGTATAGTTGTACACTTGTGCTGTAGAGTAGCAAAACACATGTCAGTAGGCAGTGGAAAAGCTTTGTGATATGAGAGTTCAAAGACTGAACAGTAAACTGTGTGTCATTTTTTAATAAAGTCCATAGCAGGACATGGATAACTTCAAAGACTGGCCAATGCCTACAGTGTAGCTTTTGCAGATAGATTCTGCTTCCTTGTTCTGGAATTGGAATTCAATTTCTAGGAGCTGGAAAATCTTCATGTGTTTTTGTATGTTTTAATAGCATGAGCACTACCCTGAGACCTGTACCTCATTGTCCAAGTTAGGAATAATAGCACTTCCCATCCTTGTGTACATGTTGTGCACAGGAGGGCTGTATGTGTTTATGAGATGGGATGCATTTAAGTACTGTGAGAGGTGACTAGTCCTTTGAAGAAAGAAAATGTTTTTTTTCTTTTTTTGTAAAACATGAAAGGTAAACATACAGAAAGTAAACGACTATAGAACCTAGATTTCTTCTATTTTGGTGAATATCTTGTTGAAAGGAATGCTGTGGTTATACTGAACCAGAGTTGGACTTTGAATTTGTAAGACTTCATTGTTTTTATTTGTGAACTCTTTTATTTGTGTTCTTCCAAGTATAATACTATGTGAAAGAAAACAGGCTTTGTTGAAATCTAGAAAGTACTTCTTTCACAACATGTCTCTGTAGCTCCCTGGATCCTTGTAGTCAGTTGGCAATATAATGAGAGGAGGAAAAATCTAAAGGTTAGGATTCTGTGTAACTATGATACATGAAAGAGAAAGGTGTGATAACTCATGATGAGTCTTAAACAAAATGTCTCATTGTCTTGGTGGTTTTGGTGTAGAGAAACATTTTGGAGATCTGAATGATCAGGCTTGGCCACCAAGGAGTGAACAGAGTGACCAGTGGTAGTGAGCAACTGAATGACGTGGCCAGCACTCCCTTCTCTTGCACTGCTCAGTGCAGGAAGTGATGCTGTTGCAACACACTGAGTCATCTTGTACTGAATTATTATAGAAGATTGATGTGTTGAAGATTGTTATTTCTAGAGTTTTTTCCTTCAAATTTCAGAGTGTGTGTGTGTGAGATAGCTGTTCAGAAAGATATTTATGCTTTACAATTCTTGTTCTGTTTAAACTTTTGTGAGCTGTGCCATAGCCATTAGTGAAAGGCAAGCTTTAGCCAAGTGACTCCACTGGGATTTTGCTCACCTGAAAAAGTAGAGAGATACGGCTTGTTGTTAGCATTCTTCTATTTGATTCCTTGTTGACCATTTCAAAATACTTGGCTTAAGCACTTTTGTTTTATTTGGCTTCATCTGCTCCCCTTCTACCAGTTCTTCTGATTCATTGAATAGATCTTGGCACTGATCCTTGGCCACGACTGTGGAATGTACAATGCAAATTCAGGAAGAGGGACAAAGGTATCATAAAGATTATTCTGCATTCACTTTGTCCTACTACCATGCTAGTTCCCCAGCACAGTAGGAAAGCCTGTAGGATATTCTGATTGCAGTGGTTACCAGTCACTATACAACATTGTTCTTACAACTATTATATTTAATGAATCACAATCAGGACTTTTGGAACATTGGGTCAGTCATTTTGATACCACGTGAGAACTGAAATTTCTGGAAAATCTCTCGTGGAACCAAATTTCATACTAAATTACAGAATTTTATTTCAGAACCCTTGTATTTCTTCTGCTGTAAATCCATTCATTTCACTGGGTTGATTCCATTATACGTTTTCAGTTTAAGAGTGTATTTGGCCATGATGTGAATGTAGAATTGAATTGACCTTTGAGCTTAATGCTCATTATATGTGTACTTAGCCATGCTGAGAACATTTTCACATTTGCCTTCCTTTCATTGTCTTTCAGAGGACAATAAGTACTAAAAGTAACTTTTCCTAGATAAACAGTAAAAAATAAGATGCCCTTTTTCCCATTCAAAATTCAGCTGTAGCTTATTGTTCAACTCTGAGCTGGGAAAAACTAGTATCACATACAGAAGTAGAAGATTTTTGAGGCTTAAAAAAAAATCCCTCTGTGTAACTGTAGGACTTGCAACTCAAAACCTCAGTACCTGGAAAGCTGTCTGCTTAGCTATATCAGAAGAACAGTGCCTTGAACGTTTCTTTGAAGTACTTAATACACAACATTCATGGTTAAAAGTAGAAGGTCAATAGCTTAAAACATGAATTTAACTTCAGAGCCACAGTGGAAAGTGCAGTTTAATGCAGTGCTACTGAGTGCATACAACTAAGTACTGGGAAGGATGTGAAGGGAAGACTCCTGGAGGACAGATGGATGATAAAACTTCTGAGCTTATAGTTCAGGAGTAACAAAAAAATGAACTTGACTTTTTCTCAGCATCATGATTTATTGTGAGAGCAGGAATATTTACAAATACCTTCCTAAATTCTAAAATCCTGGATTCTCATAAATTTAACTAAAGGTGGACCTGTTTATTCATGTAGTCTGTCACAGAATAATTCGGGTTGGGAGGGTTCTCAGGAGATCTCCTGTCCACCCACTTGCCCAAAGCCTGCATCAGGCCATACTGCTGAGCACTTGTTTCAGCCTGGGCTTCAAAAACGCCCATAGTGAGAACTGTGCTGTCATTTTGAGCAACTTGTTTCAATTTCTGACTGTTCTTTAAAGCTTTTCTTTCTATCCAAACTGAACAGAAAACTGACTATGGTCAGTTAGATCTGAACAGCCAAATTAAGGAAACTGAATGAAAGACTGAAGCTGTGTTTCTAATTCTGATCTTCTGGCAGTTCTACACTGGTGAATCCCTGACTTGCACTATGTTTTCATTTCTAATGTGAGAGCTGCGAAAGTTCTGTTACATCCAGCTTCCAGTGTTGGGCAGTCAGTATGGGATGAAAGGGTTGAGTGATCCCCTGCACTGTTTTATTGATGCATCAATACAATGAATTATCTTAGAACTTCACATTATATTGGAAATTATGAATATCCTTTGTAGAGGCACTTAAGTTCTATTAGGTATTTTGAAGTAAGAATTAAGAAAAGTAGCAGTGTGTTAGTGTATTCAGCAGTTTTTAAAAGAAAAGAAAGGTCGGGGAGGAGGAGGTGTGGAAACAGCCTTGCAGAGTTTGGTAGTTCCACGGTAGATGGTGGAGCTAGTCTGAATACTTCCAGTGAAGGTAACCACTGTCTTTTGGAGCATTTTTGAAACTGAGATGTCTGTTCTTTTGATAGGTTAGATCTGGTTTTTAAGCAGTGAGCTGTGTACCTAGTATGTCTGTGTTAACTGAGAGCAAAGGGCAAATTCTTGCATGTATGATTTTTTTTTTCCGTATAGGAAGAGGTTTTTTTTTTTAACTAAGAAACAAAACAACAACAAACAACAACAACAAAAACAACATTGAGACCTCTTGTAAAAATTCCACTCTATGCCAAAGAATTTTCCAGGTGCTTATCACTGAAGACTGAGACTCTGAGAAAACAGCTTTGAAAGATTACGAAGCCTGCGGAAGTGGTAACAGTGTACAAAGGGCTCAATTCTTCTATGTCCTGTTTTGTTTGGTCTTAGAAGAAACTATGTTCTATAGCATTTAAAGCAAAGGGAAATCACATTTTTGATACATTTATTAAAAACAGTCACTTGGTTGTTTTTCAGTGATCCTTTCATAGGCTGGATATAGGAACACAGCTGAGCGTATCAAAACAGCAGTCCCTGAGAATGTTTGTGAAGGAAATCTTGGAGCGGCTTGGAATTGGATGCACCAAAGGCATGTGTGCTCTATTGAGCAGCTGTCTCTGGTAGTGAACTAATCTGATGAGGGGAAAAATGTGTTAAAGAGAATCTTTACAATCTCAAATGAAAATCTTTCACCAGCATCAAGAGAGCTTTTTGTAACCCAATATTTTGTAGTACAGAGAAGTGATGTTTTAACAGTTTTTGAATAACAAGCCTTAAAGGGCTGAGAAGGAGGGAGGAGGGGAAAAAGAAAAAGATGTGTAATGGAACATCAGAAACAGCAGAGAATGTTACTTAAAATGCATTGACATCCATGGAAGAGTATGAAGACATTCTGAATACACAATGTGGAGTATGCAAAAGGTGCTGGAAGGAACTTCTCCCAGACTTTCCTCTATAATGCCCCTGCAGAACAACAATGAAGTAATTCATTACAGAATGCCTCTTTCCTGAATTCTTCAGCCATGGGTTTTAGGAACTGAGTGGTTTCAGTGAGCAGAGATACCAAATACATCTGTTGAGATATAATTGGAATATAATATATTGAATGGGGGACAAGAAGCTTTGGACAGCTGTATGCTTACCTGCTACTGTAGATGATGGTCAGTGTTTCAGTCCTTACTTGTTATCAGGACAAGAAAAAAATGTTCACCTGCATCCTTTAATTACCCACTATCACTATGAGTTGATTTTCATTCTTTAAAAATTTGTAGTTGTTCATGAAGCAAAAACATTTGAAAAAGTATATACTGTACAAACTGCTCCTGAGTAACATGATAGTTTTTACCTATAGTGGAGCAAATATTACTTTGTTCACTGCTGTAGGTTTACAGAGCTTGGTTAAAGAAGGCATCAAGAGGTAGGTTAGGACAGCAATACAGAGATTCTTTCCTGTGGCATGTTTCTTGGTCACTTAACCCTTTTGAAAGTGGCTCACTTGTACATAGCTTGCTCTGAAAGTAATGCCTCCTATTTATTTCCATAGGAATTATAACAGATGCAAAGAGCACGATAACACTTTGATAGAGCAAATTCTCAGTGACAGAACACTATTTTTCAACATGGTCACCACCATTAGCTATTTGCTATTTGATTGAGATGCTCTTAATTTTATGGTGTGACAGCTGTGTGTGGCCATCTGGAACGTGGCTTGTCTTTCATGTCACTGTTGCCACTGCTGTAACACACCAGCCTCCGCCTTGCTGTGCTCACATTCACTGTGAGCTGGAACTTATGAGTATTTGGTGCACAGTATACTTACCCCCTATAAACTGATTCCATTCTATTCTGTCACATTATTATTATAACTTATGATGCTGCTAATGTTTCCCATTTTTATAGAGAAGAAAATAACTATCTGGTAATAATATGGAGCTCTCTCATGTACTGTTATATATCATGATTTTTCTCTGTTCTCACTAGATCTTTTGGACAGGTTCTGCCTACTACGAACAGCCACAAATCCATTGACTTTAGTGAGGCTGGCCCTTCTTACACTCCCTGTACATACACGCACTGTACGTACACTCCTTGTACGTATGGAAGTATAAGAAGACATAGTATCAGATGCTGTAGCTGAAAGCTTAAAAAAAAAACCTTCAAGAATCAGGGAGCTGAGAATTGTGTGCTCAAAACTCCTAGATTTTGAGATAAGTATTAATCTAAGGCTGAGATCAGTGCAGCAGCACTACTGCTTCTGAATTCAAAATATTTGTAATGTCAGGCGGAACAAATGTAAAGGTCTTTGTGCTGGTCCCTGTGGTAGTGCTAGCCTGTATTGCCAGAGCATTCAGAACTTCACACGTGAGCTTAGACATGAAAACTTGGATGCTGAATCACATTGTAATCTGCAGGCCCGAGAGCAGAATTTTGCCTGGAAGCTTTAAAAAAAAAACAAACAAAAAACAGTCAGAAGAGCATGGTCTAATTTGTCCTGTGGTTGCACAGTGATGATATAACATAACGTTCTTAACTGTTTTCTGGAAAATAATTTGCATCTGTACACTTGCTGCTTACAGACCAAAACTAGCGAGTGCATCACTCGTCTGGGGGAAGGGCTCGGATGTCTGCGTGGCGTTCTGTTAGAATCCTTGCACTTAATCTGTACTTGTTCTGCAAAGCAGGGCTGCTCCTTCAGTTCTTCTGTGCAGCAATTTTAAAATTTCATCATGTTTATGGTTCTCGTTTGTCATCATTTCTCCTAAGCCAGCCTCCTATTAGTGACTTCACTGCTTCTGACAGTTCTTAGGTGGAGACCTTAAGTGGGTGTAACCACAATGAAAAACGTAGCTAAATTGGGTGATTCAGAGCAGGATGAGATAATGTGGCAACCGGTGCTATTTTAAACGTTCTCTGTTTTGCTGGTAGGAGTCTGAAAATATCAGCCCTTAAAAAATATATATAACTGTATTCCAGTGTGTCTCATATGTATTCAGAATGCAAATCAAAACGCATGCATTGTGGAGTTCTAAAATAAAGAAACAAAGACAAACTCATAACTTACCTAAAAGAAAATGTTCCAGTCATAAGAGAGAGAGAGAGATGAAAGAATGTGACTAAACAGAGTATCTTTGAGGTGTTTCTTACTGTACTTCTGCTTTCTCTACCCATAGCTTTCTTTGGAAAGTACCTTAATGAATATAATGGTTCCTATGTGCCTCCTGGTTGGAAAGAATGGGTTGGATTACTTAAAAATTCTCGATTTTACAACTACACACTCTGTAGAAATGGAGTGAAGGAGAAGCATGGATTTGACTACTCCAGGGTAGGTCTTACGGATTTATTTCTATTTCTTTAACATTTGAATGTGACTGCGAGAAAGCTGCAATTTATGGTTTCAGTCTAATTAAAGAATTCTCTTCATAGTTGAAAGCTGCTGTGTGTAACGTTAGCTACAACGCAGTAGGCTCCATGTCCAGACTTTCTGTTATCTTCTATTCTGTGAGGGTCACATTACCGAAAACATTGTTAGCAGAAATAGAAACAAACAAAACATCCTGAGACTGTTGATGTGTATTATGAGCTGCAGATGTGAAAACGGATTTAAATGCTGCGTGACAACTACTTCTCCTCTTTGTACTTTAATTATCTTGTGCTAAATCTGATTGCCATCTATTCCCCTGGTATAGAACTGATTTCAGCAGAGTTACACAAGCATAAATGAGATAAAAATCCAGTTCCCTCCAGCTAGACCCATCTTTTTATGTTAATTTAATTTACTTGTTTCACAGCTATAATATGATGGAGAATTCATAGTATCTTGCTATATTTTATGGTAATTCAGACTTTGCTGTCTGAATGAGTGGAAAAATGAACTGTTAAATGTATATCTCCACGTGTTGTTACAGGTGTGTATGTTCCTAACATCCTTTCAAGGATATTATATATACCATGACCAAACTTCCTAAAATGCTTGCTAATTATTGTCAGACATTACAGCTCAGTTACCTGTTTGCAGTCAGGAGTGTATTTCAGCCAAAAGTGTGAGCTTCCCAAAGGACCTGGATTTTCTCAAATATAATTATAAATAAATAACTGCTGTAGTTCAAGTAGTGTATAACTTCAAAAACTTACTCAGTAGTGATACTGATTTTTAAGGTGTATTTGCTTAACAGGGATTCAGTTCTCTTTCTTTTATTGAGCACAAATCCTGCCTCTATATTTTCATTTCATCAGTAATGTGTTCACAGTTTTTTCTTTGAAAGTTTGAAGTCTCTGTGATTTCCTCCTTCCCTTCACCCATTTGCAATTTTCAATTGAATGTACTTTGTACTGAAAGGTAAAACTTGACAGGCTTCTAGGATTTCCTTTCCTGCTGCCTGCTGCAAAGGGTTATGGGCAAATGATAGAATTATTTGTCTTTTATTTCCCTTCTGATCTATGAGGAATCAGAGTTAATCTTTGTAGCCATGCTACCAAAAACGTTATGGTGGAAATCTACCTGACATGGAGCAATCTCGTACAAGTGATTTCACAGAGCAGTGTTCCCCATGGTAACAAAAAGTCTATGGGAAACTTTACATTCCAAAATCCTCGGCTCGATTTTGTATATGTAACATTTGACAATGTTTAGGTTTTCATTCCGTTCAGTTTTTCTTACTAAGTTTGTTAATTAAAAGAAAAGGTCTGATGAAAATATAAATATTTTTATAAACTTCATATTCTTGCCTAATACACAGCTATGATAATAAACAGTACATGGCAGAGTTAACACTGGAGTTCAAACGAACAAGCACAAGCTGAAATACAAAATTGCTTCTCTGATCTCCCTACCATTCGTGTTGCTTGAAACCTACTTTTCCAGCAAATAACATGATAATCAGATTGTATTTTGGCCCTGTATACTTAACATAATTAATGTTAATTATGTGCCAGTTGAACTGAAAAAAAACAACCATTACTGATTCTGTCCTCCAAAGTAACTGCTAAACACTTATCCTCTGAAAATCAAATCTTTGCAAATTCTTTCAGATTCTCCAGCAGGAATTACTCTACTCCATTTTTTCATGTTCTTCCAACTTTTTAAGTTCAATTTCTAGTTTTGTTTGTATTCACAATATTTCCCATGGTACAGCAAAGGGGGGACTGTCTGCAATCCATATAGCTCCAGCAGGTACCACAGGATATGTGTACTTATTAGAAAATAGATTGTCTATATCTTCCAAAGGGAGTTTTCTACATTAACAGTGATTAATTTGATAGAGGTTTATCTCTATCAGATTGTCATTGTATCTGTAATATAGAATGAAATTTTCAGTCCAGTCAATCCAGCATCTTCTAGGTTAGAGACTTCTGGTTCAGAGGGAGACAAAGAAAAATTAACATATATTTGAATTTTAAGAGCACATTTATGGACTGCACACCTTCAAAATTTCAACACCAAAAAGCAAAATGATTAGCCTGTATTTTTACTTTAATTTTTCCTTTCGTTTTCATTAATACCTGGTCATTATATTTAGTATTGTGACCTTCACAATGAGAAGAAAGTGTCCTCTTTGAGCTTTCTCACTGTCCTTCATTTCTGTTGTTTTTCATATTTCTAGACAGCAAAGAGAGAATTATTTGGTTTACATTTAATGTCTGTAATTTACCTCCTCCTCTTTCCCTTTCTGAGCTAAGCAGCCTCCTTTTTCCTGTTTTTTATGATACCTCCCCTTCCCATCACACCCCAGCTTGAAATTATTTTTAAAGTATCTCATTATACTTTTCCTTCTACTTGCAGGATTATCTCACTGATCTGATAACCAATGACAGCATTACCTTCTTCAGAATATCAAAGAAGATGTATCCTCACAGGCCTGTTTTGATGGTTATAAGCCATGCTGCTCCTCATGGCCCTGAAGATTCAGCTCCTCAATATTCACATCTCTTTCCTAATGCTTCACAACACATGTAAGGAAAAATAAAACCCTGATATTTCCAAGTTTAGGAGTATAAATTCTGGGTGATTTTTAAATTTTTTTTTGTAATACTCTTGGCATGATTATGTCACAAACATAGGAAGAGGTTTTGGAGATTTTCTGGGGGGGAGGCGAACATTCATGTGGAATCCCTTGGACAGTATTTTCTATCTATTACAAAAATCACATAGTATGCATCACTTATTACTCCTGTTTTATAGACTGAAAGAGAGACTGCCTTAGACTGGCAGTTTCTGAATGAGTTGGTGTGTCTGTAAGTGGTGCTGTATAGTGTTTTGAAAACAACCGAAATCCTTAAACCAGTATTGTCTAGTTACCAAGTTAACGTTTTAATGATCTGCAGTGCAATACCACGGTGAGATGGTTCTTGTTTATAGCCATGGAGACTTTCTGCATGTACAGCTCTGTAATTCTTCACTACAGGATCTTCCTTCATGACGACAAATTACTCACCTGAATTACCTTATAGCATAACTGTAAAAAATCAGTATTTTTCTAATTAATGTCTTTGTGCCTTCACTGATGTTCATCACTTGTAACTTTCTTCTTGCATGCCTGGTTGATTTTTTTTGTTGTTGTTGTTTTTGTTTGTTTGTTTTTTGCTTTTTTTTTTTTCTGTGGGGAATTCTGTTCTCTTTTGGATTTGTGAAGGAACTGGTAACTGATTGAAATAATCAGTTGGTAGCTAAAGCTGCTCAGGACTAATCCAAAGTCCAGTGAAATCCATTTGAGCTTTTTCACTTCATTTAAAATGGAGTCAAAGAGAAAAAAAACTTTCCTTATTCTGTTATCTAGCTGCTGTGTAACTTTGAGTTGTACTTCTTAATTCTGTGTTGAGCTAACAAAGACAGTTCTGAAGCATTGGTGGGCCAGTGCAGAAGAATAGAAGGAAGGCCTGCAATTAAAAATAAAAACTACCATCTATTTTTCTTTTGTTTATGGTGTAAATTTATAACCAAATTTATCCTCCTGATTATAAAACAGTTACATGAATCTATTTTTAATTGCAGGTGATTTTTCTTGCAATGATAACAGTTAAGCAGATAATATCATTTTTGTAGAAGTAGGTTTTGTTCGTAAAGAAACAAATTATCCTAATAGATTATGGACTTGTTTTTCAAAAAAAAAAAAAAAAAAAAAAAAAAAAAAAAAAATTTTATATTTTTCCTGTGCAAAGAAACTGCCAATCTTATTCTAAGCACTTTTCATATAATTACATAAAAATAATTGCAGAGATCGTTACTGGCTTGGTTTTAAGATTAAATTCAAAAACATTCAATGTGCATCATTCCCTCACTGTATTCCCAAATCAGTTCTCTGGTTTCCATTCTTCTTTCTGTTCCCACATCCCAAGGCATCACTCAGTGACAGCTAATTCTGCCAGTGGCAATGTACGTAGTTCTCACTGTTTTGTTATCTTGTGGATGTGGCAGAGAAAGATCAGAACAGTTCTTATGAATTGCCCTAAAGCAATAACGTGAACAAAGTCTTTGCCCAGCCCTGAAATCAGAAGGCAATACACCACGTAGCATGGCTTTGTACCTCTGCTTGTGTCAGCACCATCGACGTCTGCATGCAGATTCTTAAGCTACAGCCACAGAGAGAAGATGTAACTGTAATGCTTATGCTGGACACATTGCACTGTCTAGCATTCTTAAAATCCATGCCGCTAACTTTTTATATTAGCTTAGACTGACAATCAGCGTGCGTCTTTGCTTGAGATCCCCAGTACTTATTTCTGTTGCTAATTTATGCTGTTGTTCTCATGCTTTTATTGTTAAATGTACTAGCTGGCGTGAGTGTTCTACTCTATGCCACAGTCGCCATCCTGTTTCTGTAGAACTCCTTTTTGTGTGCGTTTCTAGTCTGATATGAAATTTATCCTCATCAATCAGCATTCAGTAAGCAAATCTGTAGGCTGTGTGGCCAGTTCTCATTTTTTACTGCCTGTACTGATAGCTGCAGAGAATGCCACAGTTTGGCAGTTTGACAGTGATCAGAAATGTTATCTTTGTAGAAGGTACACTTTACCACCCACCTTTTCCAAGGTCAAATGCAGTCAGACTTGGATTTATCATCCGAGTACACTTGAAGAGTTTATCTTAACCAACTTCTAGGAACGTTCCATTTGTGCATTCATTTTTCCTATAAGACGGACAAATCTGTTAAGTGTAAGAGAGTTACATTAGTAGTAATCAAAGAAAATCATGGGCTTTGGTTGGATTAAACAGCGGGAGGTTTCAAATCAGCCAGGAAATCACAAAGTAAGCTGAAAAGGAGTTTGCCAAGCATTTTTGATTCATTCTGGGCATCACATAGCAACAGTTTCCATAACTGTCAGCATTTTCAAAGGAGCAATGTCATTATTTCAGCCACAATAACATTCTGAAATTCAAGAGGCTATTAACAATACACAGAGAATAAACGCCAGCCCTTTCCTTTCTATATGAAGAAGCTTCCATTCGCCACCTACACACGTTCTTCAGATAGCATCTAACAAAGGCCTTCTGCATAATACATTTCACTGTCAGATTATTAATTTCATATTTATGTTAAAACTTAAGATTACCTGTCATATTCAAATAAATAAGTGTTTCACATTAGAAACACTTACTTCAAGGAGAAGTTTCAGTTTATATTACTATTGTTTATCTTAATAACTTACCCTGCTGCTCTGTTGCACACACAAAAATGACAGAGTAGGTATTTGCCAAGCAGGAGTTGAGTTTGTCAGGAAATCGTGTTTGGGAAGAAGAAAACAGCTGAGTATCTGCTATTTTTTTCCTGAATTCCTGTGTCACCCTCTTAGCTTGCACTTTTGCATAGAGTTTATTGCTTTGAATGAAAAAAGGAAAATCATTTAGGAAAAGTAATTTCTCATGTTTTCGACTCTGTCTGAGATGTGTTTGAAGCAGGACGTGAAGAAACTGACAAAAGTGGTTCTTAGTCTTAGGTAATAAAAAAAACTTTTTAAGAATATTTATGGTAGATAAAAATAGTATTTGTTGTAAATATAAGCTAGAAATACAACTTTGAAGTGAGCTGGTGATCCAAAGAGTCAACATCATGATAATGGTATACCAAAATAAGTCTTTTATTTAGATCCGGCTAACTTAGGGTGATATAATTATGAATGGAAGAGCAATTTCTGAAACTGCTAATTACATGAAATAATGGACAGTCAGTGGTATTTCTCCTCATCACTTTGATGGTTACAAGATTATGAGTATTCGAAGGGGCTGTGAGACTCCAGGAGGATATTGAATCCAGCTCTTGGGATTTTTACAAAGAAGCTTAATTAATCTGGTTTTAGTTTGAACTCATTGGAATTTGAAAGTTTCTTATGATTGCAAATGAGTTGGTGGCTTGAAAGTATTGACAAAATACAGTCCTATTTCCCCTCACTCCTGCTTTTTTTGGCAGGTCTTTAAAATCTGGCTATATATCCACTTCTGCTTGCCATGAGCTCACATGCAGTTTGATACCACCAGGTAGGGTGCCTCTGCTCCTCTGGGTACACGAGTGCTGAAGTATGAAAGTAGCCAGTTGTGTTAAATTGAAAAAAGCTGCTAAAAAAGCATAGCAGTAGCTTCTCAACAAGTTTTATAGTTATTGTTAAACAGCTTGCACTGTACTAATGTGGGCAGAATGAAAGCAAAGCCATTAATTACATGAGTAGAAACTCATCCGATAGTACATGCTTTTTGACCTGATAATGTCTCCTAACACATCTCAGTTGTGAAGTTAGACTTCTGAGGCTGGTGTCCTGGCCTTGAAAAATATCTGTGTTAGTCTGATGACACTGCAGAAACAATGATTACTCTTTTAATAGGTTTTATTCCCCACGGAGTTTTCTCCTATCTCATATATAGAACAAAAAGAACAAAACTCTTCCGAACTCAATCTAATATTTTCTTGTGTACCTCAGAGAGTAAGTTCTGTAGTATTGATCAAATAGAAATTATTCTTATACATTGTTTCTTTTTTTTTTCTGCATTGCTAAGATATTCTACTTTTCTCTTTGCTTCTCAGCACTCCTAGCTATAACTATGCTCCAAACCCAGACAAGCACTGGATAATGAGGTATACGGGTCCCATGAAACCTATACACATGGAGTTCACTAACATGTTACAGAGAAAGCGCCTTCAAACACTCATGTCTGTGGATGATTCTATGGAGATGGTAAGATTAGCCATGCTTTTCAGGTTAAGATGGGCTTGTTTCTTGAGTTAAGCTTCAAACTATGATGCATGTGCAGGTAAGAGGGGAAGGGCTGTTTCAGTATTTTAATAGCTGGATGTTCCGAGTGAGATAATTTGTTGCTGTAGACACATTACTGGAAAAAAATGTTAATCCTAAACTTTAAAAATATATGTTCTAATACTGAAAAGCCATCGTACAGCCTGTTGAAAATATGTACGTGATAGTGGACTTATTTTGGTGCTGTAACAGAGGGTTTCTGGGAGAATTCAGAAAATTAAAAAAGATTTAAAGAAAAAAGTGCTGCAACAGTTGTAACTGGAACAATCTCATGATAAATCACACCTAGGATGTTAAATGCTAAAAGTACTTAAGTATATAAGTAGATTTCTATTTTCTTTTAAAATTAAATCTGCTTTATGTAACAATGGGAACTTTGAACTGATATATCTGAATTAGCTAAAAGCTACTGTGAGAAAGAATGGGTTTGTTGTAAGAAGGCAGATTTAAAGGTGTTGCAATTTTCTGCTTATCTCTTGGCATTCTTAATCAAAATGGTAGAGCATAAAATAAGAGGAGTCCTGGAAGGCGAAGATGAGGTTATCTGGGTGCCATTGCATGAACTTGTTGGTAATGACTTATAATTACTGATTCAGGCAAGTGTGGTCTCTACTCCAGGTTAATGAACCTGCTTAGATGCACCAGATAACAGTATTAGGGGAGATTATCTATTTTCCTACAATATTTTGTTTTTCTGTTTAGCAAAATGGTTTGACTTTGGATTAATTCAATATGCATATTTCACTGCAGGCAAAATAGGTTGGGTTGCTTTTAGTTGTAATCCCCAAATTGGTCTGATCTTTTCAACTGAATTGTGTGCATCTAACGGTCTTTCAATGTTAAAGAAAGTGAAAATAGCAACAACAACAAAAAATTAATAAAAGAGTTTGTTTTTTTCAGTGCTGTTTTGTCTTGAAATGTGTAAGACACGACTTAGGCAGTGCCTCACCATTTTAGGACCTTGGCAAGTGAAAATACTACAATAAAAATTGATCTGTGGTGCTTAAGTTGGTACATTTCACAAAAAGATTCTCATATAAATCAATAGAAGAAACCACAAATAGAAAATTAAGAGAATGCTATGTTAGTTGTCTGGCTCGTAAGATTGAGTGGTGTTTATCTGGAAGAGATTTTGCAGATATTCTGGATAATGAGGACTCATTTGTCTGAAGGCAAGATCGTTAAGTGTTGCTAAAAGAAGTGTGAGATGCAAAATGCTGTCATTTTATTAGAATTGCTTGCTGACGGGAAAAGATAAAGGTGGAGAGAGAATTTCAGAAATGCTCATCACCTTGAAACTCTCATCTCTGTTATCAAAGTAACATCAAATACAAAAATGTACTTAATGCTATTTTGACAATTCTCCTGCAAAATGCTGAACCCGAGCACTTTTGAAACTATGGGATGTTAATGTGTCTACCTAAAAGCGGAAAATGGGGATCTGCCTTGTAATATATAGCCACAATATTCAATCAGTAAATTGTTTGTGATTATAGATTATTTGGAATAGATCATTGTGATAACTCGGTGGCATCCTGAGCTGCTGTTATTTGTAGATTACACATAGACTGAAAATCATCCCCAATATCCGTATATAGTACATCTCAGTGAAACAAATACCGTGTTTTGTTTTGCTTTTTTTCAGATTTACAATACGTTGGTTGAAACTGGTGAACTGGACAATACGTACATAATATACACCGCAGATCATGGTTATCATATTGGACAGTTTGGGCTGGTGAAGGGAAAATCCATGCCGTATGAGTTTGATATCAGAGTTCCTTTCTATGTCCGAGGGCCAAATGTGGAGGCTGGGTCCTTGTAAGTTCTTCTCTATTGTGTGTGTATGCGTATATGTAGCAACCAGAAAAATTCTTCGTTCAGATCTCTAGTCATACTGACCTGGCATACAAGAGGGGGCACAAAATGCTGCACATTGTGACTGACTTCCTGCTCATCTTTGGCAGCAAAATAAGTCTTAGCAGCATTGAGAGCACATGCTGGTATAACAGGGTCAAGCAGTTTTTACCATTACCATGTGGCTGCATAGGTGTGCAGCACAAGCCGCTGCGCTTTTATGGATGTAGCTGAAAAACCCACTTGGAAATGGGTCCATTCTAGGAAACGTTTATGTGTCTTCTTTAGAGGAATGCAAATATTACACACATCTGTAACACTTTCAAGGTAAAACATGTATGGTATAATGTTCACTGCTACAGTAGATTATTGTTGCCAGACGTTAATTAAATCTCTTACTGAAGTCATTTGTTTCAGCTTATGAAGACGAATGTATGTAATAGTTTATCCACAATTATCATCCACAGACTCTCTCTGGTTCATCCTTTGAGATTACATGGTTAGAGTTGTTTGTCAGATTCATACAAGCATGCCGAATACGACTGTTAATTAAATAGGTAGCTTTGATCAGCTAAGAAATTATGTAAATACACTTTCTAAGCAATTATTTCAATAGCAAATATTTGTACTTAAGTAATGATTTTGGACAGAGTGCCATAATTTGCTGCTTTTTATTGATATAAATGTGCATGTTTTAGCATAATTAACATACACAGTCTTCCACAAACCATTTTTTCATTACAGCAGAAGAACAGATCTAACACATAATCCAGCAGCAAATAGTTATGAATAAACCTTGTTCCATTTACTAGTTAAATTCACTGATTCCAATTATGAGAAGGCACAAAACTGTTAAATTCTGTAGATGTCGCAGTGTATATGTATACTTATTTACAGTAATTATGCATGTGAAATAAACAGTTCTCATAGTTAGCTGCAAACTGAATGTTGGGCACGATTTGATTTTTAGCACCAAGTGTTCAACTACTGATTTCAGTTGAAGTTGTGAGGTACTGAAAATCTTAGGGGTTTTTATTATTTCTTTGGTGTTGTGTTGAAGTTAACACTAAACAACTCTGTGAAGCACATGACTTAATCAGAAGAATGTGAATGAGTAACATTACCAGGGAAAGAAGAGGGAGTGCGTTTTGTAGAGGAGTAGGAGGTTGGTCTAAGGGAAGGTGACGTAAGGGAGAAAGTCTGAACGCATGAGTTTGAGAGTAGGAGAGCAAAGAGAATTTAGAATAGAGAAGACTAGGAAGAGAAAAAGACGCAGGCAGGGGAGCAGGAGTGTTCTGAAGGATAAAGATCTGGGTGGCCAGTGAGTGCATCAGAGACTCTGTGACAGACACATGTCCTATGCAGAAGATCCAATACTCTGCCAAAAGTGATGCTATGAAATTCTGTAATTTGGATAACAGGTACAGTTGAATGTTTTGAAAATCTTGCTCTACTGGGATCACTTCCTGTAGTGCTAAATGGTAAGAAAAGTTGCACTGTCAAAGCTGCCTCTTGGTTTCAAATCAGGTGAGGGGCTGCCTACACAACAGACTGCACTGTAGGGGAGGAATTCCATAGGTGGAATTAAACATACCGCTCCAGCACTGAAGGAGGTTTGTCTGCAGCAGCAGAGACTTTCCACAGAGCTGGATTAGCCTCTTACAAATGTACTGTATTTCCCATCAACTGCAGGTTTTGGTCTCAATAAAGCAGCAATGCTAATATGGCCAAAGCAGAGTAAGCTAGTGTTTCTACAATGTGCAATGCTTGAGGCCAGCCAGCCCTCGTCTGCTTTAGTCCAAAGATCTTCACACCTAGACTGGTAAAACTTGTGAAATCTTCCCGCTGAATTTTGTTTTTGAGTGATCCCTAAGGATGAAAATATATTTATTTTAGAATCTGAAGAGTTAGCCTGACAGAGTCTGGCAAAACAGAGCCCATCACTGTACGACAAATGGGAAGAAAAGGATAAAATAGCTTGGAGGGGGGAATATATCAGATAATAAATTGATCCTTCCTTTCAGCCTGATTTTCTTCAAATGTTACAGCCTCAATCATTTGTGTTTTCTGTGAACTTTCTTTTCCCTGCAGAGTAATTGCCATGACTCCCTTTTGATACCAACCAAGATTTAATAGCAGTCACTGCTGCAAGTCATTACGAAGTTCTCATTTCTATTACCAAATATGCTACATCACAATTATTAGTAATTAAAATCAAATTAGGTACATCAGTTTAATTCATCATCTTGTCAGTGCCTGTTTGCTTGCTTGTTCAAAAATGTGGTAATTTTTAAATGGTATCTCATTAATTAGTGTGAATTTAGCAGCTTTCTTCTGTCTTGTTTTTTGAGCTAAAATTTTGCACTGACATACATGTACAGCAGCCCATCTGGTCCCAGTCCTTCTTTTGTGCCTGTGGTTCATAGCACGGTCGTTCTTTATGTTCAGTGCTGTTGAAGATTGTCTCTATTGCAATATGTTCACTTTCCCTTTTTTCCCAGCTTTTAAAAATTGCCTGCCAGCCAGTGTATTTGTTTTAAAAGAAATGCAGCTGATAAGCTATGTGCAATGTTGTGAATAATAAGATGACTACTTCATAGATGTATTTGAACTAAGCTTTTAAGGTGCTACATAGACTTCAAGCAGTTCAGCAGAACTAGGCCCGTAGGAAAAGCAAGTCACGTGATAGAAATGTGAGTATTCTTTCAGCTGGAATGCTGGACTGTGCAACTAGATGCTCTGACCCATGAACACACTCGTATTTGGCTGTGGCATTTCAAGGGATTTGGAGATGGGAGCTGTCTGTACTTCTCTGGAGTTGATGCCAATGTTTGAACTGAATTTTAAGTGAGTTTAGGTTCAAACAGTGCCCTGTGAACTGTGGTGGCTGAGAAGCATATGCCAGTGCTTTGCTAAGAAACAGGGCATGGCAAACACGCTCAGCTTGGAGAGTCAGTGCTGTTTCTGAGTGTTTGCAGGATGGATAGCTGTGAATTTGGGAAGGCTGATATTATAAAACAACATCTTCAACTTAAATTTTCTCTTTTTTTCCTCTCCATAATTGCTTTCCCATTTTCTGTCACAGACGCTACGTTAACAGCAGCTTTCAGTTACTCGCTGTAGTATCTGGCAATGTATTTCTCCTCATGTTCTTATCAGAACACGCTTACTGTGGTATGAGCTACAGTACTCACTTCCATGCCATTTTTTGAAACAGATAAAGCACGTGCTACTTGCCAGATATACCTTTTAATCAAGTAATCAGCATATTTGGCAGACACTTAGATGCTGTAAGACAATGGTATCCAATGCTTTCTCATGTTCTGAAAGACTTTCAAACTTCTTTTGCGATAATTACCAACTTTGCCATCTGAACTACTTCGCATTCTGAGAGAGAGTTTGAGAATTACATTCTCAAAAATGCTTTGTGCTTAAGTTTTAAATCTTTATATTAGTCCCTTTTGAGGTTGCACAACTTACCTATGTTTTACATCTTAATTCCTTTCATGGAATTTCACAGCATTTGCATCACAAAATAAGCTTTTTTAGATCCGTGGTCTCTGTGGAAGAGCTGTAGTTGCTGTAGTTGCTTGGTGTCATTGCACATACTTTAAATCACATTCCTGTACATGTTTTTACAGGAATCCTCACATTGTGTTGAATATTGATCTCGCACCGACGATTCTAGATATTGCCGGCTTGGATATTCCGTCTGATATGGATGGTAAATCTATTCTAAAACTTCTGGATTCTGAGAGACCAGTGAATAGGTAAGAAAAGAAAATGTGCAGGTAAAAATGTGTTTGCACAGGAAATTAAAGGAAGTATTCATCAACATGCAGTGTATTTAAAGGAAAACTAATAAAACTATTATCAAGGAGTACAGTATTCATAGGAAAATCTGAAGATATTTGACAATACATGGCTGACAATTTTCATTGTGTCAGATGTTGTCAAGTTAGCTATGTGACACATGGCATCTGGATGTAGTAACAGTAGTATGTGTAGCCGTGAGTGGGGGCCACTCAATGTCTTTACCTGTTTGAATCATAGATTTTAAATATCTTTGTGCCACCATTTGTAGCAGAGCCTTTCATTTTGAGTAAACTGTAGAATAATTGAGTTGAAAAGGTTGGTTGTGTATCAGACTGTAATGGCAGACTAGCATTCAGAATTTCATATTTGAGACCTTCCAGCAATACTTTCATTGGTAAAAGACCGGGGAAGAGAGAATTGGACTGGATTGCTGCTAGAGGAAACCAGCAGCAGTATAAAAGAAAAAGGAAAAAGGATTTGCTTTCTAAGTAGTGGGGTGGAGACGGGGGGCGGGGGGAAGGAGCAGCTGCTTTAGAATAGGATACTTTGAGGGTGGTTAAGAGTCCGAACTGGGTTCAGGAAATCCTGATTTAATTTGGATCCTTTGTGATCAAGGACAATTCAGTTAATCCCTTGTGCCTTAAAAGTGCTTATGTTTAAATAGTTGTACTCTGTGAATCTGTTGTGGATTTTGTCCCTGTGAGAACAAATCTGTGCTGTGTTTGTTCGTGATTTGCACTGGAGAGGCATATGTGCCTGCTTCGTAAAGCTGCATGTCCCCCTGAGAGGTTATTGTAGTGCTTCTCCTCTGAATTGGGGGTGGGAGAGGAAACTGGGACATGATTTGATCACTGCTTTTTGTGGAAATAAATTGTTTCTTTCTCTCCTCATCTCCTACCAGGTTCCATTTAAAGAAAAAGATGAAGGTGTGGAGAGACTCATTCCTAGTGGAGAGGGGGTAAGGAAAGCGTTAATCACAAAGCTCAATCTTTTTAAATAGAAGGATACTGAGTAGCTAGAGCCAAAGCAGCACTCTACTGCAGACCTAAAGCCATTAGCTCTGCCAGCAGGAACATGGCTGCAGCGTGCTTAATGGTAGTGATTGTGTGATAGGAGGGAATGTATGGCCTTTGCCTACAGCCTGCATAAATATGCTACTGGGGAGGGGGAAGAGGAGTTTTACTTGGACTGGGAGATGGAAAGGCATCTCATTTTCCTTTTTAACTGCTACCCCCCACCTTCCTTCTTAAATCATGGAAGTAAGAATAACCTTTTGTCTCTATTTGCTCGTCTGCTGGCCATTCCCTCTGTGCCTCTGCCTTCATAAGTAACACTTGACATGAAGGTTTTGCAAAGTGCAGCCATGCAGTAGTGAGGAAGATATGATGGACTGTTGTTATTGCCCTGTCAATCAGATGTGCAACACACTGTCCCAGTTCTGTGTGGTTTTGTATGCTCCCTGAGGATGATATAAATAATGTGTGTGTTATGAGAGATGATGATAAGGACTAGTTTCTAGTGAGCTATTAAGTTTTGGCCAACAGCAATGCTGGGGTTCTGGCAGATGGTGTACTTCTCTCGGCCTTTTTTCAGTTAACTGTATGCATAGCTTAGAATTAATGCAAAAATAAATGGTTTTTTTTCCCACTCCAGTAAACTGCTGCATAAGAGGGAAAATGAGAAGGTAGATGCCCAAGAAGAAAACTTTCTACCCAAATACCAGCGTGTGAAAGACCTTTGTCAGAGAGCTGAGTATCAAACAGCTTGTGAACAGCTTGGCCAGGTAGGACAAGTGGCTGAAATTAAGGACTTGTATATGGGCAAAGCTCAGTATCTTCACTGGGACATTGTCATTCACCTTGTTGTCAATGTCAGCTTATAAATCAAATTGTTAATTTTGTGGCCTTTGCTCAAAATCGTATTACAGCACTTATGAGATTGGCAGTCAGGAAATTGCTGATTCAAGTGCCTCTCTATTGATTCCTGACTACTGTTAAGAGAACTGCCTCAGTGGTTTTAACATTAAATTCCCCAAATAGAATGCAGTTGGGATTCATTAGTGATGAGAATCTACAGCAGCCACTCCGCAAATAATATCTCCTGTTTTGTTATGTTGGCCTGCATCATACCACCAGATGTTGGTGGTATGGCGGTAGAGGCTGAAGCTTCCCACCAATATTCTGTTATGTTTTGTTGCTGCGAGACAGGTGGCAGCAGAGGGACAGTCTGACAAAATGACATCTGATATGGAAGTGCGTGTGAAGCAAAGGTGTGTCATTGAATTCCTCCACGCAGAAAAAATGGCACGACTGGCATTTAGCGATGCTTGCTGAATGTTTATGGAGGCCAAGCAGTGGCTGTGAGCACAGTGAAGCAATGGGTGGTGCGTTTCAGCAGTGGTGACAGTGACAGTGACAGTGGTCAGCTCTGCTGGTGCAGATTTTTACGAGCGCCGCATGCAGGCTCTTGTTCATCGCTAATGAAAGTGCATAGCTAATGGTGATAACTGTGTTGGAAAATAGTATTTTGTAGCTGAGGATTTGCTCTATTGAGAAGTGTTATTGTGCTCTTTGTATCTGTTGTAGTTTCCATGGAAATAAACAGGAGGTGTTACTTTTGGAGCAACCTACATACAATGAACCTAACAAACTGACTGGCCTCTTCCAAACACATATAGCTCCCTTTGCTTTGAATTTTCAAATTAACTCATTTTATTATTTGAAATTATGTGTCATAACAGAAAGCTTACATTCTGTGCACTCAATATATCCCCACTGTTAATGAAAATATATTGTGAAAGCACACATTCAGATGGTCTGTGTATATTTGGGCACAAAACTGGCTGGTTGTGCGTGTAATTTCTTTCACATAACTCTTCTAGTCATACATTAAAATACGTATTTTCACTTTACATCTTGGTTATGTAAGTGGAATTCAGGAAAAAAAGACTAGTACCAATACACGATCTCAGCCTGGGAGGTTTTGCAGCTTCACCAGAGAGCTGCAAAGGCATAGCAGAGCTGTCTCCAGCAACTCCACTTCTGTGGAGATTTCTGCACTCTTAGGTTAATTCTTATCCCCTGGAAAACAGCAAAATTTTCTTCATGGCCTCGTATCCTTGCAGCTCAGAGGCCTGTCAGAGTCAGTCAGTCTGTGGAATATAGCCATTCTTGCAGGCATGAGCAGAATGTCTCAGTGAAACTATTGTCAGTAATGCGCTATTTAGGCAACACTGGTTCAGTTTCTACTGTTGGAGGGCCAACTTCCTCCTCTTGGCTCTGCAGATCACGTTAGTTCAGTGCACCTGTGTAACGAGTCCATTGTTCTGTAGGTGTTTGGATTCAATTTGTATCCACAAGCATTCTCCAGCAGCTCTCTTCCTCCTGTGGCTTCTTTGTCAGATTTAGGAGACAAGGAGATCGTAACGGCCTGTTCTTGCTAAAAATCCTGAACATAAAGAAGTACTTTGCTGTATAGTTTGTCGTCATCAAACATCTTGAGCTGAAATTTTAGGTGGCTGAGAGCAAGCTGTTGTTCTTTTTGAACTGTCAATATTTGAGAAACTTAAGTGAAAAGTCATTGTTTCTGCCACAGTGTCACTGCAGCAGGATGATCTTGTAGGTCTTTTCCAACCTTGGTGATTCTACGATTCATAAGTTGTTGGGAGAAACACAGCTTTTCCTTTTCTATCAGTATTCTCCCTTTGAGAGATGTTTTGATTTCCTTTTGTCTTCATCTTCTCAATTATTTTGAACATTACTGTAGAAACAGAGTGGAAGAGAGACTTTCCGAGTCCGTGTTGTCACTGAAACCATCTCTTTGCATAAAGTAATTTAGCTACGTTCAGGCTTTCTTACTGTAATTACCACTTGTCTCAGTTATGGAAAAAAAATGAGAAGAGCATGTATTTACTACACTCATTCATGGGCTTATGTTTTTTTCTGTGGGTAATAAAATATCCTTGGCATCTGCAAAAAGTGGGGATAAAATGCCAACTCTGCAGTCAAAATTGGCAAAACATTCCAAAGCGAAGGTGCGCTAGTAAGAGATGCGTGTGCTGCATCTTCATTGTCAGGAGGCAGAGAAGAGAATTGTTTTGAGCAGTTCAGTCAGACATAATTGGAAGTGATAGGATGAAATTGAGCAAAAAAGATATTTAAGTTGGACATCAGGAAAAATTGCCTAACGATCAAGTCAATTAGAGTCTGGGAAGGGCTCTCAAGGGAGTCTCAATCCATCTAACCCCTGCTCTAAAGAATATGTCCTAGTACTGTGTCTAGACGGCAGGGATAGCAGGAGATGAGTGTGCTTATTTGAGGGTAAATTGTCCCTAAATATGAGTGCACCCAAACATTTTCAGGGTGAAGTACGAGTAACTTCTCAGCTGACAAATGGCTGTTGTCTGCTGGTGCCAATTACAGCTCTGCATACTAAGTAGAATGAGCACAAATGAATAATGTGCCACGGTCCTGGGTTAGTTTGTGATATATAAGTACAGGGATTGTAGTAGAAATGTCTCCTGATCCTATAGGATACTCACTGTTGTGCAATTGACAGTATCCAGTGTGTTCCATGCAAAAAGTGAATTTTCACATCCAGATGAAGAGAAGTCTGGGTCAGAATGTAGGACGAGCTTGGTGAAGTCACTGGGATAATTCCTCTTGACTCAAACAAGTGTTGGGGATCTGCAAGGTCTGCGCACAGAGAATTCTGAGCGGTGCCAAGGAATCTGAAGTGCAAGTAGGAGATGAAACAAAGACTCAGGAGGGAATGAGCGATAAGAGACGAGGGCAGAGGGTAAAAGAGAGGTAAGGAAAGCTTTGAATAGGAGATGGAGAAATTGAAATTGTCCTCTGTGAGCATGAAAACTTGTGAATACAGTTCTGTCACCCCCCAAAATGCTCTTCCTTCACACATCTCTGTGACCCCCCTTGACCTATAATCGTTTTGATAAGAGAGCACCAGGATCATGAAGATGAGGCTATTCACACTGTTTAAAACCTTGTTTCAAAGTCCATTATGGGGGATTTTTTTTCTGGCAACACTAATATATGTAAATTCTTCTGAGTGCAATGGGAATCTGCGTGTTGCCATGTTTTCTTTTTCAGTTAGTAGAGTTTGGGCTGTGTTGGTTATTTGCATCCAACAAAGGGCGACTGTAGGCTCAGATGAAAGAGCAGCTCAGCATTTATATTCAAGGATTTAAAAGAGATGAGCTCTTTCTTCCCACATGAAATAAAAAACATTTATCCTGATACCTAATGGCTTCCACACAAATTCTTTCTCTTCACTGTAGCTCGGCCTTTCATTCTGAACTGGCTGGTAAGTGGAAGCTGACCCACTTTTATCTGGCGGTCTGCATTAATGTGCTTTGTGGAAGCCAATTATGACACCAGCATTGCTCTGCAGAGTATTCCCAGCAACTCCACAGCATCATAACAACAGCTGCACAAAATCCCTCTAAATCATGTGCCGCCTTTGTGCATGTTTGCTAAACCTGCGATACCTGCAGCACTGCTGAGTATGAATTTGTCTGTAGCAGGACTTCATGTAGTACAATAACAATGCTAATTTTGCTAGGAAAATGAGTTGTCCGAATTTACGTTATTTCCTTTTCAAATCCTTTTTTTTCCTTTCCAAAAATTCTGCTTGTGTTTGGGTCTGATAAAAATAGGATTTTCCTTTACGTAGCATTAAAAAAACTTATTTCATGTGACAGTGTTCTTCAGGAGAAAATACAAAGTATGCAAATTAGCACGTGGTTTCCTGCGGATATTCAGCAAATGAAAGGTCTGTTATGCAGGCTTCCCTCTGATTGCTTGGTTCTGCACTGGGATCATGAAAAAATATTCTCTTTCTAAGTGACATAAAGATGTCATATGTAAAATTATTGCACTTACTCCATTGTTTCCCGCAATTATCTGACAAAGCATGGAATAGCAGCAGTGAAAACTGTCATGATCAATATGTGCTTTCCTACAGCAGCTCCTAAAGTGGTACCATAATCATCGTTAAATTTCCTTTTCTCCTTGTCCTGAGGTCCCCATAGCTTGGATTTACATTAGTCAAACTAGGAAACTAAATCAGGTTTTATAAGAATTTCTTTAAAAACTAGGAAGAAAGTTTTTGATCCGTCTCTTGTTTCTCTAGTTCTTTTGCAGCTCGCAGGTGTATCCTGAGGTTACTAAAGAACTTGGGTTCTCTTGGTAACAGTGAAGCGTGTCAAGCCAGCTAGAATCCTGATACTTGCAATAGCTCACTGGGTGGATCTTCAGAGTTTCTGAATTCCAGCATGAGTTGCACGTGCTCAGCAACTTTCACCATCTGTTCCTTAATCTGTGATTACAACAAGAAATGACTTGTTGATAACTTCATACATGAAAAATTTTATCAACTCTCCAACTGATAACGTTAGGAGGCAACTAGCTATGGAAATGAAAATCATGATTTATTAAGGGTTGTTATTCAAGGATTGTATTCCTTATCAAGAATTAACAAAACTGTTTTCCTCCTCTAGCTAGAAATGGCCTATAATGATCTCCAGAGGCTATTTTACTTACAAGTTTCTTTGCTTCGTGTTGTTGTACAGGTCCAAGTGATTTGCATCTCTTGCTAACTGAGACTGTTAAAGCCCCTGTCATTGCACTAGTGGATGTTGCAAGAAGCTTGCCAAAATCAATACTAACTTCTAATAAAAACAAACAAAACCTTCAAATATCCTGACTAGAGTAACAGTGCAGTTCAGTTCAAAAGACAGTGAGCTGGAGCTTGGGAGGGACTGGCTGGGAATTGTTCGGGGCTCAGCGTGGGACCTCAGCCACATCAATTCCCCTTTTGGTGCTTCTGTTTGGTTTTTGTTCCCTCCACCACTCATCTAATTTCTGCTTAGGCTGCACTCCTTTGATTCTTCGCTACCTAACGCAGCAGTGGGACAGTTTGATACCGCAGTCCAATTATTAGAGTAAATTAATTATATAATTGTAATATTCAGCTGAATATCTAATGTTTCATTTATGTGCTAGCAGGTTGTCCCACCTGCCTCACTTCAGCTACAGTTTGTAGTATTAGAAAGTCCCCAGATTTTCTGTTGATAAATTGTTCATTCACCTTGTAATTTCTATATTTCAGTGATATGTAGCACTCGAGAACTGAAGTTGAGCTGAGAGCCCAGAGGTCCAAATCGTGAGCTGGTGTAAAGAAATAGTATGTGCTTGGAATGAAGGCCAGGTAGTACTGAGCTAAGTGTCCAGTTTCATACAGAAAAAAGGGTATGCTGAGTACTCATAAATCCATTTAGACTGGAAGTTAGAATATTTCTAGCCATTAAAGCAGTTTGTTTCTAGCTCAGCATCAAATGTGGCAGCAAAGGTGGGGTTCAGAAAACGTCTGTGTAAACTGAAGATGGATGTTGCTGACGTGTTTTTGTGAGATTGCTGGCAGAGAGAGAGGACTTCATTATCCTGTAGAAACCTTGAATTCCAGAGTCTGTGAGGGAGGAAGCCTTGCTGGCAGGTAACTGATCAGACAGTTTCACTTTTCGCTTCTCTGTGAAAGGGAATGGAATCTCTTCCTCCTAACAAAAAGAACTGAGGAGACACAGCACGATGATTTAGGTCTCAGCTGTGGAAGCTGTATGTTTCTATGGGAATCTTTTCTTAGTGAGATTTGTGTGATCGGTCCTTTTCCCCAAAGAAAACAATGTCAATTGAGAGAGATTCACTGAGGGAAACGAGTGAATTGTATGAAAAGTCCAACAGAGAAGGTCACAGCTATTTATTTCTGTCTGGAGCCTCAAGTAATGACTTTGAATTAGTATCTGTGATTGCTATAGCAGTAAGGAGACCGTAATGCACTATAATGCAAAACCCATTTGATGATGTCTGGGGCTGTGAGGGAAATAATGGATTTCTGACACGCAGGAAAATGTAACATGTCTTCTTCCACTAACGGGTCATTTGTATGTTCAAGGTGAACAGTGTTAGCAGGGGGAAGCAGGGCATCTGCTCAGGCTACAGCTGCTGCTGTTAGATTCATGTCTCGTAGGTATTGAAGTCCTAATTTGCTCTTGTTGATGCATATAGCAGATAGTTCGTGCTGGAGGAGGGAATATGTGTATGGGCTGTCTTCTCTTTGCTTTTGCACTGCACCTTTGAACGTGTTTTCTGTTCAGTACCACTAACATCTCTGTTCTCTGATTTGCACACAGGTTAGAATGAGTAGCATGTATGGGGGGTGGGGATAGGGGATGGAATAGAAATGTTAGAACAGGCCCGACGCGGTAGGTGGCAGAAAGCGCAAGCACAGCAGCTAACTTGGCCTGCCTGAAGATAGTGGGAAATCTCCAGGTGGAACAGATGAAATGATTAAATGAGGTGTCTGGAACATTTTGTACAATGTGAGCTTGATGAACTTCAGGACATATTGTAGAAGCCACGTATCTGGTGGCGTGAGTAGCTGCTCTGGAAGGCATTGCAGGGAAGAAGACAGGTTCTTCCTTTGGATTTTTGATATGAGCTGGAATAAACACTGTGAGGGAGCTTGGATTTTCCACTGAGTTTTAGTTTGTGTTAAAGCGTGCTCCTTTTCAGAATCTGGCTCTTGTGAGATGTTATGAGCCATAGCACTTGAAATCAGAACACAACTTTCAATCTAATAAAGAAAAAACCTGAAAACTTGGGGGCAAGTGGTTGCCAGCTAAGGGTGCTTTGTTTTCTTGGCTGGCTGAATTAATCCACTATTTATATGTAATTACATTTTACTGCTGGATGGGTATCATTTTACCTGAAAGCCAACATATCTCTGGGGTACTCTGGAGTTCCTCATATAGGAATTTAAATATTTAAGTGATTACCTCTTAAAAAATATCTGCTTCCAGGGGTTGACACAGGTTTCTGCACGATAGTGTGCTGTGCCCTAGAAACCAATGTTAAATGCCAGAATTCAGAGTTTAATGTTTCTTGACTGTCAAGCAGGGATTTTCACAGTTCTCTTGCAACTACAGCTCTTTTCCCTAAGCTTCAAAGTATCCTGTGGAAATGGAGGCAAGTGATACAGCCATGATGTCGCCTAGAGGATTTGTGAAATACTTACAAGCAGACTAGGATAAGTTGTAAGACCTAGACACATTTGCACACATGCCCATATCTGTTTTGTAAAAAAAAAAAAAAAAAAGCTCTTTTTTCTTTTTCTTTTTTTTTAAATTTCCCAGCTGGGCTCAGTGTTTGCTTCTGAAGTCATTTTTCTAGTTCTGCACTGCAGTTGTTCAGCAGAGGTCCTGCTAATGCATATAAAACATGCCCTTCTGGTAAAGCCCCTAAGATGTTTTCACTGTGGCACACAGCTGCCTTGGAGAAATTTAAACTTCACCAAAAATAAAAGGAATTCTTCCAGTTAACCTGGAGGGGAAAAATAAGCATTGCTTTCTTGACAGGAGATGAAAGAGTGTAAATATTCTTGGGCAACACATCACAGCACTTATTTACCGTAGTTCTCATCATGGCATTTAACTTTCCCTCTGTTGAATCTTCATTTTCATGTTTCAGACACCTACAGCATAGAGCTCTACTGAGCAGAAAATGCAGTTTGTTCTTATATTTTCAAAAATAAGATTCAGATGATTTTCAGGGGAACAGCAACAAACATTTTGACATCTCGTTTTACATTTTTTTCATTGTAAAAGAAAGTTGATCCTTATAGTAATTTTACTTCAAAGCTCAGTCTGTGCATCGATCAGTGCTAGGCTTTTATGAAACAAATGAAAAAAGGTTCAGCAATTTAGTCTTCGAAGTTTTACTTGTGCACTCCATCTAGGTAAGCGTGTCCCGCTTTACAGATAAAGACAGGCGTGTGAAGATGTCTGATTGAAATGTCTGATTGCCAGCATCACATTGATTTCCTATGATTCCTTGTGCTTGAAAGTTACGACAGGTTTATCTGCATCACCGCAAGGCTTGGATCGTATAGGAGTTAGGACATGATATCTACTGCTAAGAATTACAGCTCGGGAGACCTGACATCCAGTTGTCTAAGGAAATCAGTGGACACGCCATAAGCCTCTGAATATTTTAGATGAGAAGATCCCTTTAGAATGTAGATAAATCCACTGTAACTGGGTATTTCACTTCTGACTCCTACTAAGTTCTCTGTAATGAAAGCACAGTGAAGATACCGTTTTCTTACTTAGCTGACATGCAAACAATACAGTGAATTTCCATGCAAAAAGGAAGGCTTTGTTCCCCAAGCCTGGGCACACCTCTGTGGGAACTGAAGTGACTGAATCTCCCTCTCAGAGCTGTGGGCTGCTGCAAAATGTCATCTCACTTGGGAGTTGTTGCTGGTTTTCATTCTGTTCTTTTATTTGGAAAAAATCTCAATATTCCAGTGAGTCCCGGAGGCCACAGCTTAGGATTTTATAATAGGGAAAAGAGAAACGCTTCTCAGGGTTTTCAGAAAGCTGTAGTATTTCCAAGTCTCTATTTAACACAGTAATAATTGCTACGTGGTTTTTTTTTTTTTTTTTAATATATCTCAAATCCTAGCTCTGTATCTAGCAGTACGTTGATGAATAAAGGTGAAACTCTTTGCCAGATCGAAGGTGGCTAAACTCCCTCGCCCTTGGCACGGCTCTGACAGCAGCACAAAGGGATCTATAACCACTTTGCTTCAGGTTTTGAGTAACAAAAGGAATCAGATTAGATTAGAGATTAGATTTTCTCCAGTTTGAGTGGAAAAGGGAGGGGATTATCACCTGGAGGCATCCGGTGCAGCTCATCATTGCTGATCAAGCCCAAGAGCGTTGAATGGGGAAAACTAGCAAGATAAATGCTCCTTTAACGAGGGAAGAGGCTTACTGGAAAGGTTATTTCTCTTGTAGAGTATGGGATGGAGCTGAATTGTACACAGGCCTGGAGCATGGTGCTATTTTAATGGCTTGATAGTGGTATAGATGCCTGCCAGCCTGTCAAACAAACTGGCACGTAGGCAAGGATTCTTTTCAAACCTATGGATAATAAGACTTGAGCTTCCTTGTTAGAGAAGCGTAACTGGGGAATATGCCTTTTCAAGTGGCACCTCCCTGTGTTTCTCCACAGCATGGATTTTGTTAAGAAATTCCCATTGCTCTGTCTCTGGGAAACAAAATCAGAAACAAACTTAAGAGTGTTCCAGAAAAGTTCCCATTTTGTTTTAAAATATAAGATTACAAAAAATCTGTTTTGGTAGTAGGGGCTGAGTCTACCATACTGCGTAACTCTGATAGGTTGCTGGAACTGGCCATTAGACAATGCAGAGCTGAGATAAACTGTTAATGACCAAACCTTCCTTCCAGAAATGGCAGTGCGTGGAAGATGCCAGCGGGAAGCTCAAATTGCACAAGTGCAAGGGAATGGTGAACTTGGCAGGCAACAGCAAAGGCACTTCCAATCTTTTGCCCAAGTATTACAGCAGGAATAGTGAAGACTGCAATTGTGAAGAGAATGAATACAAGCTGAGCCACACAGGACGGAGAAAGAAGGTCTTCTCCAAGAAGAGTAAGTGAACTCACTGTATTTTCTTTCTCTGCTTTACAAAACTGTAACTGTTCACAAACGCTCATAACTGCCCTCATTTTCACGGATGTTGATTTCTACAGATGTCACTGAAGGCAAGCATATTGCTGTGGATCTAAGTATGAAGCAGCGTATTTTATATCAGACAATCAGATTTGAAAATGTCTCAGTCTGTAGGAAGGGGAGTTTGTTTCAAAATAGGGTGCTGTGTTTCTTTCTTTCAAAAACAGGAGATGCAGTACACAGCCTGAAGCGATAAGGAGCTCATCCTTACACAGGCCTTGAATCGCGAGCAGCGAGTACACCAATCTTCAGCAGATACTGCAGTGCTTGGGGCTGTTACTGCAGTAATTTATTTTTAATAAGGATGTGTGTGCTTTGTTACAGAAGCTGCTTCTAACATCCCTTCCTTGTGCTCAGTCAGCAAAGCCAAGGCTGACTTTTAACCAGACATCACTTCCAAAGGGGATGACTCTGGTTCTAGTTTCCTTGGCACAGATCAGGTGCTTCTCAGAAAGTCCATTCCACTGGCTCTGTTTTAAACCTTAGTCAGACTAACATCTATATTTGAAGTACATAGTCTAATTATAGATTAAAGAGGCAAATGGCAGCACAGATTACTATTCACTTGTAATGTTTCTTTCGTCTCACTCCACAAATACAGAGCCTTAATTATTTAGCAGATTAGTCTTTCTGTATAATGACATGGCACAAGCTTCAAACAGAGAGTTTAAATTGATTTTCTTCCATTATATTTGCCTAGAAAGCTGATTAGTACCTACTAAGCTAATTTTTAGTTGAAAAAAAATTATTGGTTCCAGGATGAAATTACTCGACACTTGCAGTTTAAACATGTGGCACAGCAGATAATCTTTAAATAACACTAGAACTTGCAGTTCAATTAACTTTTTTTTCCCTAAGACACGGAGAAGGAAGTTCAGTACAGGGAGTCAAATAACAGCAGATCGAAGGCACTTCAATGGGAAGAGGAAAACAATTTAAGTGACGGCAACATCATGCTATCTGATAATACTTAACACTTACTTAAGTGCTTTTTATCTGTGTTGTGCTTACTAAACATTAACTAATTTTCACAACATCTCGGAGAGGTGGTTAAGTGTGTAATTACCTTTAGTTCACGTATTAAGGAGATGGAGGCAAAATCAGAAGGCTGCAAAGAGAGCTTAAGCAGTGGGATCAGAATGCCTTTTCAGTATGTTCTGCTTAGTGCTTTTACTGTAGCATTCATCTCACTTGTCTCATGGCACCATCAGGCATGAAGCTCAGCCCACATCCAGGCTGTGCCGTACAACGAAGAGGTTAGCTTGGACCTGTTGACACAGATTCCTTGGTTTAGTGTTGGCTGTTCTTTCGGATGTGCTTAGTCTAACAAATGGCACTGAAAACAAATGACCACAAGGCAATACGGGTTAACATACCAACATTTTTCTGAGCTCGCTTAGAAAGCTGGCTCACTGGATTGCGTGTGACAACTGAAATACTGATGGCGTGCATTTGGATTTTTATGACTTGTTTCATGAGGCTTGGGATAAAGTGCAGTCTGTGCCGGGTTCTGAAGGCGTCTCTGGGGTCTGCTGCTCAGAGTTTGATGAGTGCAAGGGATTATACTGCAGTGTTACTTGAACGCCAGCAAGCGTTATTCATGAAACTGAACAGTAACTAAACATGGAAATCTCAAACTGGACGAGGCTGTGCCCGTGTTAATGGCTTAGTTCATAGCATAGCTGTGTCGTTTTGAAGGGAACACCCTGACTGATCTTTCCTATCGTGAACAGCAGAGATGGATTTGCAGAGCAGTTTTGTCATGTTCTAATCTACAGTTGGTTGCAGAAAACTAAACTGGATGCCCTGCTTCTGGGTGCAGCAAGACTATTGCAAACTCTGATAACAATACAAGACGTGGCTTTTGGAAAGATACAGACCAGCAGTGCGTGGTGAATGTGTGGTCTGGAAGACCAGACTAAACTGCTGAGAGAGGAGTGAGAGCACCAAACGTTCTGATAAAATAATTCTTTTCTAATGTATGCGTGCTCTGGATACGTTGTCACTTGCACCATAATATTTAGTAGGCAAGAATGTTTAATGAATTGTGTAAATTCCTTGCAAAACAGGGTCATGTCATATACATGCCGTTCAGGTCCTGGACAATTACACAACTCACCTACAAAGCTTCTATGTGTTTTGCACAGCAGTGTTGTTTTCTTGGCTGCGTTATTTTTATAAGAACAATGAATTAAAGCTTTGCGGTGGGAAGGAGGCTGAAAGTCACAGTGAGCTCTCAGTAGACAACAAACAGCCAAACATTTGGTTTTTCTTGCTGTAGATTTCATCTCCTCCTCCTGTGACAAACAAGTACATCAGATTAAAGGAGTTATTAAGCTGCATGATAGGCCACACACATTTGCGTACAGCGCGTGTACAAAGAAGCCAGGGCATTTTGATTCCTGTTTTCATGCAATTTGTTTTCTTTTGAGGTAGTCTCAATACTGTCGCAAAATGACTTACTTTCTTATGAGAAAAAGTACCTGAACACCTGAACGTCCATTTCTTTTAATACATTTGAAGCATCATTTTTATAGCAGTTCTGAGAAACTGAATGTAGGAAAGCTTATGGAGGTTGTTCGTTTTTTTTTTTCCCCTCTTTGAAATATCCAAGAACACATATTCCAAATAATATAGAATAATTATAGAAATTATAGTTAACAATTGAGTAAAACCACCTCTATGCCTTTATCCATATTTCTGGACACTTGAGATATATTCAAAACTTTGAGTCCAAATGCCCAGAAGTTTTACCTTGATCTTACAGAGAAAAAAGACTTCTCTGTGGAATTCTGTGAAAATATGTAGCCATTACTGAGAAATGCAAAGCAGGAATTCGTATCCCTAGTGCGGGATTCCTTCCTCATGGCCCATTGCTTAAATGCAGAGTTCTTGCAGAACTCTTGCGTACTGGCTCATTCTATCAGCACTGTGCTGGGAAATACATCACATGCAAAACATGGACATAGAACAAGTGTTCAAAGGGAAGCCTGGGAACTTTCAGCCTGCTGCAGATGTTCCTGCTGAGCAGTCGTGTTCCTGCTTTGGAGAAGGTGCCATTCGGGAGTTACAGGTGTCACAGTTTTCTCAGCCATCCCTGAGATCATTTCCAAATGATGTCGGTATTAAATCACGAATTTGGCAGCTGCAAAATAAGTAATAAGGCTCGAGTGATGAGGCTGTGAGGAGAGTTAAATGCAAACCTGAAGGCTGGTAATACAACTGAACCTCACTTTATTCAGCTGAATAATAAATTCAGATGCCGCTGTTCGTGCTTTCACTAGACAGTGCTGAAACCTGAGATGTGACCAAGAATTAGCTGGAGAAAATCAAGGGTGCTCGAGTCCCTGGACTGCCTGGGGAACTCTGGGCCGGAACAGAGCGCATCCCTTCAGGCTGGAACGAAGCCAGGCGTGTTTGCCAAGTGACCCAGGAAGGCAGGGCAGGGTGAGCGCGGCGCTGAGAACAGCTCACCAAAACCAAACTTGAATGATTTGAAAGAGGATCATAGATATTTGGGGGCAAATATTTAACAGCCTTGGATCTAGTTTCTTTGTGAGTTGTGTAGCACAGGTAAATGTAGGGTAAAACGTAACCCTGGGGGAAGATCAAAGTATTAGAGGTTGGTAGGTCTGCCTGCAGGGACACAGCATTGATGAACATCGATCTTACTAAATACTTTAACTACTTCCACTGAAAATGATGGTGTTTGGTACCTCACAACTGAGTCGGCGCTTCCTCCAACTTCTGAAAAGACAGGAGTTACCTTCTCATTTATTCAGACATTTCCCAATTGGGTGCGTGGAATAGAGCTGATACTTTTGGTTTTGGTGGTCATTTATTTACTTTTCCCTCCAGCTGTGACTCGCCTCGGTTACTGTCAGCTGTAAACTTTGAACTACAGCTGGAAAATGTGCTAAACCAGGCAGTCCAGCTGGTGTTCTACTTTCTGTGTGGCACTAACAAGTACTGGGAGCTGGAACTAGTAGTAGGTGGGAGGAGATGTTTTTTTCTCTTTCCATGTCTACAAAATGGCCATTGAGAATACATGATCTGTTAGGACTTCATGCGAGGCATCTTGAGCCAAGTTTGTGTTAATGCCAAAGCGTGGTTGGTGTAAATATTGCTGATGTCAGTTCTGGTTGTTCTACCTCCCGTTCTTTTTTTGCCTACTTGTTTTACTGGGCAGTTTATCCTTGACATAAAGTTGTCTCTTCTATGGAGTTTGGGATTACAGGAAATGCTGCTCTTCTCATTTGGCATGTTGTTTGAGATTTCCCCTTATCAGATTGCAGAAGGAAGAGTCAGTTCTGTTCTGCTGAGGTGTGCTGTGCTCCAGCTCTGTGTAAAGGAGAGGTGACCAGAGGAACCAAGACTTGCTTGCTTCCTGTAACATCTCAGATGACAAAGCATGAATACAGAGCACAGAGTCAGGCACTGGGTACGGAGAAGACAAGAGGCTGTGGTACTTTCACCTGCTTTTTTCTCAAGAAGTGAGATGATTCTGCTTAATGGAATGTAATGAGGAATGTAATGAGTGTCTGTGAGAGGTCACTGGCATCGAGCAGGAAGTACAGCCAGGTGGGCTGTATGGAATTTAGATGTGGATTGGGCTCCATAAATACGATATATTCATGCCATTGCAGACCAAACAAAATAGTAACTCTGGGGAATTGGGGCCAGGACAGAATGCTTTGGAAAGCAGTAAATGGCAAAAAGATCAATGGGAATCTCATGCTGTGCAATGTCAATTCCTAGCAAATGTTTCATTTTGCCTTTGGCTGCAAATACAGAAGCAAAGTCAGAGGGAGTGCATAGCACTGCAGTGTGGTGTTTAGCATGGAAATTTGCTGTCTGGTCTGTACATGAGGAAAATAATCGCAAACGAAAGAATTAGATGTTGATAAAGGTAAAGATTCAGATATGAATCCCTCCAATTAAAGCCAAGCATCTTATCTTGAAGAAAGGAGAAAAGGCTCAGGCTGAACGCAGGGAATGCTTCCTGCTGAAACATGGGACAACAGTGCGGGAAGTGCTGCAGGAATTCTGGCACGGGGGCAGCTCACGGTCGTCAGCAGAAAGGGGACCTAAGACCTGGCTCTGTCATCGTCACTTAAGGTCATGCTGCCATCTAGTGACTCCTGCGGGAAGAGCAGAGTTTCTTCGAACGAGCTCTCGAAGCGATGGTGAACGGGTACACGTTCTTTCTCCTCTGCCATCCTTGTGCGTTCAGTCTGCCCCTCTCATGCTTGAAGTTACATCACCGTGCAAAAGGTGATGACGTGCACCCCAGAGGAAAGCTGCAGCAAACAGCACTTGTCATCAGGTTAATTCCAGCGTCACAATATGGGCTGATTCTTTCCAAGAATGACAAGACCATGTGCTATTTCTTCCCTTCTTAATCCTTTTCCTTCTTTCTCCATGCAGAATACAAAGCAAGCTATGCCCGGAATCGCTCTACCCGCTCTGTGTCTGTTGAGCTGAATGGAGCCGTTTTTAACTTGGGTTTAGAGGACGGATACCAACCTGTCCTGCCAAGAAACATCAGCAAGCGACACAAGACGCAGAGAGCTGTTCCCCGCGAGGAGGAAGACAAAGACATGGCTGAATACAGTGGGACTGGAGGCATTGCAGAGTATGCAGCCCCAAATCTAATAAAGGTGACACACAGGTGAGTGCATATGCTATAGTTCTATATGCTTTTGCTCCTTGAGTGGCTGCTTTAAATAAGTGGATATACTAACTTTTGATAAGCATGCTGTGCCCCTTTGGGTACCTGGTCGTAATTTCATATCATTGGTTGCTTTGTATTTCAAACACAAAATCAGTCCTAAGGGTAGCAGCAGCTTCTCAGAGCTTCATGTACTCAGTGCTAGCAAAGGAAAGTCGGTGTTACTGATGAAGTTGGGTGGACGAGGAGTCTTGGGAAATGGAACACTGGAGAGAGCCAATGGAATTGTCTGGGTTTTAAAGACACTCTAATAGCTAACGGTCTGTTCCTCAGTTTGCATATCTAGGGGCTGATGATGTATTTTCAGCTGTACTTACTTAGTTAAATCACTGTTTCTGCTTGTGAATTAGAAGAAAATCCATCAGTAACTACTGATGATGTGAATTAAATTCTGTGATAACCAGCTCGCATAAATATGTGTGAGCAAGTTAGCTGCTGTGGTTTCCATTTGACTTCAGTTTACAGAGTTTTAGAGACTCCTTGAAATAAGGAAAGAGCTGGGCTGACATCAGCAGAGTCCTCAGCGTTCAGTACTTCCTAGTTAGTAGGGATGAGTTATGTAGACAGCCTAATGAATAAACAAGAATTCTGTGCAGCATAATTTACATCTAGAAATGAAGCAGTCAACAGGTTCTACTAAACAGGAATATTTTTGATTATTCTTTTTTGCCTTCTAAAAATTTTCCATAGCAACTCCAACCCAAACTTCTTTCCTGGCTTGTAAGATACTCTCCTATTCTCTTAAATGAACATTGTTTTGAATTCTGCGTGTCATTTCCAATCTGATTTCTCGTTTGTTTCTCCATGGCCAGGTGCTACATCCTAGAGAATGACACCGTTCAGTGTGACACTGATCTGTACAGGTCACTGCAAGCTTGGAAGGACCACAAACTTCACATTGACCACGAGGTCAGTGACGCTGTCAGCCACGTGTTTGCAGTGTGCGGTGTTAGCCTGGTGCTCTGCGGGCAGATAGGATCGTGCTGACTGTGTGTGTGTCTGTCTGCCTCTGGGTCTTTGTCCCTCCCTGGAACCTTTTGAACTTACTGGCTGATTTCAGAATAGAGATGTCACGGATAATTAAGTTATTATAAGTTTGTGAAAACAAGATACTAAGGGGAAGAGAGAACTACAGCTGAAAGGACAGCTGAGAAATGGCATAAAAGCTTCTTGAGATAAATGAGACTTTTAAGTGTACTGATCCTTGGAAAAAGTGAATCTGATTCTTTCTCACATCTGATTAACCCTGCTCCCCGGTGTACCTCTCAAAAAGAGGCCTTCAACTGCCTAACACAAACCCAAGGAAAAGCAAGCTTCTCTAGTGCCAGTGTTCCTAGCTACTGATTCTGCTTGGTTATTTTTAACCCTTGCACTTTAGAATTGGTTCTCCACAGACTTACAGACGTGAACAACCTGGAGAGACTTTGTCCTGTGAAATTTGCTTGTAACTTCATCTGACATTTTTGTCACTACTAGTGAAGAATGTAAGTCAAACCCTTTAGATATGTTATATTTGAAGGAAGAGGTCTTTCTAAGGACCAGATAAGGATGGAACAAATGCCAAAGCAGGCCTGCTGTAATCTCTTACCAAATCACATAAATTCTCAGCAGTCAGTGGTAGTCAGTTGTTGGACCCTTCCTGTGGCACATATTGACACATACTAAGGGAAATAAGTACTGAAAATCTTACTAGCTCTGCTAGAATTAGAAAAAGGCCATCTCAGTATCACCATGCTCTTCCAATGCTTTTTTTTGTTTGTTTCTTCAGAAAGTGTAAGCTGAGGTCCCAAACGTAGGCTAGAGTGCCAAAGAAAATGAGAGATTGCTTCTGTCCGGTTCTGTTTCTGATCTAGGATCACAGGGCTGCATTCTTTGTCTTGACCTCTCTCTCATCTGTCTGTGCTTCAGCAGTCGGTTATGTACCCCCATCAGATTTATGGTCACTGATGGCTGATGGTAGTTTTGCAGTGACTTCATTGTTCACTCTGGAGGACTTCTTCTTTCTGTCATATAAAGAATTGAAGCAGAGGCCTGTAACACCTGTAACAGGCTGTGCTGTGTGTGAGCTGGGCGGAACAAAAGCAGGAGTTTCATTTACTGAAGAAACAGGTGGTTAAAAATAAACCACGTGAGTGGCACAATTAAATTAACTGCTGGTGCACGTGGCCACCCATTGCCAGAGCCATGTAAAATGATGGAGACTTGATACTTTTCCAGAATCTCTGAAGAGGGGACTTCAGAGCTCTCCCCATCCCTGCTCAGGTTTGTAGCAGGTTGAACTTTTAAGGGCTTCACGTGTCTCTGGGTATCCTGTCTCCTTTGCAAATGTGCTGAAGACCCTAAGAGGAAAAATGACAGTGGAGCATCCTCTCCTGAGACTGTCCAGAACTCCCCTTCTCTCTCCAGTGCCGCGTTTTGCTTTCACCTTCTGTCATCAAAGCAGGCAAACTGTACTCAAAAAAAAAAGATTCCTCCTGGCTGCAGTTTCCTTTCGGAAAGGTAGATAATCTGAAAATGGGAGGTGGTGAGAAGGAAGCATGTGGTGGCAGTGAGTTTGAGAGGGACAGAGCAAAATTAAATCACACTGTATTTTTTTAAACCTATATGTTTAATTCCCTAGATTGAAACTTTGCAAAACAAAATCAAAAACCTGAGGGAAGTGAGAGGGCATCTGAAGAAGAAGAGACCCGAGGAGTGTGACTGTAACAAGATAAGGTATTTACTGTGCGCTTCGGAGTAGTTATCTGTAGCGTGCAACTGTAGCTGATCTGTGTCTTCACAGGAGGGATTAGAATCTGTTCTGCTGAGTGGTTGCCTCCTGTACTGCTGTCTAATGCTTTCTGCAGCCGTCCAGCTGTCCCTGAAGTACCAGGCTCACTTTCTGCCAAGCAGGAGCTCAGTGGCCACTGTGCCAAGCAGTGATGATAACAACAGACCATGTGAAGTGCTTTTAAGCCAGTTAGGTGTGCTCTTGTACTGAAGCTGCTCTGTTAGATACTAGAGATTGATATCTTAAGCTCTGCAGCCCATTTTCTGAAAACTTGCTTTCCACTGGGATTTTCAGTGTGGTGGAATGATACACAAATCACCTCTCTTAATAAGGATGGAGTATAACGTAAATGGAATAATACAGTGGGCAGATAACAGACTTTCCATTCTTCAGAGCCAATCTCATAGTAATAGTTACTGCAGTATTAAGCAGCTATTCCTTGCAGGAGAAGCAAAAATTTAACAGCTGGCACAGAGAAACTGCAATCTTGTAACCACCACTTAGTGCAGCAGATTTTTTTTTTTCCTTAGTGCATTTGACTTTGGGATTTTAGATGCATCAGACAGTATTGGGATAGTGACCATGCGTTAAGGTCTCTGCGCAGCTGGTTTCTCATCTTTCACTAAGCTGTGTCTGTAAGAAGGTGTGTGATGTACTCTAGTTTCCTTTTCTGACATGAGGTCCTGTGGCCTACACTGATTCTGCACCATAGCTTCAGCAACAGATTAGTAAAGCAAACACCCATTTCTCAGGTGATGCCAAGCCACACACCCAAACTATGCCATAAAGGGCTTAAAACCAGTGTAATTCTGAATCACAAATTCCCCAAATCTTGTATTGGCTGATTGATAATACACTGCTTTAAAAACTGAAGTTAACAACCAAGTTTATTTAAGTAAAGATGAAGTCATTTGCATGGTGAATGCTCTCTAGTGGATGTAAGAAGCATTTTTCAGGCCCAATATAAGAAGCACTTACATTTATGCATAGCATTATTCAGATGAATAATCACACTGAAATCAATGAAGTTAATAACCTGAGTTGTGTTTGCAGAATTGCACTGAACATAACATGGAGTAGTAGCTGATGATATACCCAGTATCTGTGCAGGAGAAAAAAATGACTGAGTTGAAGATAGACAGAGCTTCAATAATCTTATTGTGTTGATCTGCTGCTATATAGATTGTATTTACGAAAGCTTCCATTAGCCTTCATAACTGAAAAGACTTTGCAGATGAGAAAGAAAGGAGAAAAAACTTCTGACTTCTGCAAAATCTTGTTATTGTACCTAAGGACAGAGCCAAAATAGTAGAGCCACCCACCAATAATGTGTGTGTGTGTGTGTCTGCATCTGACCCTGCATATCTCAGAGTATGTCAGACACTGCTGCTGCTGGGACAGTCCCATCTGGTTTCAGTTTTCCTAGAACTTACAGTTTTTTTCCTCTCTGCTGCTACACACCTTGACAGAGGACAATTGACGCGTTACTTCATTTAGGAGGACGCAGCAGGAAGTTTGGTATGAGCTTGTTGTCATCTTACCCTCTGAACAAACTAATGAATGAAATCTCCTAACCGAATTATAAATCTTCTGATTTTATCTTCCTCATGTGGGGAAACAAGAACTAATGACAGTTAAAATTAAAACTACAGCTGGAATCATCTGTGGGCACGTACTGCAATTCAGTAGTAAGCCACCAGGTGCCACTATGCACAAATGATGGAAGGAAAAGAGGCACAGAAAAAGCAGGATCCAGTCCAGCAAGGCTGCCTTGTATTCACCACATACATACTCCAGTTAATAAATTGAAGGGAGAAGTGCCACCAGATAAAATCTGCTTTGACTTAAAGTGGAAGTGGAGTATGAAGAGGATCAGTTCTTTCTGCTGTTTATCAACAATGCTTTTTTATTTTGCAGTTACCATTCAAAACACAAAAGCAAACTGAGGCACAAAGGATCTCATCTTCACCCTTTCAAGTAAGTGAAGGTTTTCTGCTTTGAAACAGAGAAAATGCAAGATAGTAACATTTGGTCTATGCACACAGTGATATTTCATTTGTCCTATGCTAAAAAGAATACAGGTATCTGGGGAAGGAAATAAGCGCATGGAAGGATGTTTCTAAATGCACGTCAAAGACTTCATGCAAACCCATTAAGCCCCTCTGGCTGCGTGTTTTCCCAGTATGGTGGAATTGCAAGGAGTAATTTCCAGAGCCATTTGGAAGAGAAGCCATTCGTTTAAAAAACAGCGGTTCTTTTTTTTTCCTCAAAGCAGCTCGTTTTATTAGCTGCTTCATTTTTTTTTTAGGTGTGTTCAAGTATAACAGAGTCAGCATGACCCTAATGTTTCATGTGTGCAGGAAAGCCCTCCAGGAGAAGGACAGGCTGTGGCTGCTTCGAGAGCAAAGACGAAAGAAGAAACTGCGCAAACTGCTGAAGAGAATAAAAAACAACGACACGTGCAGCATGCCTGGCCTGACCTGCTTCACCCACGACAACCAGCACTGGCAAACCGCGCCCCTGTGGACATGTAAGGATTCATCTGCGTGCAATGTACTGACTAGGATGAGTTAGGATTCTGGAAGTTACTCGTAGCGTCAGCAAAGCAGCTGAAGGCACACAGTTTTCCTCCTACTAAATAATCTGTTTCAGTGTTGGCATTTTCCTCACAGTAGGCAAGGGAAAAAAAAAAAAAAAACAGCAACAAAAAAAACCATTAGCTGCAGTTGAAAACCTACAGCTATTGCATAAACTACACAGAACATACACAGTACGGAGCATTGTCATCTCAGCAGCTGGAATGGCTCCAGCCAGTGAGGACAGGGAAAACAGCTAGCCAGACATTGCTCAAATTAGCTGTATTCTGAAAGCTAGATATGCATAGAACAAGAAGCTGATGCTGGAAGGCATTCTCTGCTTTAGAATTCAAGAATGACAGAGTAACTGCCTGTGAATAAAGCAATACCATAAAGAAAAAGGTACTATAATAAGCAGTGCCTAAAACCGGCAACGTGTAGCTTATTTCTTCCTGTTTTCATTTGCAGTGGGTCCTTTCTGTGCTTGTACCAGTGCCAACAACAACACCTACTGGTGTTTGAGGACAATCAACGAGACCCACAACTTCCTGTTCTGTGAATTTGCTACTGGATTTTTGGAGTATTTTGATCTCAATACTGATCCCTATCAGGTACCTCATCGTAGTGTGGCTCTGGAAATGTATGTGTTCTTTGCTGATGAGGTATTGAAGTAGCACAGTGTTGGTGCAAGATGCACACGCATTGATTCATGTCATACGATTTAGCTTCTTTCCTGTTGGAAACAAATGACGTATTCCATATATGAAAGCTACTGAACTACACAGCAGTACCTGTTCTCTAACAAGAACCCCCATGTATTGCAGCTAATTAACGCAGTGAATACTCTGGATAGAGACGTGCTCAATCAACTCCATGTCCAGCTCATGGAACTAAGAAGCTGCAAAGGGTACAAACAATGCAATCCAAGAACGAGGAACATAGATCTGGGTAAGTGCTTCTCCTATTATACTCAGAAATCACCACGAGTAAATGAGTCTCTTGCTTTACTGATATGAAGTTTTCATCAAAAAGATTTTAGAATGTATTTATACTTGTAATGTTTTGTTGAGCATGACTGCATGCATGTGTTTTTGTGTTGTTTGTTCAATTTCTGTTATGTAACAGGTCCAGAAACTCATACTAGTATAGTGTACTTGAATACTTAACTGTGCAGCTGCTAAAATGCAGGGAGAGGAGGAAAGAACAAAACGAGTGAAAGAATACCTAATAGCTGCTTCCAAGTTTGCAGGCTCATGGGATAACTGAAGTTGGAAGGGACTTCTGGAGCTCACCTAGTCCAACCTTGTGTTCACTGCAGGGTCAGCTCTGAGGTCAGACTGTGTTAAACCACAGCTTTATGCGTTTGGATCTTGAAAACCTCCAAGGACAGACTGCACAATCTCTGGGCAACCAGTCTGGCAGCAGAGTTTCAGCATTCCATCTGAAGACATAATTTTTATAAATATTTATTTTAGAGACAATACAGTTCAGGTAGCCTTATTAATAAGCTGGCTTAGAAATATCTTTAACCTCAGAATGGAGAAGAGTACCTAGGCTGATCAGTTTTCCCCTGTGTTAGTGCAGGACTGTTGTAAAATAACAGCAGACCGAGGAAGGGATGCACTGAGGAATGCATTATGCTACCAAAAGATGTGCCCTTCTAACTATGCTTTTATATTCCACAAAGAAATGAGTCTTTGTTCTTTTTCTAGTTTATTTCATCATTTCTTATCCCTTAAATTTTTCCTGAGTCTACACAAGAAATCATCTGGCTTTATACACTACTGATTTTTTGTTGTTGTTTTTTAAGTTTAATCATGGTAGCAAGACAAAAAGTGCAGTTAACTGCATTTCTGTTTCTAAAACTGCATGTCTTGTCTACCCCTTAGTACAATTAAGATCACTTAATTGCATTTCTTAAAAAAAAAAAAATTGCAGCCATTAGAGCTTAAACACTGTCACTCCAAAAAAACGCTGTTATCTGCCTAAGAAATCCAACGTGTTATTTCAGCTCTTATTTAGTGCATGTACCAACTGGAGCTGTGTGTTTGAAACCAACAGGTCCTGGCATTTAAATAACCACTGCAGGACATGTACAGAAAAGTATCAAAGTTACCTATCTCAGTTTACAACCTATTTTGCTTAGAATAAGGGATTAAATATGAAAATAGGAGTCCTAATGAATATGTTAATATTCTTAGGTCCTTCTTTAAATTGTGCCTTACCCTCTATCTTAGCTGTTGCAGGCTATGGTTAATAACATGTTAATTTTTCCTCATCTAGGACTTAAAGATGGAAGCTACGAGCAGTACAGGTACGGATTTTAAAATATGTATAGTTAAATGATCGTTCTTACATCCTACCTTCACACTGAAGAGTTAGGAATGCGGGACTGAAAACCACCTAAAATGGCATTTGCAAAGTTTTTCTATCCGAGTTAGCCTGAAACACTGGAGCTACTTCTGTTTCAATGTTACAGCATGTTCTAATATTTGTAGTCAAAATTCATGCTCAACTCTTCTCCTTCCTCACCTTTCTGACCGTAGTGCTGCTGGTTTTCTTGGTGATGGTTTAACTTTTTTCTCCTTTTACGGCTTGAACATTAGGCAGTTTCAGCGTCGAAAGTGGCCAGATGTGAAGAGACCATCATCTTCTAAGTCACTGTGAGTTGGGAGCAGTTCATGAAAAGCATGAGCTTTTACTTACCTTTCTTTCCTTTCTGCCTGCAGTACCTCTTTAACATCATCATCTATGCTCAGGGAATGCTAAGTGGCAAGCCCTCCAAATTATACAATAAGTATTCTGCTGACAAAACCTGTTTTAGTGTATGTATGTTTTGCGGGAATCTAGGAACATTAAGGTTAAGGCAATTTCAGACTTTAGCACAGGTGGACTCTCAATTGAAGAAACTAGTTAATGTTAACTAGCTACAAGAATTAGAGATCACTATGTTGGTTTTGTTTAACCTTGAACATGTGGCAGCCTCCCAGCGTTCTACCACGCTATCCAGAAATAAGAGGACGGATAAAGTGTCACGACTGAGTAGAGAGTGTCATGTACTTTCTTGCTATTTATCCAACCACAACCCCTCTCAGATGTTGTGAGCAAAGAAAGCAAATTAGAACAGAAAGCAGTCCTATTTCTACGAAAAAATCTGGAAATTTGGGGTTATTCTGACATTATATTAAAATCCAAGATTGTTTGTTGCTTATTTTGCTGCCCTTTGAAGCTTGAATACTTTAATCCAGTATGGTACTATGAGTTCTCAACTTGCCAGACCTCAAAGGAAAGATATAAATTTAAAGTCAAAAGAAATGTTTAAAGGTTTTTGCCCTGCATAGAACCATTGAAAGCATATTCCAAGTACTTCTTCACTAAACCATTATACACTAAATCATGTTTGTTTTATTTTAAAGAGGACAACTGTGGGAAGGATGGGAGGGCTAGCTGCCTCAACTGCTGGACCTCAGCGAGGATGGGAACTGGCCAGAACTTGAATTCATGTACAGACTAAGCAAAAACGTGTATGATTTCAGAAGAATTTTCATATTAGCCTGGAGGACTGGATGAACTTTGAGGCCAAAATAGATAGTGTTTGCACTGGTGAGTGAATTAAATAGATGAAGTGAAATTACGGGAACCTGCTGTCAGGAATACAGGTCTCTTTCAAGTCCACTGTTGTACCTGCTTTTTGCTTTGGATTATACCTCACCTGCTGCACAAGGCTTTTTACTTCAAGAAAACACCACTAACTCTGTTCTAGGAATTGACAGAAGAGGAAATACAGCTGCATCCCAAAGAGGATTGCCATCCCAGTGGGCAAAGTGTCCTCAAAGACAGTGGAAGTAAACTATTTTTCAGTGCAACTGCACCTTTGGATGTAAGGAGACAAATTTCAAAGCTAAGTATATCACGGACATTTCTGCTTCCAACTGGCGTAAAGTTAACAGAAAAAACACTTCTGAGAGATTCAGGAATTCAAGCGAGCAGCACTGAATATCCTCAGTACTGTGATGTCTCTCCAATTTCCTCCTCTGAGGATACGTTTTAGTTCCACGTCTACTTGCCCATCCTATTGACACCTCTAGGAAAATTAGAGAAAACCTTGACTAACAGGATGTCATATTTTTGGAGGGGTTATGTAAATATTCATCAGCGTACTGTTTAAAAATAAATTCCTTCAGGTTGTGAAGAATTTTGTTAATAAAAAGTGTGGAATGCCCACGTACCATTTCTCAAAATGTTACTTAATGTTGCATAGCACATTTCAGAATTCATCAGTTTTTAGAAGTACAAAAAATTTCAGTAAATGTACATCCTACATTTTAATGAAATCAAATTTGTATCAAGTTTTTCTGTGGGTAGAGTGTTACATTGTGTATTCAAGAGCAAACTGATTCATTTGAGAAAGGAACACTGGCTTAGTAGTGCAAATTTTACTTTTTTAAAAAAGGCTTCCCTGAGAAGTTCAAAATCATGACCAATGACTCATCATCTAGGTAGGGCTCAGTGTCTACAGCAGACGTTCTCAGTGAGAGTTACTGTTTAAAAGCTTATAAGAGGAAAGAAAACCATTGTTTTACTAAGGAAGCACAGTGTACAGAGTCTCTATTTGAGTACCTTTGTAATGATGTTATTAAATACACTGCAGTACAGGCACTAGGAGTGCTACCTTTATCATTTTTTTCCACGTTCATCTGCTAACTGCCCTAGAGGAGCACGCACCAGGAAGCTCATGTGATGCACTCAACCAGCTGTGGCCTTGACTCTTAACAAAGAGAGGTAATGTTTCTGCAAAACACAAGCTTGCACTTCTGGAAACAGTGTAAAGATACATCACGGGAATGACTTTTGATACTCTTTTTGCACAGTAAGCAACTCAAGAATTATTATTTCACAGGGGACACAGATCTCTGGCACCACACCCCTATTCTTGACAATATGCTCGAATTTAGAAAACTCTCAGCACGGGGCTATAAGGTAAAACTTGTATGTGCTATACAGTAAAAATAGATTTGAGCTTGTATATGCACCACACATGAATGAGTCGAATACTTTTTCCAAAATGTTCCTGCAGGGGACAATTGTCTGTCTTACTCTAGGCATAATTCTGTCTCTAAAATGCTACAGATTTTATGGATTATAAGGAAAAAAAAATCTGGTGCCTGGATCAATACAAGCAAGGAAAAAATAATGACTTTAAATTTAACAACAGAAAAACGTTTTTACTACTTTCAAGGGGAAAGCATTAGCTGGCTCCCCTTACCTGTCTGCGTGCTTACAGAATAAGTTAGATGAAAAACGTTTCCCCTTACCTTTCTTTGTGTTCAGCCTATAATCTGACAAGAAGATGAGATAGAATCCACACAGCCAGTATTACTGCTCCGGTTACACATCAGTCAGAAGCTTGCAAAGTCACCATGTCCCTTTCTGCACACACAAAGATTGAGCAGTGGAACGTCTGTGTCAGAAGAACCTGTTATTTTCTGAAAGGCAGCTTGGTGAAAGGCTGGGGAAAGAAAGCTGCCACTCCTCTCAGCTCTGCTGGGTGCTACTTAAGTTGAAAAAGACAAATTCCAATTTGGTTTGATGCAGCTTTGCTAAACTGGCCTCACAGGCAGAGGGGCCTTCAGAGTCATTACTCCCTTAGCTTTTACAGGTGGCTGGAAAAAAATACACGTATATTCACTAGCCCATAGCTTTCCCCAGTAACAGCTGCAGCAAGTTCTTAATAGTAGCGGATTTCCTATGACCTTACCAGGATACAACTGTCAGCCTCAAAGTATTACAATGCTAATACGCTTTGCCACCGAGTTCTGATTTTAAATAGAAACCTTTATTTACATTATTATTAACATCCAAACACAAAAATCAGAAGAGCAGTAATACCTTACAACCAACTCCGTTATAACTCAGTCCCCAAGGTTTTCTGTTTTGCAACATAGATACAGATATTTCAAGCAATACTTAACGTAAATTAAACTTAAATGAAATTCTCAATACTGTATGCCTTCTCCTGAGAATTTTTTAAAATATTGCTCTCAAAATAACATGGTTTTATACTTGCTGTATCATTCAATCACCTGGCAGTCTGCACATAAATTCAGAAATAAAATGGGTGCTAATTGGTACAACATTCAATTAGTTCTGTCTTATAACTGAAAAGCGGTCCTGATTTCCTAAATGCAGAAGCAGAATTTTAGACCAAGATTGGAAAAAGGTACTACATATGAATTTTATAAACACAGGTTCTGCAATCAAAAGAACAGCAAAGACAAGCAGCAAAACTATGCTCAGTGTGCAGCAGTGATCAGAGGTGGCTGTACTAGCTGTCTGCCCTCCTACAGGTGAGAAATGTTACACAGTTTGTTTGTTTGTTTTAACAAAACCAAATCAGAAAAATCTGCTGCTGCAGAACCAAATCAGAACTGGTGGAGACAGAAATTTCAAGGTAAGTTTTGTTTACTGCAGCTGGTAAGCTTTTAGAACTAATGTAGTATTTAGGATCAGCGTTGCCAAGAAAGATGTTATCAATTCATTATAAAAAATGCACCCTCCCCCCAATCAAGTTTAAACTAAAACTCTTTGGATTCAGCAAAAAAGTAGGTACTGTACCAGAAAGCTCCAGCGCTCTACAAACAGATGAGAAAGCAATGATCCTTTATATCACTGGTTAAGTACCAGCTATACACAGACGTATAAACAGAACTGCTCATTAAAAAAAACAACAGGGCACAATGTATAAATTAGTATACAGACTAAGAGCTCACCTAATGAAAGCAACCAGGGTTTGTAGTTTCCATCAATATAATGAATAACTACAAAATATAAGGACTGTTCTACTCTCACTTGGTACAAAAAGCAAATGCCCGTTGCCTTCTGACTGCAGTAGGCAGCACTTACTTACTCAACAAACAGATACATCCTAGGAAATCAGATGATAAAAGTTCCTCAGCCTTTTAAAACTTTTGCATTAAAAAAACCCACACATGAATTGGACTGAAGGTTTCAAATAAATATTACCACCTAATTATATATTGAGTTCTAATTGCAAAGATAGGGTTGCATAAAAGTAGCTGGAATCTACATTCCCTTTGGAACACAACTGGCTGTATGCTAAGGAGGAACCTTTTTCTAGGTAAGTTATGTCTATTAAAATGGAAGATCACAGCATATTCTCAAAAATAAAACCACTCACGCTTACAGTACCAAGAAGCAATCAAGAACACTTATTTTTTCTTTACTCACTTGGGAGAAGTCAATTTTCCATTACACAGTGAACAGCAGTGCAAAAGCACCACACATCTTAAACATTTCTGGGTTGTCCCTTATGGAAGTTTATGGGTTTGACTCACTGTAACTGCCTGAGACTGGAAAAACTGCAACAGGATCTTCATTTCAAGGAACCAAAACAGGAGGAAAAAAAAAAACAACCATCAGCAAATAATACGAATAAATTTGTAACCAAACTTAAATACTGATATCAGAGAAACCTGCTTCGAAAATACATTCATCACTATTAGAACAATCCAATGAGGTGCAGACATTTGGTTGAAGTGTGGCTTAATATCCTTAAAGATTTCTGGATGTCACATAACAACAAACATTTTGCAACAGACAGACTTCCTTTGAAGAACATGTAGAGTTCATTAAAATTGACCAAAAAAGACACACTGCAGATCCATCAGCTGAAAAGGCAAGATACTAGAGAAAGACACGAGCGACGTCTCAGAACGCAGAGCCTTCCTGTCCAACTGCCCTACGTAAAAACAACGTAACAAAGTGCTCACAGGTGGAGAAAGCATTGAACAACCGGTCTGTTATAAAAAGCTACATGTTAAAGATGTAAAAATAAATGGAAGTGTTGAAGACCAAAGAAGAGAAAGGTGTGGGCCAAGGTCACCCAGCTTCGAAGTCATTAATTAAAAAAAAGTATTCTATTTGGACCTCAACTACGCTGAGTTTACAGAAATCAATTTAGTTAAATATTTAGCTTCACAAACTCTGCAAAAATGAGTTAGTGACCTACAAAAGTCATATATATAATACATTATCTTAAGGAACATATTTACAAAATTTATTCACAAAAAGAAAGACTGTAAAATTCTGATTCAGACTGCAGTGCCTTGCCTTGAGTTTTCTGAAGTTATTTTCAAAACGATGAAAGATTATTGCTCTGATTTCCACACACAGAAAACACACTATGCAGTCTTTTCAAATAATTCTTAAGAGATTGTGTTTGAGAAGGAACATGAGTACACCCTACCTTCATATTAAGTCCTCATTAAAGATATTGCATTAATCCATTATATAGTCATCTATAAAGTGCACTCAGCTGCACATCATTATGTAAATATTAGTCACAATTGCATTTAAATAATTTAAATTTATCATCCTCTCTTTTTACCCCTTGGCATCAACTGACAGGATTTTGGAATACTATGTGCCAATTCATTTTGCACTGAAAACTTTGCCTGGGAAATCCTGACTCTTAGGGGGTAGGGGATTAAAAGCAGCATTTATATTAAGGAGTTCATATAAAAGAGTCAAGGCTAGGAACTACATTCTCTGTCAGATATTCTTACTAGAGAAATCAGAAAATTCTTATCGCCGTGATCTCTCCAGGCACTTTCATCTGCCTGTAGATAAAGGGCTTTGGATAGCTAAAGTAAATAGACAAGGTATTCCAGGGCTCTACCCATCATACTTACTAAAATGCCATTGCCAAACTCACATTTCTAGAGGCAGAGCGCCAAAAATATTTATGACCTTTTTTGTACACCACAATATACAGTAATACAGACCGCTTCTACTAAAAAAGTTTGTTTGCTTTCATTTTTTCCTCAGTGAAATAACTTAGGACATCACGGTGATTAGCAGGATAAATCACTTCCATAAGGCCAGGACTCGCTGCCATGAAGAAAGCGTAACGTTATCATACTAGTGCATCGCTCATCCAGCGCATTCTCGGTTGGAGACCACAGGTGGAGGTGTCAGCAGTATTTCTGTTAAGAAAGGAAGAGAGCAGCGTCAGAGAACATCACAAATACCTTTGCTGGAAAAACTGGTTAACATGTTGCTTTTCGAAAAGGAAAGTACTGATAGTCAGTTTCTAAGCAGAACAGCATTTTAGTCTTCCATTTTGAAGATAAATGTGCAGAAAAGAAGCGCTGTCCCAGAACTCCCTACACACATTCTTTGGTTATCTTCACTGTATGACACGGCTTTGGAAAATGTGACAATTTCTCATCCTTCTCCCCTCTTTACAAGGGTAAGTCCTCCAGCACCTTACTTGACTTGCAGAAGTCCTCAGGTTCCTTTGGCTGTTTCCTCAGGTACCTCAGACAAAATTTCACGAGGTTCTGGTGACTTAGCTTATCTCAGTATTATATTGCCCATTCCTTGGCATTTTGTGGAAAGATTACAGCAAAAGTATATTTTGTACTTCAGCCTTCTTTGCAGTGCCTGTTATTGGCTCACTTTCTGCTTAAATAAGCAGCCTAAATTTTCTGCAGTGTCTTGCTATGCATACATAAGGTATTCTAAGGTAGTGTAAGGGTAAGCATCATCACTAGCTCCTTCTAGAAAACACTGCACTACCAGCGTTCTTAGTCCAACTCCTCTGACTCAAGTTACCTTTCACAACCCCTGTGTCCTGCTTTCTGGGGTTGCTCCAGGCTCCCTTTGTTGCAGTCCTTTGTGCAGTTTAAACTTTGATCCTATATACAGTCCTTCAAAGTTAACAACTAACGACTACTGCTTGGGTTTATCATGGATTTGATTACAATATCACCAAAAATAAGGTATTTCTTGGGACACACAAGTTGCAAGTCCACAAACAAAGGCAAACAGGGAAACAGAGGACTGAATTGCACCACACAAATGGCTTGAAGCAAATCATACTCAGCTGGAAAAGAGTCAGTAGATCATCACTCCTTATGTACAGCTTACCTGGTCTGGACCCATAGGCATCCCTGACATAGGCATAGTACTAATATTCATCTGTCCAATGTGGCCACTGCTGCCGTTCATGTGCATCATACTGTACGTTGCAGGATTACCTTGATGGCTGAACTGCTGCTGTGGGAAAGAACTGAAGCACAAAATGACAAAATTACATTTCAAGAAGTTTACTCACTGCTATATTGCACTCCCTGCACCAGTTGCCAACACGCGAAAGAACTGTTACCAACACAAGCCTAAAACTAGAGCTGTATTTACTTGTTTCTGCACACTGTCTGTCTAACATAGAAATAAAAGTTTCCCTCCAAAAAGAAATTCTGAATTTTTAAATACATGCAGAAGTATATGTACACATCTCCTGTTCTTTTTTTTTCATTTGGAGGCTTCAGTTAAGGCTGTATTGTACACTCTAATACTACTCTGAGCCACCACATTTCCCCCCAAGTTATTTTTTCAATATATAATGAATGAATGTAGTTACCAGCTACTGCAGAGATCCAGTGTGAACAAATGGAGCTAGCTAAGTTTAATCTGTTGATTTCGTAAACCAGAGCAGGATCAAGGACGATACAGATGTTAGAAATATCGTCGTATTTCCCTCTTCTATACCCTCTTCCCAAAACAGTTTAACAGTGTTTCTCCATTTGGGCAAAATGAAAGACAGTTTTTGAGCAACAGGTTATAGCTGTACACTTCACCTGCTCCTGGCCATGCTCCCCGACGGCCAGCCCTTCATCTCAGGAGACTGGTACATTGGTGCTGGCTGAGGATGCTGCATCATAGGATTCTGGGAAGGTCCAATTCTTGATGCCATCATTGGATTGGGAGGGCTTGATACTCTACTAAACGCAGGATCAGGTTGTTGGCTTATTCCTTATAAGACAAAGAACAATTCTCTTCAGTTACCATCACCTAGCACTTTCAGTTTCTCTTCTTATGGAAAGGGAAAAAAATCTATTTTGTAGCAGTATTTTCGATTTTTTCAGAATGATCAGAATTTAGCCCATTTGGATTAATAATAAAAAGGGAAGAGAACACCAGACAGGAATAAAAAAATCCGTATTAGTATCTGTACCGTAATTAGGTGGATAGGAGAACTGCTGTGGAGGAACTTGAGCCATTGGAGGGCCGGTCAGACCACTATCCATGCTTCCTGAGGCAGTCACATTCGGTGGTGGACTGAAGGCCTGAGGTTGTTGCTGCTGCATCATCATTGCCATCCTCTGTTGTCTAAAATGATGACTTATTAGCTCCCTGTTACGCTGAGCCACCATTTGAGCATTAAGAAAACCTTGCTGCTAACCCCCAAAGAAAAGAAAAATCATATTAGACATTTTTTTGCAAAACAAATTGTCAGTCAATCAATCTGCTTGCACTCTAAGACACAGTATAACCGTTACCAAAACAGAAAGTTAAGAAAATCGACAGCTAGTACAAAAATTAACAAAACATAAGGCAAAGGTACTCATTAAGTTGTTACTAGTACTGAACAGATGATGCAGTAGTCAACCATTTCCTACATGGAAAAGACTTCAGCGCACTGCACTGATAGCATGGCCCAATGAACAAACCCCTCAAGTCTCACAAATAAGAGAAGTAGGAAATTCATCTTTTTTCATTACAGATCGGAAGGGAAAAAAAAAAAAGAATGCTGTCATACCATGAAAAAAAGACCCACACTCTAAGCAGGCCTGTGAAAGGTGTGTCTATATAAACATGACTGTTTCAGAAATGGTTAGTGTAATACTTACTTACCTGTGATCCCACCTGTGGCTGCATTACTGGTCTCATCACTGAGGTATTACTACTGCCTGGATTTTCCATTTTCATTTCAAGCGCTTGACGGGTTTGATTCATAAACTTAGAAAAAGATATTTTAGCAGCGTTAGTTTGAAAATACCAGTACCTGAACAAAACACTGGCAACCTCTTTACCCATCTCTTGATTAAAGAACAATGGCTAATTTTTCCTTGTTTGATACACGTAAAGTACCAAGCTATTTATTATTGAGCTCAAACAGACACATAAAAAGAAAAACCATTCCAACAGTACAGCACTTATGAGCTTTATTTTTCTCTTCAAATTAGCACTTTTTAAGAATAAATATATAGCACACCATCTCTTTGTTCCCAATCATGCTTTGGGCAGAAGGTTATACCAGCAGTTCTGCCTAAAATACTGTTTCTGTCTCCTTCCATCTCCATCACAGCAGCCCAAATCCATGCAGCTTGAATTAGCGTAATGGAACAGTCAAGACAGAACACACTATTTCCCAAGGATTTAACCTTGCCATTCCATGTCACACAGTACTCTCTCAGTTTTCTGAGTTTTATTTGTAAATTTTCCATTATAGAAATCTTCATCACATCCAAGTGCATTTCCCAGTGGCCACAGCACTTCTTCCCATTCAGCAGTATTTTCCGTAATAAAATCATTCAGGGAGTTTCAGAAGAAAGACTGAATTTTAGCATGGATAATGAAATCATCCAGATCTGTGTACTACAGGATTACTGTTTTCATTAGCAAAAACTTCCTGTGCTGCCAAAACCAATTCAATCTATAATGAGGTGGATGAAAGATAAATACTTGTCCTAATAAAGGTTCTTTCACATCTACGGCTATTGGGCAGCCAATGTGAAAAGCACCGTTAAAATAAAAGTTCCACTCTTATAATCATCTGCTGTAATGCCAAATTCCATATTCTTGAAGCAATACAGTTCAGTGAGCACCTCATTCTGAAACAAGACAAAAAAGTAAAAGCAGGAGAAGATTACCTGCTGCCCCTGAAGCCTCTGCTGGAGCTGCATGCGGAGCTGCTTTGGTGTGCTGGTCCGAGGTCTCATTGCATTTGCTCTAGGATGCATATTTTGAAGTGGAAAATTGTTTTGTTGGCTCATCTGATTCATCACAGAATTAAAGGATGGCTGTTGTCCCTGAATGTTATTAAAGCCTCCTGGCAAGGCTGCGCCCTGCCCTTGGTAGGGCTGACCATACAACGAAGACTTCTGGTCAATCATCACTGCGGATTCCTGACCTTGAAATGAATCTTGTTTGGGTTCCAAAGTTTGCCCCTTTAAGAGATATAGAACATATACTGCTATTGAAAACACTGTCCAAGTATGAATTGCTAAAGAAACAACATAACTAATGCATCATACGAAGACCAGTAGTTTCTGGAGTAGGAAACAGCACGAGCAGATTACTACCAAATTTGTCTCCGTACAAGTGAAATAGCACAAGTGACTATTAATAATTTACTTGAAAATCAGTTCTGCTGATCACTGCTTGCATAAGCAGATTAGTATCATTATCAAAGCCCTTCTGCTCTTTTAAACTGCAGTTTGTACAAATGATAGCATGATTTTGTGTTTTCCAGTAAATTCCCAAGTACTGAACAGAATTTCCTATACATCAGCCATCCAAATTCAAGCTGGGATTGAAAGAGATGGAAATATCCTATTTGTGAACTGCCAGTAAAACAGTTCAGTCCCAGCTCAGTTGACTACAGTTATATTAAGGAAACCTAACTCATTCTCTGCTTATAGAATGATAACGATTTATACTCCTTGAACAAAAAAAAAAACTATATACCAAGGCAAATGATAATTAACATAGATAAGAAGATAACATTTTGTTTACTTATTTAACTCAAAAGAAGTTTAACCAATACTTAAATTTTCCAATGAAAATCATTACTCAGAAGGAATGTTTCCAAAGATTCAGAAAAATGGACACAAGAAAGTGAAGGCACACATGTAAACGAGGAGGCTCTCTTCACTTTTTTTTCCAAGTACCAAAATAACACAGGCTTCTGGAAAAGAGAAAAGCAACCAGAATCTCTTACTTGGTTTACAAGATCAGGAATTCCTAGTGCTCTGTCAATTTCTTCCAGGCTTGTGACATCTGTATTACTCAGCAATGTGTGCAGCTGATCCAAAAGAGCCCTTTCATCATTCTGGCCTTCCACACTTGGAGCTGCACTTAAGAGGTCATCCAAAGAGTTTCTCACTAATTGTCTACAAATATTTTTAAAAAATACAACCATTATGGACTGCAAAGTCATGTGATTAGTTATCATACAGCATATCATTTACTTGACAATAAGAAAGTACTACAATCACCTAGAAGACTGAAGAACTTAAACGTCCAAATCTAGGTCCTGAAATACCCAAGCAACTGTCATCTAGCCTTGAATAGGCATAAATTTTGTTTTCTCCTCACATCTAAATATTAGCTTCTGCATGTGCCAGAAAGACATAATTTAGGATTTTCCCACCTCTTTTCTCTGTGCCTCTCAACTCAAGGATTGACTGATTTTGTTAGGAATGCCTTTTGTGGAGCTGGGTTAAACAATAGCTATCCATATGGTGACAGAACAGCAGCAGAACTGGATAGAGAGTTTCTTTAACCCCTCTGGACATGCTGCATTGATTTTTTCCAGGTCTTAAACGCTCCTGACCAACAGTGAACAGCTGTATTCAAACTTTTTAAAAAACTTTCCTTAATTCTACCTGTTTTGTAAACCCCGTGATGCTTGCTCCATGGACAGCATGTTGTCAGGCCATGACCCTGGCTGGCTGGCTGGTCCTGGCTGTCCGTAAGGATTCCCCCCCATGCCAATGTTGATCTCATTTGACCCTGTAAGGTAAAACAGTTGTTGTTAAAGCAAAAGGTGCCATCTTGCTCTCCAGCGTTCACACTAAGCATTGTGGATGATCACACAAACAGTGAAGCAGCTTCCAGAGCCTTCCAATAGCATATTCCAAAGTGCATACATACGTAAATTCACACTTCAGATGACTTCAGAAACATGACAGATCACAGATTTAGATATCAATACTTAAATGAGTACCTGAATTTGCAAAGTAGTTTCATATGAAATTTGGACAACCCGTGTGAAATGAGTTTTGAAAATCTCAAGAAAAAGCTTTAAAAAAAAAATAACACCCTGATCACTAACACTTATGTTAAAGATTATTAAACAAATTAGGTAGTGCAATGAATAAATTTAATCAGAATACTAATATCTTCACCTAAAATCATAAAAGGCATCTGGTTCTGGGACTTTATGAGAGAAGTGCTGCACTAAAGTAATAAAAATAATAGAGAAATTATCCAAAAAAGATCTGAAAACTCAGCTTGAATAATCTCTATATGAAATAGAACGCCAGAAAATAACAGCAATATCATCCAGAAGTCATAAAATGCCCCAGTCAGGGGAGAATAGTAGTCCGAACCTCAGAAAGTACAGTCTTTAGATGAGAAGCTACAATTGTACCAAAAGATGCTTCTCATCTAAAAATCTGAAAAGATTTTGATGCTGAACGCTTGCTAAAGAAACTAATGAGACAGTGCTAAGTATCACAAGAAAAAGTCAAGAACCTACTCATATGCATCATTTGCTGTTGTAGCATTGGTCTTGTCCCAGGGATGCTATTAGAACGGACGGGCAGCCCAGGCACAGAGCCACCCGCTGCGGGTCTGGGAAGGGATGCACTGAACTCAGCTCCTTGTCTCAACATGGAAGTAGAACTTGTAGGTTCCAATCTGTTAACCTTTGAGTTTGGCAAACCCCAGTCTCCTGACTGATGCTGATTCATAGATACACTTCTGTTGGGAGCACTTGCTATAAAAAAAAAAGCAAAAAAAAAAATATTTTTTTTTTTCATCTAGTATGTACTATGTGTTTTTGTTTTATAATTAACTGGATTTTATTGGGGTTTGTTTGTTTGTTTTTCCATCAAGGACACCTGTCAATGACAAAGCAATTCACCTAACATCTACAAAAGCAATTAAAGCTTACCATGCCATGTTGAAAATCATCAAACAGCTATATTCATCTAAATATATTTTGAAATGTTAATGACTGACTGCCATTGTGACTTGTTCTTGCTTTTACCTATCAAAAACACATTAAATTCAAAACTCATAGTAGCCAAAAATCATTTAATTAGTAAGTAAAAGTGAAGTACTGGTAATAGTACAGAGATAATAAACTGCGGTGTTAGTGTAATTTTAACTAGACATCATAATGGAGAAGTATTTATATGCTGGTTATGAAATTAATATTCTTTGACTTCAATGTTTCTTCTCTTCTGTTCATACTATAATCTTGTAACATTCTTAACTTTAAAGGTTTTTCTTCTGCAATGAGAATTATTTGTATAGTCAACAAACCTAGATTTGCTCCAAAGTTTTCCTGGTTTTCAGTCATTCTTGGACTTCCACCCATCAAGTTTTGCTTTTGTAACAAGGAGAACGCATTGACATTCCTCACTGGAGCACCTGAGCCCACGGGGCTGTCTAAAGACATGGCTCTGTTGAAAGGTGGGCGGGCACTCTGCACAGACTGGGGACTCCTCATACCTGCTAAAGAATTCAAAGAAGATTGCAATTATATATTTTAAACAGAAAGAACTATTAGCAACTTCCATAAATTGTACCTATTTATAGGCAATGTATTTTTGACCTTAAACAAGCCAAAAATAGCTATTCTGCTTATATTCTCACTGCCCACATCACATTTTGAACGCATACTTAAGAGATCTTACAGGCAAAGCCAAATCCAACTCCCTTTGGCCCTGGACATAAAAAAAAAAGTTCATTTTACTTTATATTCTGTAACGAGCCATGTTTCTAACGTTTTGAAACACACTAGTATTACAGATGCATTAACATACATGAGTGGACTTGTCCAGCCTTTGGATAACTCTGACACGGAGACAGAAACAAGGCAGACAGCTCCCTGTTTGAATCAGGTGGAATCCAGAAGCAGTGTGGTTTTGAGCACTTCATATTATGTGGACTAATTTAGTGAGATCAGTGTGCTCCACAGCCAACAGTGTCAGTGGCCCCAGATGTACTTTACTTAAGTTCACATTTTTCACTATCTGTGATCCACCTCCCTCAGCTACCTCAGCAAACAATGACTCCATATAATCAAGAGATGACCAACGTTATAAAAGGAAGCGACAACTGTAGTGATACTAGTCTATTAGCAAGGTTCATCTTCTCTATTTCTCAGCTTTCCATTACAATAGGTCATTCCTTTCAATGTCACAGAGGAGTACTGATTAGGATTTGCAGGTCACAAGATGTTTTCACATAGAGTAAATGAGAAATCAAAGGCTTGCCACCAGTCCCATGTTATTTCCCTACTCATCTGCTAGGAACACAAACTCAATTTCAATTTACAACTGACAAAACACTTTTCCTCATGTCTTGCCTCTGAGAAATCTGTTAGACAATCCCTGAAAAAAAAAACCATAACACGAGGAACTGAAGTTATCTACAACATACACAGTGAATAAAGCGCTGCTATTTTGCATTACGTTTGTCCATGAAGACACAGCAGATCCAAATGTATTCTCTAAGGATCTGAAGATGCATTACACTTACATCAGGGTAAGAAGAAAACCCCAATTTTAAAACCAAAGTGATTTTAAATGAAATTCCTTACTTAGTGGAGCATTTCCTTGAAACAATGCTTGCTTCGTTCCAAAGTTATTTCCACTTGTAGACATAGCATTATTGTAAAACTCTGAACTTGTCAGATCCCCTAAAATTGCATCCAAATTATCCAAGTCTCCACTCATCTGAAACAGAAGTAGTAAAATAGCAAAGGTTATTTATTACCATGCAGATATCCTCCAGCTTTTATTTAGTTCCTCGCTCATCTCAAGTGACAGCACAGAGATTGTGTTTTAGTTCACTGACAGTACCTTAGGATCTCTCCCAATTTCCAAAGAACTTCTAATATCAATTAGCTAATTTTTTACATTTTTTTTCATTTAATTTTGACAATGAGGAGAAATTGGAAGGACACAAATAAAAACATTTTTGAATATAAAAATTGCAGCCGTAACAACTTGCAAACATAAAAAAAGAATGACAGCAAACAACACCAAAAAAATATGTCTCATTCAGTGACAAATAGTACAGTTTCCAGAAACAAATACCCAATTTGACCATTCCTAAACACAACACCACGTGAAAAGTACCCGCGTATTTTTCCAGGAAAGCGGAGCCCTCCTCTTTTTCAAATATTTGTCTACAAATCAGATGCGGTTTTAACAGAAAAAGAACTGCATACACAATAGATACAGATTTTCATAACACAAGCTCCTCTGAGCTTGTTTGTAAGCTAGATCTCAGAGGAAGTACTGAAATTATGCACTGGGTACTACTTCACAGTTGCAACTTTTCTGTAAGAAATACCTGGAAGCGTTACAGGGCGTTTCATTTACAGTCAGCCCACAGCAAATATAAAAATTGTATAGAAATTTTTTATTTACAGAGTTCTTGCTGGCTGGAGAAGTCTGACTTCCAAGATACCAGCGTGTTTTCAGTACGCTCTGCCATACCGACTGGTATTATTTACTTTAAAGCAGTTCCAAATGTGACTTAAGAATTAAATACAAAAGAAATATTATCCATACTTCATAAATTTAAGAACAGATGTCTCCACCAAGTGTACCACTGCTTTCACTGGGTTGTTCTATAGTGCTTTATCATGCATGACCTTTCTTGGAATTTCAACACTTGAAATATTAAAATAAATACATAGATATATTTGAATTTCTACGTATTTGTGACATTTTCTCTCATTTAAGGGAAAAAAAAGTACTAGAACAAATGAACTGAAACCAATCTATTTTAAGCATTACACACTTTTGCGTATTGCTTGTATTTTCAAACTGAAATTAAGTAATGTCTGCTGGTTCTGCCTTTTGCTATTGCATCGCCAGCTAATTATGGAGGCAGCTAACAGCTCCATTTCCTAATAAGCCATAAAGATAAGCATGTGCAACAAGAAGCTGCAGATGCTAAACATTTGACTTTACGTAAGTATTTGCAAATGTATACTACCTCAATCATACCGTAACTTAAAGTTTACATTACTCCAGGACAACAATACAGCACGTTTGGCTATATATATATCCCATAGTTCTATTTGTGCTTTCTCAGTTACAATAAAACCTGAACGTGTAGTTTCCCACTGTTTGCAAACACTTTTCTTGGAAATGTTTACACATGCATACATTGTCCCTTTTACAGTTCACCGCAATGAGAAATTACCAGCTTGTTCGTTACCATCACGTTACATTATACAGTACCTCCTCTGTTGGCTCTGTTTTTATTTTCATCTCCTTTTCTTGACTGGAAGTAGGAACGGTAGAACTACTGCATTGTCCCATTTTATTATCCACATTTTCCACTTTTGGCTTTAACTCTTTGGAAAGTGGATCCTTAACATCATCTTTATCTAATAGGTATCTTAGTAAAGCATTGTTTTCTTTCTTCTTTGGGCTCAGTTGTTCCTGTTTGACTGTACCTTCTCCACACGGGACTGTATTACTAGTGTCATGATACGTGTCTTTACCAGTAGCTTCAGCTGTTATTTTGGCAACCTCTGCAGGGGAATTACCATTTTGCAACAATTTATGTAAAATCCTATGCTTCTCTTGCAGGAGTGACCCATGCACGTTTGAGGAGGAAGACACCCCTCCAGATGTCGATGAGGAAACTCCTGAAGGACTGGTAGCATTGGTAGAAGATTCTTTACAGTTAGAGTCTAAAGGTGAGTTTGATGCTGTAGAATGTCCTCTTTCATCTGAAGAGCACGTGAGTAGCTGAAGAAGCTTTTTATGCCCTTTGCTTTCAGATTGTCCTCTCTGACTTTCAGATGCATCCAAACTTCCCTCTTTACTATCTTTTTCACTAAGGACATCCCTGCTGTTTGATTGGCAGACGGAACTTTCCACCTGATTTTGATCACAATACAAGCCCGAAGGGCTTTTGGAGTCCTGGGTACTTGCTTTATTTTGCTGACCTATGCTCACATTTGGAGAATTATCCAATTTTGGACCTGGTGAAGAAAGTGTTGATAAAAGGGAAGTTCCAACCCCCTCACTAATGGCTTGAAGAGCACTAAGAGAACTGCTAGAGAAAGTGCTGTTGCTGGTGTTGCCGGCAGATCCCATTGGAGAGTGCATACCTGCATCACAAGACAGAGATCAAACTGATTAGATGACAGCACTTGTATCTACCTTTACTTCAGGACTATGTATGACTGCCACACTGGGTTAAGTACTTGAAAATAAATTTTTACTACAAAATTAGGTATACTACATTTAAGTAATGCGCACAGGGTCATAGAACTGTTTAATAATAAAGCGTTAAAAATTACTTACAGTAAAAATAAAGTACCTGTAACTGGAGAAAACTGGTGTGAATTCATTTTTGGACTCCCTCGATTCCTAGTAGATATCATCAGATTCTGTTGGTTGGAAGTTAAACCAGGACTACCATGTGGTGGGCTACTGATATTTAACCCATAACTGTTGCTCTGATAAGCAGAGGACTGCATTCCTGGTCCAGAGCTCACTGGTCCCATAGTACCAGGGCCTCCATATCGAGAGCTGCTCAGCTGACTCACTGCACTGGGATCTCCCATGCCATAGTTCCTGTTCTGCACTGGCATGCCTTGACCAGGTGACATGTTCATAAGACCAACAGAATTTGTATTTCCAGCCACAGTTGTTCTGCTGTTTTGCCCAACTGCATTAGGATTTGGTCGATATCCATTTTGCTCTCTGTAAATTCAAAAACATCCCCAGACACCCCAAGAAAGTGAAGTCAAATCTTATTCAGAATCAAGTGCTTCAAAGACAGAACAACATGGTATTTTTTTTTTCTATAAGACCAATGAGAATTCAAGCCACTCAACAAAAGCAGAATTAAACCATATCACTCACTCATTCATTAACACCTTCAGGTGAATTGAGTTACAAGTGCACACAGTATCACTGTATTCTGTTTTTTTTTTTTATCAGCCATTAGTTAGATTTCTCAGTTAAAACATCTTTTTTTACTCCCTTTCTGAATCAACGCATGGCACTGTTCTTCTGTGCACACTAATGATACCCTGAAGAATCTCAGCTATTCATTTTTCAGCATCTGGAGGTATTTTAATGCCAGAAGCAGAGAAATTCCCTCCAGAGAGTGGCATTTCAGTTATTCTTGCAATCAACAAGAAAAGGTCAGAGGAAGTGCTATTTAAGGTACATATGAATCATCAGTAATGCATCTGATGGGGTGGGCTGCTGTGTTTTTAACTGATCTGCAATTAAAAAGAGCAAGATAAAGCATGTGACTAAGCATTTCTACTTCCCGTGTTTAATCATTACATATGTTAAACTCCAAAAATAATGAACACAATGCAAGCCTCATGCAGAAACAGAAGGAAAAACCTCTCTTTTGACTGGGACTGTCATTCTGCCACAAAGGTAAATTCAGAGGCTATGTGCTGAACAAAATCTTAATCCCATACATTTGTAACTCTGCTTCCTGAACATTCTTGTTCACTTTGAGTTGTAATCAAAATGTTTTGGCACAATATTTTTTCCATGTATCTTCAACATCAGATATATTTTTAAAAGCTATGATGTTTAGTTGTCAAACAGACGCCAATCATTTCACCTTTGAAGGAAGTGGGTAGAGACAAATCCATGGCGGTCATTAGTTACAGGATTTCGAAACACTTTGCTCTTTGTTTGTGCTGTCACTATAGTTCCATCCGCTAAGGAAAAGCGATACAGTGGTGTTTCAGCATGACCTTGTGTATAAGCTGTAAAGGAAATAGAGAAATATCACTCCTATTTAAAAGCACAAAAATTGCTAATATGCACTCTTTAGATTTTCAACAAAATACCATGAAAACTATCAAAACAGGCACATTAGAACAACACAATCAGAGTAACTTCTGTCAGAATTCCTATTTCTCAAGAAGTCACCTTTCTTCAGGTTGTACATATGAGTTCACAGCAATTAGGATAACTAAAAATATGGAAAAAATGAACATAGGCAGAATTTTAGCATTTTTGTTTTTAAAAAAAAAACAAACAAACACAGCCAGTGAGAGAAGGAGCAAGGACAAACACTGCAGATTTTCACCTTCATGATAGTGGCGTTTGTTTGACCACGTCTGTCCATCGTTATGGCACAAGAACCTCTGAATACACCGCCGAATGGTATCCTCGAAGCCAGGCCTCATGGAAGATCGTAATGAGTTTGTGTCAATGTTGACAAGTTTGCCTGTTACAGGAAAGAAAATATGGAAGATAAACTCTTCGTAACTATACCAATTGCTTTGTATTAAGGCTCCAGTATCACCACTTTAATTTTTCAGCAGCCTAACACCAAATTTTGAGTACAAAGAAGTTACATTTATGAATCATCTGCCACACGAGAGTACACTGCCGCTTGCTAAAATATCAACATTCAAGGGGATTTAGGTAACGATACGAGAGGACGTTCAAACACCTACTGGTGAACGTCAGAGCTTTTAGAAAACATACAGCAACCTTGCCTCTGGTTACAGGCAGCCGAGGGATGCCCAGCCAGTACAATTCTCAAAAATACTGACCAGCTACATCCACAACTGAACATCTTAAAAATAAATTTAAACACTGAAAAGCCCCATATAGATTATCTGAGTATGTCAATTTAAACAGCATAAACATTAGCTCACTGACTGCAGAAAAAAACAAACATTCTAAAGAACACTAATTACTTTCAAAAATGATTTAAAATATTTCTTATGTGTCAATGAGAGCATAATGAAAACAACTCAAAATGCTGCCAAGTAAAGAAACAAGTACAAGTAATGTTTTATACCAACTTGCCAAACAATGCCATGCTAGCATATAGAAGGAAAATGTGTCCCATAGTTGTTATTACACTCCAGTGCCAACAATGGTATATTGCACAAAACAGCTGGGAACCTTGTTATGAATTCTGCTAGTTACTACAGATACACAATTTATTTACATACTTGGTCTGTATAAACCAAGAGCACATGGGCTAATACCTTAATACCTTCATCTTGAATATACTTCTCACCTGAAAGATCATGTCTGGTAATAAAGCTCTCTGGATTTGTTGAAAATACTCTTTCTGCAGTTGCGATACGACGTGCCACACAAATCATACAAGACTGTAAATCTGTATTTAAAAAGAAAGATTTTTCTTTCATTTCTCTCTGATTTCATTCTATTACATAACCTAAAAAAACAGCTGAAGAATCTTGCATTGTTTAATAGAAGAACATAAACAATAAGAATTTAAGTTTTTGTATTCAGTTCCTAATTCATTCAAAAAATGGATTCCATAAACTACATATTCCATCATAACACACACCAAATAACAAAAAGCTTTACTCAGAGATTTCATTCCTGCACAGTAATTGCACAGAATTTCCTACCTTCCCCCTCTTCCATCATAGCTCTTGGCTGAGATAAAGCAAAGCACTGCATTGTTTCATATCTCTGGCGTGTATCCTGGTGGCTGCCTACATCCTCCAAAAGATCATGAGAAGTTTTCACCATCATCCGACAATTAAATGTATGGCTCTTCTGTCTAGGTGTGTCATTGGTCCAAGCAACTCCATTCACTTAGAAGAACACAGTAAGAATTTATGGTGATTTTCAGATAAACTTCATGAGCAATTTTTCATAACTTAGATAACCTGTTGCTAGATTAGAGATTTTAAAGAACTGCAAAAAGCTTTCTGAATATACCATCGGTTCTTTAACTTGAGAATAGCAGGATTGTAGAACAAGGCAAACTCATTTCCTAGCATGACAATTACTTGAAGGAGAGCTGAAAAGTCGTTTCTTAAAAAGCCATATTTAAAACACAAGTAGTTCCCTCAGCTAGTCCTATAGCTTTAGGAAACATGTTCCTTTAGAATCTTTGCTTTAAGTTACAGGTAAACTGCAAAGGCTAAAGTACAGTGTTAAATTCCAGCACGTTTATTTCCAGTGTCGTGCTTCAGTAAGAACATACTAATACCTTTCAAGATTAATGTACTTTTGAAGTCAAATTTCCTTTGTAAAACTAGTTTGTTTTGTAAGGTCATCCATCACAAATTGGTTTGGTTTTCTTCTTCTGACTGCTTGCAAACAGCTTGATAACAGCATAGTATGTCAACTTCCATTACCTGAAGATTTAGGTAAGTTTTTAAGGAAGTCCTTCCGGTCCTCTTCATGCAAGATACCATAGACACTGGTATTAACCAAATCTTCCTGTTTATACTGCAAATACTGCGTGACATTTTCTGACACAAATACTATGTTCCCATCTCGATTTACAACGAACAGGAAACCGTCCAATGCCTAAATAGTAACACACCATATGAGACTGCATAATTCTGAACATAATTCAGTTTAAAAACTTCACAGGTGCTAAATGCCAAGTTATAATACATGCATTTATTTTCAAAAGTAGAAATGAATTTTCACACTTTTCTGCATAGAAAATGGAATGCGTTAAGGAATGGTTTCAAAATCCAAAATCTGTCTGTTCATTTGTTATTCAACTGAGATTTGTCACAGTGATAACCAGCCTTCCGGTTTTATTCTTTATCTGGAAACAAGATAATGAATTCATAACATTATTTCCATAGCTGGCAAATTGAAATAATAAGAAATTTAGCAGAACAAGTGATGAAAATACTGTACTTTCTTAAATGTTAAGGGAATTTCAGAGTTTTTTTTAAAAAAGTTTCAAAAATGCTTTCTAATGCACTTTATGGGACTGATTTTTTAGGCATAAGGAAAAGGTATCTGCTATGTACCTTTTTTTTTTTGCTTCTTTTTTCGATTATTCTTAGATTAGCTTACTTGATAGCAACATTTGGTGAATATGCTCCATGTTTTAGAAATAAAAAGCAATGCATATCACAGATCCCTATTCCTCATAAAGCCTCATCCTTCATTTTAACAGCTATCCCTTAAAGCAACGGAAAAATATTCCTTGTATTACTAAGCACAGCTTTAGTAGTAATTTACTAATGACTTCTAGAGAAAGCAAAGAATATAAGAAAAAGCCAAAGGCTATTTTTTTTCTTTCCTTCCACGGACTATTTCAGTGAAATTAAGAAAACACAATGGATTTTAACTCTGACCCTTTCAAACACTTCTACTATGTTTGAAAGGGTCAGAGATAAAATGTTCTTTTATACTATTTCACTATAGGATTGCAAGCTCTACTGTAGTAGTTTCAGCCGCTCTAAGTACTTATTTTCCCTGGGGACTTACTAAGTTCTAATTTGCACTTGCCTGTAGTAAAAGAGGTCCCAAGGAGTCCTTATCAATAACTCCTTGACCTGTGGAAGACACATCAGCTTTCTGAACATCATCATCATTGGAAACTGCTTTTCCTGAAACCCAGAAGATGTATTTCAGTAAAGCAACATTTCATATGAAGATTACATTTTTAGCAGTACAAGCTAGATTCTGGGAACAATGTGAATAAGGGCAAAAAGAGAAGTACTAATGAGAGACAAGACCTCATATTAGCCGTTGCTTATGACCAGAATAAACATCATGGCTACATAATGTCAAACTTTTGGGATCATCTGGCTGATGGATACCCAATGATTTTCTCAATGGCCTTTACACACGTTCCTTAGCACATCTCTTCTTGCTGGTTTTATTTTGATTATCTCATCATCACTGGTCACAGTCTACAGACGCCATCACCACTGTTCTACAAAAAGCCTTTGGCTCCTATTAATGTGTACACATGTGTGTGCAAGCATGTGCATACGTATGCTTGTATATACATATGCATATACAGATAAACAAAATTACATTTTAAGAATCAAAGCATCCTAAATAAATAGTATGACTGCAGGGGGAGGTGCAACAATCATCCACATCAGGCAGTAGAATTTCAGAAAAGTAGTAAACTTTGTTCTGTGGATTGTGTACTAAAACATAATTAAATAATTATTACATTAATTATTGCATTCGATTACATTCGAAAAACCCTAAAAACAGAAGTTAAGACATCTTTTCAGAACTGTCTTAACTTGTCTCTAAAACTGGCATTATCACTTGATTCCAAACAATAATTTAATGCCCAAAGGAAATACGTACACATGACAACCTACAGTCATTTGAAATATAGATACAGAAATCTATATAGTCATTTGCAATATGTACATATTCCATCACTATGCACTTTTTTTTTGCATGTACCTTTCATATTATACCACTTAGGTTTACCCTCACTGAAAGAAATTAATGAAATCTGATGTACTGGTATTTTCTCCTTTGTTTATTTAATTATATTCTGAATATATATACTATACCAGAGACAAACAGGTAACTATTTACAAAGCCTGTTTTAGAAAAGACAAAGAAACACAAAAGGAAAAAACAGCAATAAAAATCAGTACATCTGTTGAGAAGCATCCTCCCTAAGAAAGTAGGTCTTTCTAAAGACAATTTTTGAAAGCACTGAAGTCCCTATGAGCACAAAGTCCCTTAACATGAAAGGCAACTGTATTTGGTATACTGTACCATGAGATGGTACAATACCATCCCTACTTAGTTTCACTGGGGACTATCACAAGCCTGACTAGTATTTTCAGGAAACTGCTTTAAAGGCCATGCACAATTTTAAAGCACTGATTTCCAGTAAAAAAGTAATGATATACGCTTACTTTTAAACAGCAAATTATTTAAGCCACATTAAGACTTTCACTTAAACCAAACCTTTATGTATTTTTCAATTATGTGCTATTATTAAAACAGTACTGAATTTCCTGAGTTACTACTGCTTTGAAAAAGGAATCACAAGAAAATGAAATTGTTTTATTTTAACAGGAAAATGTACCTTGCTCCTTTATCTGTCGAATCTGTCTCACCGTTTCTTTTAAAATAGCACATTTGTCTGGTTTGACATTGAAATTGTCAATGTCACTCAGATTAGCAGATATCAGTTCAGCCAGCTCTTCAATGTATTTGCTTTCCTGCTCACGTCGACGCTTCTCACCACTGCAGGTCAGACTGCAAACCAAAAACATTATTACATATATTCCATCATACACAAAAGCTGTGTTCACACCATGAGCTTCAAAATACTTCTCCTAACACCTACCTATTAAACCTAGCTGGTAGTCACTCCAGCAAGAGTAAATCTGAAGGGCATTGTGTGCATGCTTTACATTGTTGTTTGTTTTTTTTGTTGTCCAGTGTTTCCTTATGTTGTGATTTTTTTTTTTTTTAAGTCCTAATTTATCTTAAGAGGATATGAGAAGGTTATTCAGCTAAAAAAAAATCCTCCTGTCATTACTCCTTGCAGGTAACTGTAGAGAGCAACGCAGCCTCCCACCAACCTCTTGTGCAGACTAAACTGTCCCAGTTCCCTCAGCGGCTCCTCATGATTCCTGTTAAACCAAACTGGCCCCAAGACTGACCCCCAGGGAATGCTGCCAGTGTCCAGCTGCCAACTGGACTGAACTCCATTCACCACTCTTTGAGCCTGGCCAGCCAGTTCTTCAACCAGCAAACTGTGCATCTGTCCCCAAGCCACGAGTAGCCAGCTTCTCCAGAATACTGCAAGAAGCAATGTCAAAAACTTTACCAAAATCCAAACATCCACAGACCTTCCCTCAGCTACTAAGAGGATCATCTCGTCACAGAAGGAGATCAGGTTGGTCATGCACAACCTGCCTTTCATCACTCAATTGTACATGCCATGTAATAACATTCACGATTCTCTGCTCCATAACCTTCTCTGGCACTAAGGTCAGAATGACAAGGCCTGTAATTCCCTGGATCCTCCTTCCTGCCCTTGAAGTTACATCTTCTCACCCCTGGTCAGCTGGGATCTATTGAAAGTGGCTTGATGAGCACTTCCTCCAGCTCCTTCAGTACACTCGGATGAACTCCATCCAGCCCCACAGACTTATGAATGTTCAAATGACGTAGGAGGCCACTTAAAGTTTCCCACTGGATTACAGGAGCGTCATCTCACTCCCTGACACCATCTTGTGGGACTGGGGACCCTGAGAACTGGCCTTACTAATAAAGACTGAAGCAAAAAAAAGGCATTAAGTACCTCAGCTTCATCCTCATCTTTCATCACGACATTTCCTCTCACATTCAATAAAAGATGGAGATTCTCCTTAATCCCCTTTTGCTGCTGATGCACTGATAAAAGCAGTTTTATTGTCCTTTACACTAGTCAAACTGAGTTCCAGTTAGGCTTTGACCCCTCCAATTTTCTCTCTGCACAACCTGACAACAGCTCAAGAGGTCATTCTGAATTGCCTGCCACTTCTTTTGGAGTTCATAAACTCTCTTTTTCTTCCTGAGTTCCTGAAGAAGCTCTCTATTCAGCCAGGCTGGTCTGCTCCCCAGCTGGCTTGACTTTTGGAGCATTGGGATAGCTAGTTTCTTACACGATGGAGGGACAGCAGCTAAGTATATAAAAGGGAGAGATATCGGTACACGTCTGGTAGTTCGGTGAAACTGGGGACTGTTTAAAAAGGTTTTACTGCGCAGGAACAAGAACATAGAAGGCCAACAGAGAACCATTAATGTGTGGCAGAAAGGAACAAAGTCAGAGGGAGACTGAAAACTGAGTCTCTCAGATAACTGAATTTCTGATAGATTTGAAAAAGAAGCAGGAAGGCAGCATGGAATGCCAAAATTCAAGACAAGACTGCAGAGATCTTGTCTGGAGAAATGCAAGTCTAAAAAGCAGTGAACCTACTGCAGTGTTCTGTGGCAACCATAACACCTGAAATGAGATGTGCCAAATCAATTAGCAGAGGTAAGATGCTGACTTTGTAATTTCTGTGAAGTAACAAGCTTTTCTTCTTTAGCCTTGCAATCACAGCTTCAAGCAGTGAGTCCTTACACATTCACTCCATTAAGATTTATGTAAGTCTAATTACTGTGTGTCGTTCATAAGCTTTGGCAGATCTGCAAATAACAGAATAGCTGGGCATTCTCACAACAAAATTAAGCCTAAAGAATTTTTCAATTAAACAAAATGATTAGTTAGAACTCACACTAAGTTGCAATGAAAACTTGAAAAATATTTTTAAAAATCCATAGTACAAAAAGCAGAGAAGACTGTATAAACTCACCTTGCACCTGGAGTATCACAGGGCAACGGCTTGCGTTTCCTTGACTCATTGGTCAAGCTATCCAAGGAGTTTTCTCCTAATCCACTCATCCTGACCATACATCAGCAACTAAAAGTAATAAAATAAGAATTCATTCAATTTACCATTTCTCCAGGGTAAAAGCTCTTAAGTACAGTTAAAGCAGCAGTTACATGGTTTGAGGCTGAAGGAAAACATACTGTTACACCACTAGATGACAGTATATCGTCAGATAACAGCAGGAATAACATTTTCTTCAAATTAAGCAGCTGGATGAAGAGCTATTCATTTGAACAAGTAGTTTCAAAAACATGTTACATAAACAAACTATGAACATGCAAAAAGCAGTTAATTGTCTGAAGCTGACATCTGACAAGAACTTATGACTCACAAGGTCTTATGCCTACAGACCTCATGCTGAGGCTGAGTTCCAGAGCTGGTGACAAACACACCCCACACTGGGGCTTTCCCCCCACCCCACAGCTGCATTCCCAGTCCCAGAATAACGCTGCAGTGCTGAGAGCTATTGCGGAAAGAGAGCTCAAAATATGATAAGGCTTGAGGATGGCTCAGGAAGGGTATGGGCACAGCAAAGATGTCAGAAGCCAAGAGTAAGGAAGAAAGATATGTTAAGTAGTTGAAAAATACGTTAAAATAAATAAAATATGTTAAGTAGTTGAAAAATTGAGCTCGGCTAGCTCAACTTTCAGCATTTCTGTGGAATGCAATTTGGCTTGCATCAAATGGGAATGCCACTTCTTGTTTAATATTTGCCTGTATTGACAGGTTTTGAATTCACAACAGAATTGAATAGAAAACAAAGTTATTACATTTTGTCTGTGAAACATGATATACATCACAACAGTTCTATTTAAGAAAAGCTTTTAGTGCATACATACCAAGAGTGCAGGAGGAAGGAAAACATGTTAATTGATGCAGCTTCTTTTCCTTCTATTGCACTCAAGTAGGCTATGGGAGCTTTCTCCATCTTGAAGCTGCACACACATTTTCCTTTCCCTTTCCCTAAAAATCTTCTCTTCTCTATGAGCACCTTTACAAGTTGAGAAGGCACATAATGTCTAGAACAACTACAACTGCTTAGCTAAGGAAATTCTAGAAGCTTATTTGCAATACATATAGATTTACAGTACAAGTTGTTAACAGGCAAACCAATTTTCCTGCAGCGGGAAACCTTAGCAAAAGAAGCCATTATTGAGTAAGTTAATAATGAAATAATTCATCAGTTAAAAGATACCAGATGTAATGTTTATCTGTTAAATATGAACCTATAATTTCTAATGGACTATTGAGTTTTTCAAAAGAGGCATCTAGCCTTTAGGGTGATTATCTGGGGGGGGGAGAGGGAGGGGTAGATGTTACCCAAGTGCAGAAGAAAGCTCAGAAATGCAGCATTTAAAAGATAATATTTTTATGCATTTTTTTTATCACTAAAAGCATTTTTAAAAATGAACAAAGCATTATTTCTGGCTCTCACACCTGTAACATTGGCTAGATAGCTGGTGACATAGACTCCTCTACTACTTATGCTGCACAATTTGATTGAAAGTATTTTCTTAACAAAGAATTACACAGTGAAATTTTTCTTACTTGCTTTATGAAAATAAGTGTATAAGCTAGCTTAATCTGAATCAGTTATTACATAAAACGAGGAAAATGGAAGATGTACAATTTTAGATAAGTATTAATTACCCAAAACATAGGAAATATAATCTTTTGTCATACAATATTACTAACTGAAAGCTAGATATGACATAATGACTTTCATGAAAAATCTGACAACTGTTCTGCTATTTTTCTACCAAGTTGCAGGTAAAACTCAAAGTGTAGATAATGAAACTAATACATAAAAAGATAATTAACAGTGGGACTGAATTATGAACCTGAGCTGCAAGTATCAGCATGGTGTTATGTATCAGCACATGGTGTTATGTACTTTTTGATGAAATTTGTATGCAGGTTTGTGCTTAAGATGCAATAAGCTAGCACAGATTATTATATGTGAGGAGGAAAGAATGCTGAATATAAATTCTATCCTGCGACAACTAGATTTTTCTAAAATGTATCTGTCCCTAGTTTACATAATTTATAGACAGAATTACTTGGGATTGCCTAATTTTAAAGCCAGGTGTTTAATGATCAATAATTCCTACACATATATTAGAATGTTTAAATATCTGCTAGTCTGAGTTATCAGAACCAGCAAGGATTCATGATTTCTAAATTCAAGTGCCCATCACAACACAGAATCCTTTACTCATTTCCACGAAACATTTGTTAAAATTAAGACTACACTCTAGTTAGCTATTCAAAACAGCTGGTAAGAAGACATACCTTGCTCTATCCGATATGATTTTTCAAAAGATATTTGGAAACATATAGTCCTCGCTCTCACCAAGTAATTTAGAAAGGGAAAGATAAAACTGAATGGAAAAAAATATGACCAGAGCACTCTAAAGTTCATACTTAACACGAATGTGAGAAAAACCAAGACTTCACCAGTAGTTTAAAGTCTTCAAAGTGAAAGACATTAAATCCACTGCTTGCAGCAGTACTGAACTACTACATACTGATGTTCCTACATCCACCACTAGAGTGGAACCAGAGGCAGCAACATTTGGAGAAGATGCTCCTTACTTCCATGATTATTTGCAAATACTAAACACTAGAAATGGTTTTGCAATACAATAAAGTCACCTTTTCAGAAATAGACTTAAATTTTATGTAATTTTTCTCATTCAGCAAAAAGGAGAAAAAAAACAAAGAATAACAAAGACCTTCCTGCTCATCAATAACTGTGTTTGCCTCTAACAACTTTTTTTGCTGTAATAAACATATGTATTCATGGCATACAGCACACTGGGAAGCTCTTATGTCTGAGCTGATCTCTTGTTTGAAGAATTCACTAAGGAAAAAGCATAAATTGGCTCTTAGCATTCCCCAGAATAAGCCAATTATCAAGAATTAAATCAACCAGTCCTTTTCAATGAATCATGAAGATGATTTGAAATTTGTTTTTAATTGTATATAATTTTAAAGTATTAAACACTCTTAGACATAATTCAGACAACTTTTTAAGATGCCAATTGTAATGAACTGGTTTACACTAAGGAAAGTCCTAAATATTTAAATGTAATTTGGTGTAAATAAAACTAAAGAGGTTCCATTCAGCAGCTTCCTATTCTCAGTGAAAAACATCTCTCTTACTTACCTGACCTTAACAAACATTCAAGCACAGGATACTTTTCACAGGGTCCCCAGAATCACAAACCATTTTAAGTCACATCCTGAAAAACAAAAAAGGCTTTACATGGAAAAAAAAAAAAAATTGCTGTCTTCTCAATTTTTTTTATCCAATATTCTTACTAAAATAACCAAATATTCACTATCCATTTACTGTAACATGAAAGGAGTTTAAAACTCATTTGTGTTAACTGTAAATGCCATCTCTGGTATATGCCAAACAGCTAAAAGTCTGAACTGTAACATCACAGATGCCACCAGTAAGACAGGTTTCCTTTCACATAGGAACAGAAAACACATATATTTTTTCCTTTAGGGGAAATGTAAAAAAAAAAGTTGATGTTTAATCTTAGTAACTTAAAAATCAAAGCACAAAAAACTGCAGCCCTAAATTAATTATTTTGTCAAGTGATGACTGGCAAGCAAAAAGCTCAGTGCTCAGCCATTCTATGTCAGCTTGAGCAAGCTGCTTTGTACAGAACTGGTACACGAGAATAACAAACTGTTTTCACAGCTATAAACACTTGGTTTTCTGTTACCCTGCTTTCCTACGAAATTCTAGGAATGATTAATCCATATTGCCACGCATTTTATAGAAGGTATGATTAAGTGTACTAATTAGTGAGACTCCGGGTCTCTACAGAGAATTACGGTAACTTAGGAAAAGTTTCAAACAACAGCTGTGTGATTGAATTGATTTACTGAAAATTGCTGAAAGCGCTACGTAAAGCAGAGGCTGTTCAAGCTAATTAGAAAAATAAATTGCTCTTGGGAAATATTTATGAGACATTCACATGTAGGCACACACCATAGTCCTATACCAAATCAAGAGTTTCAAAATGGATACTTCTAGTCAGACTACTTAATAGGTAATCACCAGTAGGCAGGTAAAGGAGTTTTATCCAAGGAGCTCAGTGCTTAAGAAATTAAACTGAAGCTTTTCACATCAACTGGTTGCATTCGCATTCATCTGCTGCTTTAACCATCCCTCTGACAATGCTGACTGTAGCTTTATTTGTATGTACTGGAATTACCAATTAGAAGGCTGATTAACAATGTGGTCACATAAGAGTAAGTAAGCATCAAGAGTAAATTGTCTGCTAATTAAAGACTTCTGTAGCACCATTTTAAGCTGTATCAACCTCTGCTAATCACAGAAACCTCAACAAAATCACGCATACAAAAAAGGAAAATCAAATGAAATCCTAAGGTGCAGTATCAGAGACATTCGTCTGGATGTGAGAGAAAATTAAATCCTTTGGCTGCTGATTCCCATGAAAATGCTGAACCAGTTGTACACCACACTCAGCTACAGCTCGCCATCCAGCTTCACCAGGATGCTCTCACGCCCAGCAAGGGCTACTCACTGACATTTCTAATGGACTGAGTTTATGAAACAAAAAGGAAGCCTCAGTTACACTGACTGCTGAGTGTGACGTTAAGCTTTCTCTTCCTCAGATGTTTAGAGCAGCATCACAAACTGACAAATGAATCTGTGCAGGAATGGAGGCAGTTCAACAGCATCACAAACAACAGTCTCACCAGGAAGCTGAGCTAAGCAGGAGAATCTGACAGCAGAACCACTTGGAAGCATGCGGAAGAATGAAGACCTCAAGGATTCTGTATGACTGGAAATGCAAGGGGAAAGAGAGGAACCCTGAGAAAACAGTACGCTGAAAACCCCACAGAAATCTTAACATTACCTTAACTAGTTCTAGAATATTCCCTTTCTATTCCTCTCAAGTAAAGATTCATTATATGGATGTAAATATTCAAGCTGCTTAAAAAGAAGATGGAATACAACTTCCCAAAAAAGCATTGTGGTGAAGTAACTGTGAAGAAAGCTTCTGAAGAAGCCTACAGAATGGCCCTTGAAGGATTTGTAAGAGCATCTAGAGCAGTATTTGCATGACTATGGTCCGGTCACCCACTGCAGACAGTCATCACTTGGGAGCTGTCATCTAGCAGGACAGCTCCCAGCGTTCCCAATTCCATTCTGCAGACCAGGACTGAACTAAAGCCAGCTGAAACAGAAATGAAAATCTTACCCAGTAGCCCAAAAAAATTTGAAACAAATTTTGCCATACATCAAAAGTAAATCAGACCACAAGTTACTATCACCACAAATGAAACAGGATATTAAAATACCATAGTAAGTCATTACATTATCATCTACAACGTCTAAATGAATAATAAAATACATCCCTCTTTTTCAACAATACATCTCCTGCTAATGAAAGCCCAAACTCTTAACATAGTGCAGCTGACCATTCAACGCTTCTCTACTCTAAACCTTCTCCTTTCGAGTACAGAGATTACAGCCAGCTTTGTAACTTTCTAAGTGTAAAGAACATCTATATCAACAGCATTGTCCGTCCCGCTTCAGCTGAACTAGAGCCACTTAACAGAATGCCTGCATGGAAGCAGAGTCACACAGCAGGCGAATGCCAGCCTCACAGTGTGACTCTGCAGAGCGTGGCACTGGGCTCTGCAGAACACCTCCCCACCAGCTCTGCCCATGCCAGTACCAGTGCCAACACATGAGTGCACGATTTCCTGTCTAAAAGCTGTCCTACTAAAAAGTAAGGCTGTTAAACAAAAACATCCTTCAGTGTATTTCGATGTCAACGAGCTCAACACACTGACCTTCAGTTCATTTCCCCACTTGCAGGATGAACTCAGAGATACTCAGCTTAGCCCATGCAGAGACTGGGCATCCAGCACAGCCCAGCTATCAAATATGAGCATACACATGGTCAATCCAATTTTTAAAACACAGCACAGAAAGATCACATTAGACTTTGGATGGAATGGGTAGACAATAAGCTGTGTTATGGTACACAGCACAGAAGTAACAATATGACATATTCAGAGCTGAATGTGCCAGATACAGCAAACAATGGTTACCTTTAGAAAGAGATTTAAAGAGGAGTATGTCTTCCACCCTCTTTAAATGTTTCAGAGAAAATTAATATGCTTGTTTTAAGAGGAAATCAAATATACTACACTTGAAACAACAGTTCATTAAAACAACATCTTTTTAAATCTCGGGGGGGGGG